>NW_022990271.1:6652837-7252837 GCF_902827175.1 Gymnodraco acuticeps
AATCCCTTTCTATCAGCTGTGCACCGTTATTGTTACGATTATTGTGTTATGTCACACGTTTTGTATGTCTTGTTTTGGGTGTTTTGCTGTTCTCCCTGTTATATTGTCTGGTCCTTTTCCCTGTGTTTTCCTCCTGTCGTTAGTTTTCCCTGGTGTGTTCACCTGTGGCCCTTGTGTTTCTCCTCCCCTGCCCGGCTGTTTCTCGTCTTTGATTACCCCTCCCTGTATTTAGTCTTGTCTCTTCCTGTGTTCAGTATTGGTTCGTCGTTTGTCTGTGTCACCGGGGAGTGTTCCGGCCTCCTGACTCTTCCTTCCTGCCGGTGTCCTCGCCCTCATGCTCGACCCCTGAGTTCGCCCGCGGTGGCCTTTCGCCCCTCCATAACCCCCACCTTGGATTCTGCCATTCCCCCGGGCCGTCCGCCCGAGATCCCTTCCTGGTCCTCTGCTGTGCCCCTGGGCGGTCAGCTCAGTCCCTCCTCCTGACCCCCTCCACCCACCCTGGTGGCCCGTCGTTTGTCTGTGACTGTGTTCACCGGGGAGTGTTCTGATTGTCCGTGTGCCATATCCTTGAATAAAGGTATTTTCAGTTTTTCTGCATTTGGGTCCTGCCTGCTTCACTCACCGTAACAGTTTATGGTGTAAATAAGCCTATCTACCAATTGGATCAAATATAAAAGTCAGCCGAATTAGTGTTGATACTGCAAGGAGACGTATTGTGTGAAAATAAATGGAAGATGTTGTGTAATTGCTAATATATTATGATCCACGTCACGTATTCAGTTTCGGCGGCATGTCTTACAGTTTGTCAAAAGGTCTTCTGATCAGGGCTCTATAAATAAATATCTACGGCAGATATGTAATATTTAATGCAGCTGAACCGTGTATTACAATGCCGTTATGTGATGACTTCCAAAGAGAAAAGCAAGAACACTCGGGAATAAAGTAGGCTATTTTATTGTTATTTTTATTTTTATTTTTCCGATTTGATATCATATAAACACCATATCCCGACTTTTATGTGAGGCTCGATGTTTTAGCCTAAAAACCTCTGAAAAAAGAAAGGTGTCTCTCAGAATCGAAAGAGAAAAACCTATGGGAAAAACACAAAAGCATTGTACACTTTAAACCAATAAATGTCGTATAATTAACAAGGATAAACTGATTTTTAGTTGATGAGTAGGCTACTGCAGATATCACTGTTAAATCATTTGATCATCGGTTTTATTATGAAAACGTAGAGACCGGAAATACTGTTTTCAACCCGTAACTTTACATGGAGGCTGCCGCATATCTCAAATCATCTTCGTAATATCTATCAAACTATAGATCCTACATATCGGCTGGACGTGGATTCTAAAAGTACAATATACACTTCTCGCTAGAAATCTAATCAAAAAGCGTTTTAATGGCCAAACTAACATACAATTTAGGATTTTACAGAGTGTTATTTGTGAATAAACGACCCTCTGTAACGTTTGCATTCAACGGGAGCACTAGAGGGCGAAAACTTTAAAACGTAATTATAGGACGTATTAAGCGCCTGAACAAACGACATATTTGGTCGTAATAAAGGCCTGAACAATCGGCCCATTTGGTCGTATGAGTTGGAGGACTTGTTGGTCCAGATGTACGGGATGTTGCATCTGTTCCCCCCCCCCCCATTTAGACTGCGAAGAAAACCCGTCCTGATGCTACTCCAGTGGGAGAGATGTCACTGTTGTTGATGTTCTGTTTTCAAAGTTTAGCTGAGATAGTGAAGTTTCAGCAGCGAGAGTAAGTCACTTTCAAAAGTTCACGATATGTTTGATACAAAGTTAACTATTTCCCTTGCTGAGCTCCAGTGCAGTGATAGCAGTTAGGGGTCATCGGAGTTCACAAAGATCATGAGTCTGCATCAAATGTCATGGCAGCATTTCACTGGGAACCACAGATGGGAACCTGCTGGTGGCGCTGGAAGAAAAGGTTGGGTCCTACCAATATGTTTAGGGTTCATCCACCAAGGACCATAAACTAAAATAACAAGATGTCACGGCCCTGCGTTGATGAGATATCTCAATTTGGACCAGACTGGTGGACCAACCAAAAGATTATTTTGCCAAAATTCACTCAAACCATTCGCACTACAATGACGTTAATATCCCAGACATTTCTCAACAACGTTTGAATGGATTGCAATGTCATTTGGTCAACATTTCTGTTTGTCCTTTCGGCTATTTTGTCAATGTAAGCGTTATAACATTATACCTGCTGCTAGCATATAGTCACTTTGACTACAATAGCATGACATTAGCACTTTGTTAGACTCCTAACAATGTTGTGTTTCCATTCAGATCAATACAAACCCTCTCTTGGTAAAGCAATAAAGATGTTTAAAAGGTTGTTGCTGTTGTAAAATAATTGGTTATACCCCTAAAGTGTGCCTGTTAGTGCCGAAATATCGGAGAAGAGAACATGGGACTTTGCTCATTAAAGTGCAAAAATAAACATTTCCAGACAAAGCACACCTTGGCATCTGAGAAAAGTGATATAAGGATTTCTCAGTATTATAAATATATAAACATCCTCTTTAACAGAGTATCATAAAGAGTTTTACAGAGATAACACAACTCTAAACAGCCTCTCATTGGTGGCACTCAGCAGAGGCTTTTAGGTCGATACTTCAGGACAACTCTCTTATTGATCTGGCAGCAGGTGTCCAAAGTTGTGTTTTTAAAGGATACAACAGTAAATATGACAAAGGCTAAATGATTTTCTGCTTGGCTATACTCCGAACAAAAGGGTATCCACAGATGCTGTACGGTGCACTATAGAGTCGACCCTGCACTTTGCATCCTCTCAGAAACTTTCTCAAACATGAATCACTTTTCTGGGATGTTTGTGGCACAATGTTGTATTATACCTTTGGCATCCATCATTAGAATGATTCTGGCTTACATTGCAGTATGAAAGGGGTCAACATGTCACAGATCAGTGAAGGTAACATGAATCACAAAATATGTTTCCCGTATCTCAGCTTTTTGTAATTAACTTCTGCATAAAGATATAATATGAAAAGTATAGACAAGCTTTGAAATCAGGCTGTTTGACCTTCTGCTTTCTAAAAGTGTTGTTGAAAACACACACATTACGACACTGCACTGATTCGATGTGAGTGCTTAGGTGTGTGTCAGGGTCCTGAGGCTCACACACAGCTGCATAATTATTAAATCAGACTGTCAATACATGTGTTGCTGCATTCAGACAGGAACTTGTGTAAATCAGACAAGGTCTCTGATTGAAGAACACAATGAAGCTGTGAAGGCCAAACGCGTCTGTATGGAGACGACATGCAGAGATACAGTATGAGATTTGTTTCATCGTGACATTTTTAAATCACATCTATTTGATTTTCAAGATTGGTAGAAAAAAAACAACCACACAAACACAGGACCTCTCCAGACTCTTAAATTAACCATGGTTTGTCTTTCACTCAAGCAGCTGTTTTTAAGAAGACGAAAACAAAAAGAAAAACACACCAGCTGCACATTAATAACCAAAAGAAGGCGGGTGTTAATTAAAGGTTGACCAAGATTAATTATGAAATGCAAATGTAATTTAACTTAAGACAGCAAGGTGCACACAGGTTTGGGTCCTTCTAAGGCAAGACATGTAAATGTCAAACTATTAATGAAGCGACCATCAATTTTCTGTGAAGTCAGGTAAAGAGTTGGGGTCACGTCCTGAAACTAAGGTCTTGTTATAAAAAACCAAAACAATCTAGTTGGCAGTCTGTACTTTATAGTTATCCGTTTCCTATTTACCTCTGGCTAAACTAATGCAATCTGATGTGGGGCATCAATGGTACAACATTGGATTTTGTTAATGCTGTTTAAGAGAGTTTTATTTGACTCTTTTTCTCATTTGTAGTCAGAATATCAGGAAAAGGGCGGTGGGGCTCTCAAACTAAAAAGTAAAAAAGATCAGGCAAGCTATCGAAACTAAAGCTGGTAAATGATGTGGGCACCAGAATAAAATCACACCTACAAATAATAAGAAAAGTACCTCAGTTATTAGTTCAGCGTGAGTGAAGAACTGAGATTGTTGCTCTCAAACTGACTTATCATCATTATTCAGTTTGAGAGCACAATCTCAGTTTTTCACTGATTTCACAATACCAAGTGAAAAACAAAACTTACCAAAAGTGTAATGTTAAATACTTTTATTCTATTTGTGCATAATGGATGGAATATGTGCCACCCAGATAATTACAGAAGGCCAAAATCAGTCAGTAATATCACAGCACTAATGTTTCTGCTGCATGGTTAAAGCAACACAGGACAAATATTAGGGTCACAAGCTGAAAAGTAAAAAAATTATAAATATTCTCTACTGATACTTGCAGATACATACTTAACAACAACAGTCAGTGATACATTGGCAACACATAAGTCTTAGCTTTTGGACCTTACAGGACATCTGGTGAAATACAAATACAAGTTTTTCTTTTTGGTTTTATTTTTAATTGCAAGAATACATTTAGATTTGCAGCGTGTTAAAGAGCAGCCAGGGGCCACTAAACACACACTTCTTATTTCACACACTAACTGCCCAAGTTATTATAGCTTGATCTACATTTAGGGCCAACTTAATGAAAGGGCTATCTCTTATAGAAGAGATTTGGACAATTAGATAATATAATATAACAATATATATGGTATAATGTAAAGTACATATTCTAGTTAATGTGCAACTTTTGGAAATGCATGATGTATTTTAGCTACTGGAGGACATTCCAAATGTGAGTGATATTTGTATTTTAATTATGCAATATGAATGGCATCTTGCACAGACAGAAGACTTCATTAATCTATACTTACGTAAAAGGCAGTGCCTCTATTTCAGGTGTCAAGCAGGAATATTGACATAATCATTGAATAATTGATCACAAACTGTTTATCTTAGCTGTGGTAACGCATAAGGAAACGGATACCATATTACAAATATAGTTTAATATTGGATTCAATAACATTTTTCTTTTTTTTCTACCACAGCTAGAAGAGGACGCTATGAGAGGTTTTCCTCCAACATCGTAAGCTACTTTGGCCTTTCAATCTGCAATAAGGAGTTGACCACCAGATGTGTGATCTGTCCAAAATTAAATCTTTCAGACTGTACTGACCACCCCGTAGCATTATTACTGTCATGCTACATAGTTTAGTGGTTAGTCATTCACGACATTTCTGTACTGGGTCTTTTTCAAATGATACTTAATGTGCAAAGATGGACGTCGATTACACTGCAATTTCAACACTCCTGCTAACGTGAAATGTTGAACCTTTACAATGTTTCTTCAAAGAGTCAATGTTCAGTCTTGATATTAAAAATAGTAGTCCAACAAGAAATACTTCTACTTACTAAAACCATCAACAGAAGCACATAATAACTGGTGCCTTAAGCCTTGTCTGATAAACATAATGTCATTATATCCTGTCACTGTGGGATATGTTTTACAGTTCCTTTATGGAAGAAATCACATTTAATTGCACTTGAACCTATAACATTTCAACAGTTTAATCATTAAAACCATTTTTTGAGTCATTAACCCATTATGCTTAAAGGTGGGGTAGGTAGTTTGAGAAACCGGCTCGAGATACCGTTTTTGTTATATTCCATGGAATGCTAACATCCGATAGTAATGAATATCATAAGTTGCTTTGACAAAAATCCATAAAAAAACGTCATTCTGTGGAAGCCGTAATACTGTAAAAGCACGACCAATCATTGTAGCAGGCCCGGCTAAAGTAACTGGATGGCCTACCTGCCTGTCAGCCTTCCAGTCTGTGCACAAACTTATTCTCGTGCCCTCATTGGTCATGTGCGCGTTCGTGGTGTGTGGAGAAGGGGCTCTGTAAGAAGTGGCAGAAGATTTTCTCCGGTTTGATATTTTCAAATTCAAGCGCACTCGAGCTGGTTTCGCCAAATTGCCTACCCCACCTTTAAGTCACTAAAGAAACACAAGGTATATTTCACCTTTTGGGTCCTCCGTGGTCTTTGGTGTTAAGTGCATCCATTAACATTTCCCTCGATAGTATATCAACTAATCTCATTTGGCAATTCAGTAAAATAGCATACTTTCTGTTCAGCACGTGACATATGTTGCTAAAGAAAGGGATTTACTGGTTAGAAAGCGGGATGAAACAATCATTTAATGAACCAAAGGTGTTGTACAGCAAGGAGACGAAGAGATATGGTGTCCGTTACATTTTCTGCTTTTGTGTATAGTTTATTTTATTCTTAATGGATTCTAATAATATAAAAGCTAATGAATGAACGTGGAGAACTGCTTCAGCACAATTCACTCTCAAGTAGTTTTTTTTTCTGGTTTGTTCAGTGGTCATTCAATGTCAGGCTCGTTTGTGCAAACGGAGATAAAAAACATCAAAAATGGTCTAATCAGAGAGAGTCTGGATCCTGTTAATAAATGAGAACAATTAGTTGTTTGGTTAGTAAGCCTGAAAACCAATTAAAGATGGATGTTAACATTTCATTGCATTCCAACACCTCAGAGCTGCTAAAATCTCATTGATTGTGCCGGTTTGTTGTGCACTTAACCCCCCTTTTAGGACAGAGACAGAGCTTTGTGTCCACGTAATGCTCCGACCTTACAAGATTAGGGAATATACTGGATACCAACGTTCTAGTGGAAGCATTAAAACAGGTTACGTTTTGCTATTTTAGTGACAACCTACGTTTTCTGAGGTAATAAATGACACCAGTGGGAAGCCAGGCACACACACGGGCCGTTACTCACAGGCAGAAACCTTAACATTCACAAGAGGGGCTCAACAGTAAAGCACGAGAGGGTCATTTGAGATACCACCCCAGAATCAGGGCATTACTCTGCCGGCCTATTGCAGTCTCATGCATTTGAAGGTTGTCGCTGATCCTTTAAATCTAACCGTTTTTCTCCATCCATCAGACTGTCTTACCCGCAAAAAAAGGTGGGGGCAAAGCTGCAGATGCTGCACATTTTAAAATGCAGAGATAAAAGGTCAAAGAAGCTCCTCGTTGTCCCAGCCGCATGAGTTGCTGTTAAATAGAGAATTACTCACAGAAAGTTTGTAACATCTAGTCATTTTTTAGTCCATGAGTACAGTCCATTTGAAGCCTTCTGTGAGTGTTGAAGGTTTGGGATTCAGACGCCCTGGTGCATTGTGGGGGGACAGCAGGAGGACGTCAGAGACCCTGCTGAGCTCGCCTCTCCTCCAGACAGCGACACACCCACATCGACACCACCCTCCGCATTACCGTCGTTAAACTGTGTGATGAAGGAATGCTCCTGAAAAGTAAAGAGAGGGACAAAAGTGGTAAAATCACTTTTTTTAAGAAAACAACAGACACTGAAAGTTTGGGTTAGTTTTTATTTTATAATTAAGAAAAACACATTTCCGGAATTAATTAGTGCATTTAAAGGTTTTATTTGGGAACAGAGAACAATAACTGTCAGAAGGAATTCAAAAGGCAGAGTTTATGACCATTTTGATATTAAATGAAATGGCATGTAATGACATCTGCTATTAAGTTTTATTATTAAGTTATGGGTTTTTTCACACTGAAATTCCTGAACGAATCAAGACAATTCCTTTTTATATTATTTAGCCTTCACTGCAATTAGTTTTAGAAATTATAACTAAAAAACAATACTAGCCATTTTCACCCTTACTCTTTGGATTCACAAAATGTGCTCATCCTTGAACTTATCTATTGTAACAAATGTTAATCTTTTAATGCAATGAAATAATGAATATATGAATTAACATCTTCTGCCACTAATCTCAGACCTTACGTATGACCTTTAGAATAATTGCCAAAAAACGGACTGAAGCGGCCATAACAACACAAGTAATGAGCTTTCCATAAAAACAGCTATCAAAAGTTTATTCTGCAATATAATTTTATATTATCAAACAGATTGGAGCCACAAACATTATCACACCTTTATGTGAAGGGTTTGGTTAAGTTCTACTTAGTATAATTATTCTAAATCATGATTCTAATAAAATACAAATAAACTAAACAGGAACACCATTTAACCCTCTTAAATATTCATGTGCAACAGATTTGCTTTTAAATGCTGAACGTTTAAGTAATGGCTTGTCAGGGCATTTTAAAGACATATCTGTGCAGTTTAATGATCGACATGAGTCATAACAGGTTGTAAAATTAAGCTTTGTAATAAAACAGGCTGTGACAAAAAACCTCGATGTTGACTATTTAAAAATGCCTTTGAACATGATCTTAATTCTTCCTCCTACAGTCTTCATTTGGACTGATTTCCACCACCAGTGCCAATAAACGAGCTCTCGACAGAACACGTTCTCTGTGGATCGGTAGCTCATCAAGTTTGTTAAAGGCTGGCAGAGTTACTTGTTACTGCTGCACTGAGGTGTCACTCGTGATATCTCAATGACAACAGTCCCAATCCCAGCCTCATCTGGGGGGGGCAGAGGTCACACAGGGGTCAGAGGTGAGGAGGTTTTAAATGGAACACTTCAACTGAGGCTGACCATGAATTTGATTTGTACTGTCTAGATGTCCAATTAAATAAACAACGCTGTGGCCGGCCAGTTCAAATGAACATGTCAACACTGATTTCAGCGATATGTGTCCTCAAACAACAAGAGACTGTCACCGTTAATAAGAGTTCAGCTCCAACTTAAACTGGCCAGACACCGTGTATTGTATTTATTAATGTTGTACGTTATGGTAACTCACACTACTGATATTAATCTGCCTCTCTGCATAGCCACAACCTGCAGCTCTTGTGTTCAACTGTACGGATTCATTGGCTGTGCTGCTAATATGTTACCGTCAAACTTTAACAATCTGTATCGGCTGTGCTATAGTCCCAAAATGTTCGAAAATGGAACAAAGTAGCGAATGGAAGATTAAATAACTAAATATCTAATGCAGCCATAAGCTCCTTTGATTAACACCAAAAAAGACACGGAAACCGTATTTCTTTGTCAGCCTAAACATTCACCACAATTATTGTGTGCTTTGCAAGGCTGTGAATCCTTGGTAAAAAATAGTGTCTTTATAACATTGTTATATCGTCTGTTCCAAAATCTAGATAGGTTTCAAATATGAACTTTTAACGTGAAAGTAACACTACAAAACACATATTTTAAATCAGGTCAAATATGATGTTGCTTTATAAACATTAGTCTGTTTCTTTTGTGACTAATGAAGTTAGGCTTTAACGTTAGTTATAACGGATCTCAAGTTAATTACAAAGAACAAAAAACTATAAATAATTCCTTAGTTTTGCTTACTACAAACAAAAGTCCAAGTTCGATATAAAGTAATATTTTAACAAATGCAAATGATATTCTGTCATGTTTCTTAACACATAGCTCTTCCAAAAACATCATCCCACTGCAACAGTGATATCACTAGTTTAACTCAGATTTCAAAGTGAGAAGTGTTGATGTCAGCTGTTTCTTCAACATTAAACACCCCCCCCAGCTACATTCAAACTGGTGCGGACGAGATTAGAAGTAGGACAGGCGGATAGTGACGGTTCTCCTGGGATTCATTTAGTCTATTTGCAGTCACAGTGGAACATTTGTTACATTTGTTTTGTACATTATATCAAAAATAAAGTCACATGAAGGTTGAATACAGTGAATACATCTGTAAGTTACTGTAGGGTCAAGATTCCTTTATAAGATCCACTAAAGAGAGAGAATGTAAAGAGATTGTAAAGGACTGGGGGAGCACCATCAATCCTGTTGTCCTTCTAATGGGCAGCTGGGGTTAACACAGTCTGAGGTTAATTACTCTCATATCAGTGTGTGTGTGTGTGTGTGTGTGTGTGTGTGTGTGTGTGTGTGTGTGTGTGTGTGTGTGTGTGTGTGTGTGTGTGTGTGTGTCACTATGAGACGGGTGTAGTGGACGCTCCTGGGTGCCCCTATGCTGAATACCCATCTCATCAATCATTCTTTCTTGCCTCAGTAGAGAGGGAGTGATACAGAAATAAAGAGGGAACTCAAGAGTGATGCTTTTTAAAATCCTGCTCTCCACCTCTGCTCCAGAAATTAACTCCGACAGGCCACAGACATCTGCTGGAATCTGACCTGGATGAAGGTGTAAGGCCTGTCATACACACTCACATACAGAGTACACGTAGACATGATGAGACACGCATCACTCACTCAAAACACTATAGAACTAACTGGTCTGAAGCTGTTGTTCGTGACTGCTTTTTTCTCTCACTTAATGTTTCCCCTGGACAACACACAGATAAGTTACCTGCCACAGATAAATAGAGAGAGTGAGAAAAGGTGACCACTAGGGAAAGCATACAAAAAAGATGGCAGGCAAGAAAGGAAGTCAAAGTAAACATATTAGATGGTGTGATTAGATGGAAAGCCAATAAATGATCCTTGAGTTGAAACTGTTTCTTTAAAACTATGTTTCAAAATTCAAGTATCAATCTAAACTTTTAACCCACATCCTCAAAGTGTTCTACAATTCAATCTGCTTTAAATGAAGAGATACCATGTAAACCTCCAGAACAGCTTTCAAATGGACCTCATCGAGTCAGAGTTCAACTTAATTGTCCTTTCCTCTTATGTAATTGTAGTTACAAACTAAATAAAAATAGCAACGCTCAGATTTGATGTACCATACACTGCTTTAATTGTCCACAACGGCAAATATCAACCCTGCAGGTTTATCTTGCGGCCCCTCCACCCAACATACAACACCCCGGTTTGAAAAGATGCTTCTAGTCTTTTATCTGCAGACAATTGTATTGAATGAAAACTGCCTCAAGTCTTGCTTTGATGCTGACACATGCAGGTGAACAGACACCCAGATATATTGATTAAATAGGGGATACATGTGTTGTCTGTCACACAGGCATACATACCTAATAATTAATACATTCCCTGCAACATCAATTAAGTATGAAACCTGTTAAAGAGTTACAAATCCAACAACTAATCTTTAGTTAGGTCAATGAAGGTGATTGCACCTCCCCCCTTAGCGCTGCATGGACAGAGGTGAGATGGGGGAAGGACTCATTTAGAAGTTACATTAATCACCGTCTGGCCATCAAAATGGGATAATCACCTGCAACGGCTCTGCTCAAATAGAAATGGCCTAAACCCAGGGGAAATTCTACCGAACTCTTTAATTGTTTGAAGCCTTTCAAGGGTCTGTTTAATCTAAGATTAATTTATTCACTTTTAAATAACTCTATGTATGATTAATACGCTCAAACGAAATTAAAAGGAGTTTGAGGCAATTATAACATAGGACTGGTCATCACCTCATTAGAACAGCGTTGCCGTGTTTGTCAGTGTGTAGGTGTGTGTTTGTCAGTGTGTAGGTGTGTGTGTGAGTGTGTGTGTGTGTGTGTGTGTGAGTATCTGTGTGAGGGACAGAGAGAATCTGAAGAGGTAGATGGAATAACTAGGCCTTTACAGATTTGCATGCTAATCACTCGCTCCCTCTGGAAACTGGTTGGCATCGGTTGGTGTTAGTGTTGGTGTGTGTGTGTGTGTGTGTGTGTCCACGACAGAACAGTGTGTGTGTGTACTTTGGTCAATCATAGTGCACAAGAAATGTAGGGATACTTCTCTGAGGAGAGTTACAATGCTCTAAACTTAATGATCCGGGAATCTAATGCTACTTTCAAATCTGCTGCTTTCAAAACTGTTTGCATAGTGAGGCGGCACTTTCTCCAGATAGCCGCCAATCAATGAGCCACAACACTAAATGTTATCCAGCGAAATGGAAAGAAAAAGGGAAAGAGAGAGTAAAAGATGAATGCAGGGAGAGGAGGGAGAGCACCATCATTATCATGGCCTTTTAGGTCCCCAACCACCTGTGCAAAACAAGTGTCCAACGCAGCAGAGCACAGGGCTCATACTGTACTAAAAAGTACAGCTTAACATCAATATACTTGTGTACTTTGGACTCTCATTTTAAGTGATGTGTTTAGAAATATGTGCAGCGCAGCAGTCCCAGTCTGTGTGAATGGGTTTAGGTCAAAGAAGACCCATGGGTGAAATGTGAAAACATTTGGCAGCAAAGGTGCTGACAGAAAAGTTTAGGGAGGAGGAGGCACCAGTGATTTGGTACAACACTGAAAAGAGGCAAAACGATACACAAGCATGCGAAAACCTTTTTGCACATTCTGCCTTTACTCAGACAATGAGCAACCGCATCAACAGTTTGAGACACATGCAAGACATCGGCATTAATAAAGCCTTTCTAAAAAAAATACACATATAAATGATAAAATGTGTAACAAAGTCTGTATCTGTGCAAAACAGTCAATCTAGAGCTACGGTTTATGAGTCCATGTACATCCTCGTGGGGAGTTGAAACATTCATGTTCTCTGACATGCTGGATAAGTACAAATGTTAAATGGAGGAGCTGTTCACGTGTGTTGTGACCGATATACTATGAGTAACTAGTGAGGTTGTCCGTGTTAATAACAACCGTCCAAAGATTTTAAAACTGATGCAGTATTTGGACACAATTTGAGGCTATAGCTTCTATCTATGTGCGTGTTAATGTGTGCGAGTCTAAACTAGATTTAGGGACAGTTAGACACAGGAGGGGTTTCCTTTGTGAACCGTGGGGCTCATCTGGTGTCTCAGGGGTTGAATGGGGGCTACAAAATGAGTGTGTGTGTGTGTGTGTGTGTGTGTCTATGAATAGAGAAGCAGAATAGGAGGGTTGCATTGACAAGGTGCTAAAAGGCTGTGTGAAGGCTTCTAGCTGGGGAATGAGCGATGATGAGGAAGAGGGGGGAGGGAGAAATGAAACGTCAATCAAACCACAATCGAAGAATACAAAAGGCATGGGATCCACACTTTGTTTTCTATGTCTGCCATACATACACTACACACACAATCAAGCTCAAAGATACACAACATGTTGTTTTTTCTGCCTTTCGTGCCCTAACGCTTAATAAATATCTTGCAGTCAGACTATGGCCTTGTTTTGAGGGAGGAGGGGGAGGAGAAAGACCTCAGACAGGATAGGTTATCACCAAATACCTGCTGCTCACGTCCTGGGAGCCGGCCAATGGAAAGTATCCTCCTTTACTGACCAACGTCATTAGCTTATGATGACAGGATAGAGTGTCCACAATGAAAAATGCATTAGTATAAAGGGGAGAAAACACACTTCCTTTCCTCTCTGATAACTCAACATGGGATTCTCTTCAAATGACTTTTAAGAAATGAGGAAAACACACTTTACTGACTGAAGTGAAATACTGAGCTTAATGCAGCCTAACAGTGCTCAGTTAGATATTCCTTCTCAATGATTTAGCGTCCACATAATGACAAACAGATTATGAGTCATGGTGTAAACCATCTGGGTTCAGAACAACTCAACGTTTCCATTGGGGTTAGGGTAACACATTGAAATGGACTAATATTGCTATAAACTCAGAGAGAGCAGGGTAATAAAATAATGTACTTAAAGTGGAACTATCATGCTATATTGGAAAAATATATTGTAGGGCCATACCTATACAAAACATGTCTGTGAAGTTTTTTGCTTAAAATACCAAACAGTTCACCCATTGAAGCCATGCCTCATACTGCTCATACCCCTCTTTTGAAGCCCTGTTAGAGAAACGCGGATTTTGGGTCCTTAGCTTGAGAAAAAAAAAAGAGGAGGCAGAGCTAATGCCTGATCAGAATTCTACCGGAGATAAAGTTAAATTCTGCTGTGATAAAACGCCATCCTGTTCTAAACCACATCAAAGATTATTTCTGAAACAGTATGGAGCTCAAATGCTTTTTCTCGTGCGGGTTTATCACAAGGTGAGTTCCTTTTTAAAAAAAAACACATGTGCTCTCCAGTACAGGTTAGCTCTGAGTGTTAGCGAGGCTTGCTAATGTAAACAAAGACGAGATTACGTCCAAAACACGTCAGGCATTGTTTCTGATAGCAACTTTCTGTGGGTCCGCTGGCGATTTGACGTCAGATCGGCAGCAAATCTGTATCCGCTCGTTGTACACCCGTTTTTAAAAGATTTGGGTACGGAGGAAAAGAGAGGGTTTTATTTTCTGACGCTGCGTGAGTTCCCCGACGCACCGGGGACACATATTCATGTCTAAAAGACATCACAAAGTGCATTTTGCATGATAGGTCCCCTTTAAGATAAAAAAACGAAAATAAACTGACAAATGAAAGTATTTTCTAAATGCCTATAATGTATCAATAGAAGCTTAACTGAGACTAAATATGTTGAAATCAATCCAAATAAATCAAGTATGGGATGTTATTTGGAGAATATTGCCTCGGTATGAGGAAAATTCCATGGGAAAAGTATGGGATTTTATTTGTTGAATATCCTTTCGATTCAGTGTCCCCTTACTCAGTGGAGTTTTGGATCATGAGTGGGGCTATGAAGCAATGTTTACAAAAGAAAAAGCATAAACATACGTGTGTAGAGATTCCTGGAGCAGATGTTATTCTGCTGTTAGTAACGCAATGACACTAAAGCCAACAAAGGAACAAGCCAACAAGCTAGGAAACATAGCTGTAAACAAAGCCATTTTTTAAATATTTCATTAGTTCATTGTGTTTTTTGTGGCGTTAGGAACTAACACCTTTTGTATTGTTCCTGTTCTGCCCTTACTCCTGTTGCAAACATATTAGTAGCATTAATCTAAGAAAAAGGTTTCCTATCACTGAACGCCTTAGTGATAAAAAGCGTTATCTTTAATAAGATATAATAATATTAGTATGAGCAAAGCATTCAGTATAAGGAGCTGTAGCACACTGTGTCAAGCTTCAGGGACAAAACCCATCAAGAGCAGGCATGCAATCAAACAGCAGCCCTTTAAAGAAGCTCTAATAGGATAAAAATCCCAGTGAAAATAATGACGTCAATAAAAGCTATACCAGTGATTAGAGAAACCACACGGTGAAACCTGATGAGCAAACTAGAGCCACTAGGTGAGTTTGTATGGCCATAAAACAACATTATTTGCTTAATGCGTGCACTATTGTGTGAGTTTCCTGCATTACCTTCCAGGAGAAATGAGATGCAGGGATAACAAACCGTCTGTAAAGCAGAGGGAGAGGAGCTGTGTGTGGCTAGGTGCATTAACATACAGATAGAATAGGTAAAGAGTTTTAATGTACTCAGGAGGCTGGGAGGATGGGGAGGTAAAGTGAGAGGTGGGGAAGAAAAGAGGGAATGAGAAAGACAATCAGCAGCCGGGTGCCACAAGGCAGGCATCCATGACCTTATATCTCAGTTCACAAGGGGCAGAGGAAGAGATGAAAGGCCTACAGGAGGACAGACATATAGGTAAAGGAAAGACGAATGGAGAGAAGGTACATCTGAAAGAGAGCACAGGGACCACAATACACCTCAAAGAAGTAGGGCAGAGTGAGAGGAGGGCTAGAAAAAGGAGACATCTACAAAATGTTTGGCATATCCATGATTGCATTACAAAAAAGTCTGGTCAGCTTCAAATTGAAAGAAGAAGACATTTGAACAAAGCACATTTGCAGGTTTGTGGTGTGACAGATCAAACCATGCAGAGAGGTTGGTCTGGAATCACACACACAATCAAATGACTTAAAATAAGTGCAACAGTCTTTTTGCTTTGAGAAATACATCTTATTTGACTGCAGTTTATAAGTAACCCAAGTCATGGAAAAGCTGAAAAAAAGCCCAGTATTCAGTCTCAAGCATTCATATTATTGCTCAAGGTACGGCCGAGAAGACGTGTGAAGCGGGCTTTCAGCCACAATTAGTGAGAAGAAAGACAAAAGCCTCTGCACTACAACAATCATAAAGACAGACAATAAGAACATTATGGTGTCAAGGTGTCGCTCAACACACACAATGGAAGCTGTTGAAAGGTCACTAAAAGAAAAGGAACCCACCACAACACAACAAGCTGAACTTCTCTAAGTAGTGCATGGTCTCCCTTCAGAGAAACACTTCTGTCTGGAGGCAAGAATTCCCAAAGTGTGTCTAGACAACATTTCCCTTTACTCCCCCTTTCTGGTGTGAGACTGAGAACATACAATCTGTTAGCAGCTCTGCATTTACACCCTCCAGCACTCCATCCCCACAACATAAACCCTCACCCCTCCTCTCTCTGCGGACCTAACTGTCGCTGTCCTTGGTCCTAACACAGAAACCAGAGCATGTTGCAACTCTTAAAAGGCAGTTTGTGCAAACTGCTGCAGCCTTGTGTGCTAACGCCAGGACAGAACAAAAATCAAGACCACTTTAGAGCGAGGCGTGCAGTTTGGCGTGTATACTGGCACACTGACAGGAAGAGTTGGAACTTAGTAAAGTCTTCTTCCTTACCTATAAAACTCTACTGCACCAGAGTCACAGTGCAAATAATCTATGGCTTTGAGTAATAATTACCATTAACAATCTGTTTCCACAGCAACCTAAAATGACACTAATTGAGCCAGTTAGAGATGGTACAACGTTTGCTCCTGTTCATACCGATGTATATTTTTAGTGGCACTCCTATCTATGGCATCTTTCACACTGTACTCATGTTAAAGAGGATATGCCCTTTTCACTGGAACATACAAAAAGACCAAAACATCCCAATATCCAATGCTGGATTAATGAAAAGTTATTACGGAGTTCATAGGAAGTCTTAGAAGAGCCTTTTTAAAATATTAAAGAGCATTACAATTCGTGGCTATTTGATTTGCTGATCTATTTCAACTTTCAAAATAAAGCTGATGAATCTACATACTGTGTAAAGGATCCCTTAAATGTAACTCGATTTTTATGCGGCATGATTTTTTACGTGATCTTATAGGGTTGAAAATCATTGTATTGCAACTTTACTATAGGAAACAGAGGGATGTTATTTTGGGCTAAATGAGAAATGGCTTTTGCTTTTATTTGGGATGCATCTTCCCACCATCTGCAGGGCATCTCAGCCGCTGTGTAATGAGAGGCACATGTATCCAGTATGACAGAAAGGTGGTGTATAAAAGAAGTCCATTTACTGTTTTACCATTCCCAATCAGACTGGTGAAACCGATCCTCAGAACACACGTTGTGGTTGAAAGAATTATCTTATTGGCACTTTTTGTTTTACCTTAACAGGCACAGACAGATACAAAAAATAATGTCCTTTTGGCCCATCGTTAAATGTTAAAAGAAAACTAGTTTTGTAAACTACAATTATTTTACTCCTTTACAACAGCTAGGCCTGATTCATTTGATGTTGACTCCAATGAGGGGGAATGAAATGAATATTGAAGTAGGTCTCAATACTACCTCAAGGTTTCTCTCTGACCTCTCCAACATCTTTCATTGGCAGCAAAAAGTTCATAACTTTTTTTTCCACACAGAAACCACAACTTTGATGATCCTTGATCCAGAACACCCCAGTCTTTGTAAAATATACAATAGTATTTTCAAATAGTTACATTTAATAAAATAGTGTTTAATTGAATTTGTATCTGTATGCATGAATATTCACCGTATGTATAAAGCTTTTCAAAACGTATATGTTGACTTTGGAAGTGTTTAATGGAAGTCTTGGTTGAACTTACCATGAGGTTATTGGGGGCAGGCCTCTCTTTGGGTTGCCGTCGCATGCTGAAAATAAAATGTAAGAGTGATACAAACAGTCTGTATCCAGCCACTACTCAAACTGTCTTTGAAAATGTACAAGAGGTGTTTTGACTTTCATCTCGGTGGCATCCTTTTCAGTTATGAAGCTATATTCAATAAGAGTTCGGAATAGATACAACATTTCTTTCAATACATTTATTTATTCAATATTTCAAAAATAAAATAGATTTGTTTTATTTGTCAGAACACTAAAATGTAAGCAATAACTGTAAGAGAATATTTTAATCTGATCTGTTTATAGAGCTTCTTATAGTTTTTTAGAATCTGTGATACTGCAAACATCTGCTTGTAGTCATTCAAAGACTCCTCTGTAAGTTGAGGTCACAGGTCAAACGCTTCTCCTTTATCCGTGGGGGAGGTTTGAGACCTGGCTGGATCTCTTTGAGACAAGTAGTTCATCGTCTCCCATCGGCTATTGATTAGGTATACGCGGGCTTTCTGTGGGCCGGCCTCTCCTCGTGTAGTAGCGATGTTTGTGGCTTTGGGGGGCAGAGATAATCTTGGTGGAGCACAAGGACAGTGTGAAACTAAGATGATCTCCCGGCCGTATGTAATTAATGTACTGTGATCAATAAACTCTTAGTGCTTTGGCTAATCGACGTTCCAGACTCCTTCATTCTACCTCAACATTGCAACAACAGAAGTTTACCTTCACAATAACCACATATTAGTAGATTTATTAGATTCATGTGGGTTTTGTGAGTGTCCTTTATAGTATGTGCTGTATATTGGGGACTTTGAGGAATTAGTGCAGGGGCCTCTCTGCAGTTTGTCATGTCAGCAGTTTATGTATCACAATGAATGGGCCATGATCCTCTAAGAATAGCCTGGGAGGAGATACTGCACCGAGGCAGGTACCTCAGTCTGTCCTGAGAGAGTCGTGCCCCGTTTAAGTAAACAAAGCAGGCAGGGGGGATAAACAACAGATGGCACAACCAGGCCCTGAGTGCGGTACACACACACACACACTCTCTGCTTACATGTGGTTTGGGTGTGTATGTACATGTTTGTGCAACTGTAAAGGTTACAGGAGGCTAATGAATCAGAGGCAAACTCAGGGTAAACATTGTCTTTGTCCTGTTGCATTAGAGGATTCAATCATCCCTTTTTATTCAGCAGCATTGAATATCATAGCTAAAACCATTACAACCACAATGCATTAACACACAGGCAAATACACTTTAATCCCTTTGTATTGCCATTATACCTTTGATTCATCTACCATCATTTGGCTCATCTATGTCAAATGCAGCTTCTGGTCTTGTAATTGTTCAGCGTGGCTCTGTGGGGCTCAGATGGCTGACTGTGCCACGCATATTAAGCCATTATTAACTAGAATCACAAATACTGTGCAATCAACAGCCATTGAAAACTGACAACATTCCTTTTGAAATCTGAATGGTTTCATTGAAACAATTTCTGTGTCTGTCCTTCGAGAAACAAAAGCGTATTGAAGAGTAACTGACTCACCACTGAGTGATGAAGTGAACAAACTTCTCACTGAACTGGCCCACAGGAAACACTGGAGGATCCTGTGAAGAGGAAATAAAACCACTGAGAAAACAAGACATATCTCATTCAAGGATGAGAATGACCTGCTGTAAAGACTGAAAGATACAGACATACGTAACTGCATGATTTAAACGTGATCCTACTTGTGTTATGTCATTTAATCACTCGTAAAACCAGAGTTTAGACCAGTGCAAACCTCCTTAAAATGTTGAATTGGTAGTTGGGGTAAGTTTGAAAAATCAAATGATGATCTTAGCTTTAAGGGGGTTGTAGCAGTATGTCAGAAAGGATCTAAATCAAACCTTTTTAGATATAAAACATTATAAATCAAAATGGGTTTTGGTACACTTGAGACAGAAAATACATTGTCACACCTTACCACCGACTGAGGAATATTATTGTTATATTATAGTTTCTCTGTGAAAAAAAATGCTGGGTTTGCCAAATACTATAACAAGATGTTTCGACAAGGTTTAATGCTTTATAGAAAACAGACAAGTAAAAAAGACCACTTTCAAAGACTACATAACGCTGAAGAGCCTGGATTGACACTTCGAGTCTGACCTCAAGGCTACAGGCTACGTTGAGTGGTCGTTGTACAACACTTGCTGGAGGACATAACTTTTGTCTGGTTGGATTAATTAATCAACGAATATGTTAATTCATAAGCCTTCATAGTTTAGATTCCCAGCATTACCGTAATGGAGATTATGTTGAAAGAACATGGCTGAGGTTTTTAAATGAGCAACGTGGCTCTTCTCATTGAAAATAACCAAATCAAGGTCATCTAGCCAAGAAAGAAACGCTTAAAAAGTGAAAGGAAGTTGTTAATACAATTGATTTATTATTCAGAAAACACTACAATTGGGAAAGCATGATAAAGAAAGACTAGACAAAAATAAAACCTTCTGTTCAACATTTAAAGCCAATGCAACAATAGGGAAAATTATAATAATGCTCTTAAAATAAATAAAATACAAATTCATTTCTTTAGTTGATTTGAATAGTGCATGTTCATACTATCAGAACAGCTGGTACACACACATCCACAAAGGGACATTTCATATTTAGATTGTTTTCTTTTTGGTCAATTATTGAGTAAAAGACTGAGACTATGACTAAAACTCACAAAGACATTTAATTTTGGGACGGTGACTAAATATGCTGCTAAAATGAACATGAGTAAGGTGTGTGTGTGTGTGTGTTAGTGTGCATCAGGCTTGTGACATGTTGTCAATGGAGGGTCTATGAACCGTGTCATGTAGAACAGCTGGGCCAGACTGACCCTGTATTACTGCCCTCACCTCATCACTCTGCTCCTTTCTCTACCTTTGGCGGATCATATTATGTACGCTTATTCTTGCCAATGTGGACCACTGCATTGCAAAAGCAGTATATCAAATTCACGCACGTATTCTCAGTTTTAATGACGATATGTATATGTAGAGTATGGTAATCTATATTAATATGTTTTTGCTGATCAAATGAATGTTTAAACTGGCAATCATTTCAACACAATTGCAAGAATAACTTTGATCACTAAAATCTTCCTTTGACACTGGTTGCTGAAATGTAACATACCGCATCCTGACACACCAGCATGAGCACATGACAGATGTTTACCCCAGATCAAATAGGTACTATTAAAATATAATATGTTAAACTAAGTTGACCAGTAGGTTATTGGTAGGTGTTAGTCCTTCACGATATGCACAACAGTTATAACCAATGATATGAGCTCAGATGTGAAAAACAACAACAAAAAACGACTCAAATATCCACTACAATCATAAAGCCTGGGTCTACAACCAAGCGTTTATTCAAATGCAGGGAATTAAACCTCTTCGCATCTGAAGCCCTGCTGTGCCATTAAAAACACCTCTGGGCAGTGTTCGCTTTTCCTTAATGCTCTGATCGGCAGGCTCTCGCAAAGCATGATGCATGAACCCATTTAAATTAACAAAGGAATGGGTTCCCTTCTAATCTCACTGCACTTCACAGTGCTGCCGCCGCTTGGATGAGCAATATATCATAGCACATGCACATAAACACACAGGCATCCACAAACAAATGCCCTTGAGCAATGCAAACCACAAGTCTGAGTGTTCACTCTGTTTAGAGAGAGAGAACCAAATCATTTGCAACCACTGTATTGCGGTGTGCACATACTCACACACGATCTTGACTACACAACTCATGCATGTGTCGTGTAAGCTAAATCTAAAACCTCTCTCTGCACTTTCCCCGCATATTTGCATGCACATGCAGCTTTTTGCAGGCACAAACACAAACACACACATTTATGCATGTATTCATGTCTCCAGCTGAGAGGAACACCGCTGCAGCTTTGATGTGGCAGCAGGCGACGGCACAAAAGACAAGCAGGCTGATGAAAGTGGCTAGTCTGCGTGAATTATTCCTCTGGTTGTCAATGCGCTCCACTCTGAGACAGAACACACACTACGAGGGTACAAGGGTACAAGTAAATATACATGTCATTGCCATGAAGCAATTATTAGGCAAAATTAGATCAGTAATTACAGGCTTGAAAATAAAGTGGGAGTTCTTTATTAGTGGAGCCACTTGCTATTCAACAAACGGAGCAGACAGGCACATTAATGAGGGTCGACAGCGGACAGATGGTGGGAACAACTCCATAGAACTTCTCGTTCAAGACCTAAGCTGAATAAGGTGAGCATGTTTCTCTGCCATACACTATTAACATCCAAAAATAAAAAGATGGCCTAATAGAAAAGCAATTTTTACACAGGCATCCGCTGAATATTGCTTTAGGTTTTCCCACAATCGTACTTTTTTTCCGTAACACAGTACGAATTGCTTTCAATTAACACATTTCTACATAGAAAAAAGGGGCTGTAAGGAAAACTATGGAGAGCCTTTTCTTTGAATCGTCTATGACATTAAAAATATATTTTCTTAACAAAGTTACATCAAATCCCTTTATGTTGGGATATATGGGGACACGTGCATGGCTAGATACCATTAGGTTAGTGAGAACATATTTATTTTTGTAGGTAGGATGAACTTAGTCTTGCTTCCATTCATCTTGTAAGCTGTGACATTTTATCAGTTATATTTCTATCTTTGTTGATGGGTTTTTAAAATGGTCTCTATTTGCCATATACAAATTCATTTCAGAATTTGTATTTTGTCTATCTGTTTACATTCTAACTGTAAACTAACTTAATTTGCATCTCCACATATATTTGGATTGTTTGTTTATCTTGAGCTCATGAAAGGCTTTCTCAGCCCTGACACACTGTGTGGTTGTGTGTGATAGGAGTAGAAGAAAGAAAAAAGAGTGGCAGACTGTTATACTGCAACCCCCACCACACACATACCTCCAGCCAGAATAATATTAATGATCCACTCTATCCAGCCTATTACTCATTCAGCCATTAAAGCAACTTTCAAAGCCCCAGTGGATAAGTCACACAATATCAAAGCATCACAACCAAAGAAAAAAGTATATGGATCTACAGTATAATGGACAATAGTTACTAAATGTCAAGGACTCCGGTACAATTAATCACACCTGCCATAATGTTGAAGCCAGGTGTGTCTAGCTCAATTAAAATACCTAATCATTACATTAACTACTCCATTGGATCAGTGTTAGTCCAAAATGCCTCTAAAAGTTATGCTATACAAATAATGACCTTTATTTATCCTGCATATTTCAAAACAAAGTTGCAAAGTGCTCTATATGGTTGAACGAGGACATTTCAGGTCGGCAACAAGGCACATTCAATCAAACAGGAAGCAGTCCAGCAATATAACTGGGTTCTAAACAATGACGCTTAAAAACTGCATGTTGTGTTTATCTATGATATGTTCCAGCCACATCATGTATACACAGAAACATGAAGGCCCGAGGGTTGAGCCTAGGGGAACGCCACAGGTCAAATGGGCCACATAAAGGAGAAACTCCTAAATCTTCACGAATACGTTATTGGATTCATAAGATTTGAAAAATCTGGCAGTTCTACTTTATAAAGCACATTTAAAAGTGATTTTTGGTCAAGCCAAAGTGCTGTACATGTAATAAAAAAACATTACTACAATCACAATAAATTACAACAGATATATAAAAACACAGGGAATAGTCAGGAGTCGTGCTCCGCTCTGACTAGAAGGCCAGGGAGAAGAAGCGTGTCTTTAGTGAGGATTTAAATTATCAATCTAATAGAAAAAAACAATCAACTGTGTCAAAGGCCGAGATGAGATATTAGAGTCCTATACATTCTCTGAGCAACTGGGTCAAAATAGTGCTTATCCTCTTGTCTCTTCGTCCAAAGCACTGCATTAGTTAGGACAGTAAGGCAGTGCTAGCTCACTAGGGGACAACACAAAACGTTCTCTGGCCTCAAGGGGAGAAACAGGGTAAGGCACAGGAAAAATTGTTTTGAGTGATGCCTCTGTCTCGCAGACTAATGAACAGTTCAGCCTAGGTCAATCCATTACAACCAAAAGCATTTAATTATTAATTACGGCCAAATCTATAGGCAGTTAAGGGCAAGTGACATTGTATGTTTAATGTGTAATACGGCTGGAGAAGGGGTTTTGGGGGGCTAGTTTAGGCAAGAGAGGTGTTGTGGCATTTTTGCTATTACTGGACGACAGCAAATAACTCAAGAAAAGAGTGTGGAAAGCTTGTGATTGCTGCTTTAAAAACACATTAGTGGTGTGAGCCTACATATCCATACACACAGACTCATGGAAATAGCATGTCAATTAATAAGGAAATATAAAAATGTGTGTATTAGGAAAAGAGGGGAAACATTTGAGCATTTCAGTATCAGACATTACCTACAGCAGGTAAACATATTATATAGAAATGGGCATAAATATGGCAGACTTCCTCTAAAGCCAAAATGTCATCAACATTTTTTTCCCTTTTTATTGTATCTTTCATACATATGTCTGTTTATGTCATTATAATTGCCTTTATTTAAGAGTTTTGTTATGCCTTTTATTATAGAAACAAACACACAGGGCCGTCAAAAGAATATTCCTGGTTAAACAATTGCTTTGTTGTTGTTTCTATAGTACATAGAATGGAGAGCTGTGCCGCTGAGTGTGTCAGTCGTGACAGGTCCAGCCTCAACAGTAAAGTGCGTGTGCATATGTGTACTGCCTGAGGCAGTTGCATAGGGTGAAGGGTTGAGTGAATGGGGAGCAAAGCCGCCTGAGTGGTTTGCTTCATTAGGAAACAAAATATAAGCTTTCCGGGCCATTAGGACTGACTTTAGATGCAAAAGCACATAAGACGACGACTCACCTCATCAACGATGCATTGCAGTAACTGGAGAGGCTGCAAGAGGAGAGACACAGGGAGATGAAAACATGGAATTTCACAGCAATAGGGAAAATCAATAGTGTGATAAAAAAAACTATCTACTTAGATTAATCAAATGCAGCGAGCTTAGCCAAAGCAATCCTTCAGCTCCGGCATGTTTTTTATTATTATTCCATAATGGCACCTAATGTATTACCAGCAGTTTAAGCATGATCTAATATTTCATTGTAAAAATGCAATTTGAGTGTTTATTCAAATGAGAGAGCCAACCAAGAGTAACAGACTATAGTGTGGGAGACCTATTTTCTTCCTTCCTACTCTAATGCAATAAAACTTACCATTAGAGATCCTTGGTTTTTCTGAATCTGTAGGGCAAGACAGAAAAGAGGGGACGAGGCAATATGTAATTAGCGTGTCATAATCAAGACGATACACTTGGACACATTATGATCACTAGGAGAAAATTATTTCTTTCCTGTTGGCAATTTGTGAGTATGCGTTACAACCATTTACATAATGAAAACACACAAATGTTAATGGCCTTGTTCTCATTTGTGGAGAATGGGGGTAAAAGATCCACTAATGCTCATTTTTAGAGAAGTACTTTGTTCATACCCTCCAGGTTATCAAGATGTGCCGGGATAACTGTTACAAACAGTATGAGCAGGCTTTGTAAGGAGCATGCTCATTGTGTCAGTTTCACAGGTACAACACTTGATGTTACATGATGACAGTGGGGTTGAAGCTATTGTTTTTTTAGACTATGCAATACGCAAAAATGTGATTTGTTTGCAGATCTTTGCAAACAAAATAACACCAAATATCTAGTGTTGAGTCGACAAATCAAAAAAACGAATTACTAAATGCGCTTCTTATGTTCCCGTTCAAAACATATAGTCCTTGAAAATAAGAGCTAGAGAAGGAAGTCTTAATATGAAAGATCTAGCAATGAGTGTTTTGTGTAATCTAATGTAAATGTAAGTGATACTACAGTGGGAGTGCATAAAGCATTTCGTTTTCCTTCTTTAAACCTCCAGGGCTGAATTCACCAGGATTTCCAAAAGCCCAAATGTACAACGTACTCATATAGACTGAGTGCTATAGGACCTGAAACCTATAGTCTCAGCTAAATGTCTAAGAATGTTTGGTAAATAAATTGCTATTTTCTCTAGGTTTTTTGACAGTGCATTAGAGCACTTATTGATTCACTCTATTAAATACAGGTTTTCACACTCTGCAAATACCAAGAGGCTCCTAAACTGCCTCTATATCCAGTTTTGCCTGATTCAGACACATTAAAAGCAACTATGGAAAACTAATTTGTTCAGAAATAATTACTAGGACAAAATAGCGTGCTGCTCCATGGGTTGAAATTGGATAGTGGGAGACTAACTTATTCAAGCATAATTGAGCACTTATTCTTCTTGTACTAGGTAGATTGACCGAGCATCAAAAAGAGATATTTCAAAATGATTTCCTTTTGTATCCTTTTAACAGTCTCTCATCACTAATGGCTGACTATCTGGTAGACATATCATTATCTGCATGTTCATCCTGAGGGTAATAGTGTTTCATAGTTAAACTTAAAAAGACTATAATTATGCATATCATAACATTTTCTTCCTATAAGAAGGACACAAATGATGTTTGACAAGAAACGAATTTGTGTTTGCTGAAGAAGTTGGGAATGGACCCACATCCAATAGGATTGTGTACGAGAGCAACCGAGTGTGTGTGAGAGTGTGTCCGCGTGTGTAATGCTAAATGACGACTGTAGTTGTGAAGAACAACAGCTCCTTGTTTGGCTTTGTGACAATTTGTGAGCCACATCACACTTTTTGGGTTGTTTGAAAATATCACAGTGGGCTCAGTGTGAAAATAGGAAGTCACCATTTTTGGATGTCAAATCATTTCTGTTACTTTTAACAGCAACACAATAAATAGTTCTAAAAGATCAGATGGCCATTTCCCCCCTCAAGGGTGTTCAGAGATATTTCTTCAAAGGTAAGGAATCAGAAAACTCCAGAAGAAAAAGTCTCACTTTGTGATAAAAAAAAGCAGAAAGCAATTTCTACAAAGGTTGACATGCATGTTTTGGGCATGGGCAACCCCTTTATTCTAAAGTCTACGCTCCAAAACTGCTCAACTTTGATTTGTTGAGGTAAACTTAGATGGCGTAACCTGTTTGATTAGTGCCAGTTATACAGACATTTTGCATAGCTCAAAAATGTTTGGGTGACAACAAATAGCATGATAAGAAATAGTCAGAATGTAGCTGTACACATCATTTAAAGCCTAAAAAGGGGTCTAATACCCCGATTTTTTTTTCAACTGATCACTTAAAGGAGGACATGTGACCAAGCAAAAACAAACAAGTTTGGAGCTGTGGAGCGGGTATAGGATGCTGAAAAATTACAGCAAACATTGTTAACCACACGCATACAGAACTACAAAACTATTCTTTCCATTTCATTTGAGAGGGAAAAATAGAGTAGCAAAGGGAAAGCGTCTCTGCCGTTTGATGGATGCAGTGATGTGTAATGGAAGCTTCTGAAACATACACAAAAATAACTGACACGGTAGTTCATCCAAAAATTAATTCAAATTTGAGAAAAATATGACAAAATGGAGAGAAACAAAAACAACCATAAAGCAAACAAATCAATCAGAAGCAATAGCGCTGGCGGCTGTATACACATCACATAGGATCTGGTGTCTTCAAAGACTTTCAGAGCGAGCCGCGCAAAAACTCCATTAACTCCTGACAAAGGACGCAAATGAATCCCGACATGTGGTGAAGTGGAATTAAAGAGACCATCTCTAATCATGACAAACATGAGGTGATGATTCCACTGTGCGTGCTGCACAAAGAGATGAGGGATAATGCATCAAATGAAAGCATCACAAACTCATACTCAGAATGTAAAGGCTAAAGCTAAGACCCCAAACAATGCTAACATTTGCTTTTCAAAAAGGTAAATCATGGACAACCAAAACCCAACTTTAATAACTCATCCGGTATCTTCCACCAAGATGCCACAGATTCTCTCTCATCTTCTCCAACTCCTCCCTCAGTATGTACTAAAATGTTCTCCGTGAAGTGTAGCAGGGGCTACAGCTGTGCCAGCGTCTGCAAAAATGACAGTTTAGGCCCGAGGACTTTGGCTGGCTGCGCCTGACGAGCTGGATCCGAGCGCTCTCGCCACACCGCTCTGCCACAGCCTGCAGGTGAACGGTCTGCAGTACCATATGGAGTTAGGGGGAAATTAACACTACGATGAGGAAAGCTGCATGACAGTGGAGAGCTTCAACTACAAACTGAGAGGTGTTTTCTAATATTTTGTCTTATTTCTATCAATGAGGGTAGAATAAACTACCCTTTATTTAAAAAAATACACCATCAATTAACATGATAATGAAAGCAACAGCCCTCTAAAACCCGACATGCCCTAGGCTGTCACACACAGATTGATCATTGTGTGACATTTACATCACTATACAATTCAAGTGTTCTAAAAACACACCTATGCTCCCTTACAGAAAGGAGTGCATATGTTTTCATAATGGCTCAAGAACTAATGATCAACACAGGAAACAAGCGAATAGCTACATCACGACTTGCTGTTCACTGTGGAAGTACGCAACTAGGTACTGAAGTAATTCAATGAAAACATACTTGGGTTTCTCTCAGCACATAAGAGAGAACATTAATAGGATAACATCTTTAAGCTGGGGTTACTAACATTGAAATCCAAAAGACTTTGACATTTGAGTTCACATGAAGGCTGATCATTGAAATCTCGTATCATTCAGCTCCAACGTTAAGTAAAGTGGTCTCCTCTCACCCAGAAAGGATAGTTGGCAAAGTGAAAGGAAGTCGTCAATTAGGCAATCCCCGGGCTGATAGAGCATCACACTCGGTTGCTTTAATTAACCGCAACAAAGTTTCATTTGACTGACGGAGCAGTCCGAGTGGTGCTTACTTTAAGCCTGCAGGGAAATGACACACAAATGATGACCAATGCTAATATGCAGAACATGGTCAGGACTTACTTTCCATGTTAGTCAAACAAAAAGTGTAAAGTTGTAGTGTTGAAAAATATGTCTATGTCATCATGCTTTAAGAACAAAGTGTTCATTATATATCTCTCCCCGTCTCGTGAAAGGCAGGCTGCCAGGAGGTAACCTGAGGTAACCAGATTTAGATTGCTGCGATAGGGATTAGTGAGATAAACCCATCTTAAAAAGGGCTAATTAAGACTTGATGGGATTGGGAAGTTACTTCAGAGGGCGGCAATTACATTTGAGCTGGATTTTAAGATAAAATGAGGAAAGAAACCCAACAAATCAGTAGATGTTAACATTTAAAGTTGTATATCATTACTGAGCAACTCATTTATAAAGTAATATAGATGTCAAAATATTTTTTAGGTCAAAAACTGCATGATGAGTACCTCACTATTTAATTTGTTTCAGCTATATTTTTCCAGGATGACTCTCAATTTGATTCAACTTCTGCTTTACAAGACAGTCTTGGCAAAGAGGGCAGCATAAAAGGTTTCATATAAATGAAAAGACGATGAACAAAACAGCAACAAAAAAAGGATTAAGAAACAGTAGTGGTAATTATTTACAGTAGTGATAATTATTTATAGCAAACATCAGGATTTCTGATAGTGTCATCTTTCATCACAGCCAAATACATGGACATGCCATAAAAACAATTAGCCTAAAGATAATTCAATAATTAGAGACTGAAATGAACTCACCTGTGGATAGGGGAACATGCCTAGCGCCAACTGTGTAAAGAAGAAAGAAAAAATAATTTTCTTTAGGAAAAGGTTTCGTCAGTACTGTGGCAATATCTGTAAATACATGTAAAACAGGTTTTTGCTTTTCACTGAGACATGACCAATAAGACAATGGCCAAGGAGCAAAAAGAAAAAGCGCCTTTTTGGCAATATTTCAGATTTAAATCCAATGCTAATAGGGATAATGTAAATAATAATATAAGGGAACTTTGGTCCGTGTGAAGGATAGAACGTGATGCATGCAGAGTGTAAGTGTGTACACCACTAGCACAGGGACCCTGCGTCAAATGTTATCTCACAAATGATGCTTCAAAAAGGTAGAATGTCTTGTATGGCTGCTGGATTGGAACCCCAATGAACTAGAAAGGCATTTATGATTGATGAACATATCCATGTTTTTAGTAAGAGAAAATTGCATTAAATGTATTCAGGCCTTTCCATTGTCAGTGTCTTAATGACATTACATTGAAGATACAGAAGGAAAATGCTGCTAAAGCCGCTGAAGCCTACCGAATGTGGGACTTTCTGTCTTTGGGGTAAGCTTAGTGCCCACCTGCTGATTACACTTCCTCATCAAACAACACCAGCTATTAGTTAATAACCCCCCACGATTACCACCTGCGGGGAATAAAATGGTAGGATGAAGAGAGGCAGGACAGGATTGTGGGACGGTTGTATGGAATATGTGTGTGCGTGTGCGTGTGCGTGTGTGTGTGTGTGTGTGTGTGTGTGTGTGTGTGTGTGTGTGTGTGTGTGTGTGTGTGTGTGTGTGTGTGTTATTCTGGCTGGGGGTGGGGTGACAGCTCTCTCTGACATTTGGCAAATCACACGGGGTGAGCATTTTTCATCTTGGTCAAGGGCAGCTTATTGGCAACATTATGTTATTAAAAAGTCAAAACGCTCACAGTTTTTCCTTGAACATAAATAGACCAACTAGCAGGCTGAAGATCAATCCAAATGTAATGGGACTTAGAGCCATTTCATTTGGCTTAATGCACACACCCACAGCGAGAAATAAAGAGAACCGGGCAAGGGGGGGTGGGGGTCCTCTGCTATACATCTTTATCACAGAGAGATCGTGTCAATACTTGTGACATGGCTGCTTTCCTCTGAACACATCTATTATTGTTATAAATGTAAATATATTAGTGATTATTGGACAGGGACGGAGGGTGAATCAATAATGTCAGCCGGGGGAAAAGAAACCAGGGAATGTCCCACTAAAACTAAAATGTAATTTTAAAGCACAGGGTGTCGTCAAGCTACACATACTGTACATGTATCTTCAAACTCAATTTGGACTGTTATTAGAAAAAAACAGACCACTTTTGCTATAATTTAGTGTCACCTCCATCAATATCCTACACCTTTTTTAATGTACAAATTCCAGCTGCTATAGTGTGAATTAATATATACTTTGTCCCACCTCCATGAAAGAGATTCCCACACTCCAGACATCTGCGTGGATACCATACTGCTCTCCTGATATCCTCTCTGGCTGTGGAGCACAGAACAAACAACAAAAACCATGAGGACAAACTTTGTGAATGACAATTACCTCATCTACTTATACAACTTTTAAATAACTTGAGACAGAGAAGGAACTGAGAGGATCACTTACTGCCATGTATGCATTTGTTCCAACATACGTTTTGGCAATAGAATTCACCAACTGCAAAACAAAAGATGAAACAGTGGATAAGCAGATAATAATGCTGCAGTCCAAAATAAAATATGACTATTCCATTGACTTTATTAAGCATTGTTATAGAGTCATTCTCTGGTGTCCTACAGTATATATAGAAAAATAGAGATAGGAGTTGGACCTAAATTGCATCTAAATGTATCGATATGTCAGGTTGATATTTTGGGATGCTCTCAACCCTTGCAAAGGGGAACAGGAGTACGACAAGGAGACATTGGTGAGTGTGTGTGCGTGTACAATGCCCCATGCCATCAATGACAGTACTGTGATAATGAGTGTCTGTTCCCTCATGGCCTACGATGTGAGAGGGGGGAGCATAGACTGTATAGGGGGAGGGAGAGTGTGTATGTGTGAAGGAAACGTAAACAGAAACAGAGTTAAAAAAGATTGAGGGCAAGTCAATGTTACAGAGTCCAGCTATCCGTGCAGGGTGTACAATTCACCTTGTATCTTTAAAGGAAGTGGAGGTTAAAAATTGATGAAAGGAAATGATTGTGTGTGTGTGTTTGTTTAAAAGAGGGACACAGTCCTCAGGGTTGTTTTGGGGAACGTTGAAGGTCTGTCCCTTATGATTTCATTTCAAACACACACACGCCCACACACAATGACAAGGCTATTGTCTGCTACCCACGCTTTCCCCACATCTCCTGAATACATATCAATGGGGCTTTGCCGTTGTGTGTGTGTGTGTGTGCGGGTCATAATTATAACAAGTGATTTTTTTGGAGGCTGCAGAACAATGGTGGTGGGGGGGATGTTAATGTGAGAGGAAGACCCTTGGGATCGCCTCGATGTTTTGAGTTGAAAATGAAGCCAGTGATTGAAATGTTAACCACACACACGTGTTTCTTCTTCCATTCTCTCGCTCTTGCTCTCTTTCATGCTCACATAAACAAACCAGTGTACCTGTGTGCTGACACCAAAGTCACAGAGCTTGACTTGTCCTCGGGTGTTCACCAGCATATTGGAAGGCTTGACATCTGCGGAGACAAACTGCTTGATAGAACTGCAGCATCAGCACTGTACAGCCAGTCGCTATCAACTCTTTTGTTAATAACACAGCTCCCGCACACTACCTTACTCACCTCTGTGAAGTATCTTCAGGCTCCACAGATACGTCAGCCCTTTGACTACCTGAAGGCACAGATGAGAGGAAAAACAGATGAACTTTGGCATCAAAATGGCAATGATCCTGTTTACATCACGGTAAGGCAGAGCTTAGTAGGCTTTTATATCTATTTATTGTAGTTGATATCGGTAATCGCATAATTCTCCCTGCCGAGATCTCCCTACTTACTACTCCTACTCACTTAGCCTAGATGAGTGGGGGATCTGGCTGATGTAGAAGAATTTGACTATCCTTAAGTGTTAATACCAGGGTAAAGGATCCTAAAATGCACTACAGTTAGGTAGGTGTCTGGGCTGAACTTGTTTAGACTGTGTATTGGACTGTGGGGTAAAAAGAAAAGTCCGAACTCGCAATTTACAGCTCAATCTTTGTTACGGTCCTCCATTCTGCTCAAAGAATTGGGTAGTCACTGAAATAATAAGACTGCAGATACAAGCAAACAAGAAAGTGTTTCTTCAAAGGGAGATTTGTCTCCTAGGAGCTGAGCAATTAGGAAGGACTTCGGTAAATGCTCCTTCACATTGAGAACAATTCAGTTTGTTAGGGAACCTAGTTAGGGTTTGAACTTGTACAAATGACTCGGGGTAGATATGGAAGGGAAAACGCACACTGCTGAGAGTAAAGTGGGTAAGATAGGAGACTTTTTCATTTGTGCAGCCATTAAATGATTATATTTGATAGTTTCGTATTTGATAGAGTAATCCTGCTTTCCTTCAAGTGATGCTGGAGCTGATTCTTGCCTCTCGACTGCTGACATCTATCTCTGAAGCATGGCAACTTAAATTAAGAAAGCAAAAAGCTGTCTGAAGTCCCGCTGCCTCAAAAGGCGGTGGTGTGAGTGCAAATACTGCAGCGTGCAGCTTCACTCACACCCTCTCTGGTGCTTTCCCTTTTGTGATAATTAACAACTGTGACAGTGGGAAGGAGGGAAAGCTGTGAATTAGAATTAACACTGACTAAATAGCTGTCATTGTTTGATTACGGACAAAGTTAAAGGGCGGGAGACAGAAACGACAGGAGAAGGGTAATGAGTTTGGAAAAGGCCATTTCTGTCAAAATGCTAGTTTAAATGAGAGCAGAAAGAGAGGGAGATACAACACTGACTTTGTCCATTACTTCACCAAATAGAAACCAATTAAACAATTCACACCTGTGGTTCTCTTTTGTTTTATTTCCTTAATAAAAGGAGTTTTTTCCTAAGGCTTTCTGCATCCCATAAACAAATAACAGGTTGCATTTAAAAATGTTGATTCTAGGAACACATGGGACAATCTCACATAAAAAAAATTGTTTTTGAAAGACTAAGGGATACCTGTTAAGTCTAATGCTGTTTACTTAGTATTCAAACTACTGAAAGGGAGATAAAGTATTTCATTCAAACTTACTGCTACTGCGATCCTCCCCAGCACATGCTCTGGAATTCTTTTGTACACGTCTAGAGAACCACCTGCCAAAGACAAATTATTTAATCAAGCAGTGATACAGCATTACACATTTTGTAACATTTCTCAACTGTTGAGAAATGTTACAAAAAAAGGCAATGAGGGTATTTGTTGAACAAATACCCTCATTGCCTTTTTTCGCACATAAAAACAGGCGTGCTGATTCAGAAGCAGTATGTCCCAAACAAAGACATGATGGTTCTCTTACACTGAACATTCACACAAAATATTTTTTAAACATATTCATAATTAGGAAGAACGATGAGCACTTCTGAATGCAGAACTGCCAATCCCACAATGTTTCAATGACAACTTGTATTGTTCAAAACATAAACACATAAAATATACAAAGAAAACTAAATAATAATAACTTTTCCAATGTTTCCAAGTGATTGGACCTTCTTTGCAAAGCTGTCTGCTGCATAATATGTAAGACTGTTTAAATGTAGAGGACACATACTTGTTATATTTCAAAATGTACCTAAAACTATAGTGAGTCTACACATATTATTATTTTCCATATGAATAAAACAAGAAACAAAAGGACAAAGTTATTGATGTTTCTTTAAGCCGTCAACTTTTCACCTTCATTTCTAGACTAACTGGAAGTGACTGATCAGATGTGTCATGAAGCAAAGAGTGCTGAGAGGTTAGACAGACTTTGCTGATGTCCTAGTTGATGTGTGAAACAGGGGAATCACTGCATTAACACACACTGACAAACACACGCAACTAAAAACATAGACAGTCCCTCATCTCACACCAGTCTATACACACGTGTACAAACGCACCTACAAATGCACTCAAGTCGAGATCTATCGCGCCCTCGTAGCTTTTAGCACACAGGCATGCTAAGCAGCTCACAGCGTAAGACGTTCTGTTGATCTGCAGAAGTGTAAATGGATACACAGCCGAGAGACAGAACAGCTCCCCAAAGTCTCTTCTACACAGCTGTGGCTAAAACCATAAAACACATGATCTACTGACTCGAGCCACCGAGAAACTCACCGTCCATAAATTCTGTGCATATGGATATCCTGTTCTCTACAAAAAAGGCACTGAAGAAAGTGATGATATACGGCGAATCACACTGCAATCAAGAGAAGAGACATCAAGGTCATTAAAGAGCATGCAAAAAAAGAGTTTCTTTGATAGTAAATGAGCGAAAAGTGATAATTTGATTACAGGTTTGAATGCAAAATGGCTACAGTGGAGCTAAATCGTGCAAAGTTTCTCATGTTCGTCTAACGCTTTAAGATAAGATGAACTTTATCGATCGCAAATTGGGAAATGTTTGTGTTGCAGCAGCATAAAAAACAAGGCATTGCACATAAGTAAACAATTTAAAGAGTAGAAATAAACTATTTTAAAATGTAAAATCTCAAAATAGAAATAATACAACATTAAAAAGTAGAAAATATACAATTTGATCTTGAAGATAAAAAATCTGATTCTAGTCAGTGCGTAAAATCATCAACAGCATCCATTTGAAGTCCATCAGATGTTTACGCTTGGAAATATATATAATTTATTTGCATACATATTGCATGAAAAGAGGGCTAGCTGACCAAACACATCAATATACTGAGTACAGGCCAGTGGATGTTCGCTATTACAGGCTCACCACAACACACAATGCATTCATGCTCATTATAAGAGAAAATTGTCCTCACAATGATTTGGCCTCTGCATTTTAGGGGAGACACAAAGAACTCCTTATATGCATACTAAGAGTTTCAAAGGAGGTGATCATTAAAGTCACATGCCTAGTCCACGTGTGTCTTGCGTGTGTTTCCGTGTTCCCTAATCCCTGGCTTATATTGTAAGACCAGAGACGATATAGGTTGCTTCAAGACTCGTGGTTTATTTACAATGTAGATCCGGTTTAGGGTATAAAAAAAATAAAAAAATAACAAGTCAAAACTTACCTTGTAGAGAATTTCTAATTCTGACATGATCTGCTTCTGTAATTCCACCGTGATGTCCAGAGGAATGACCTGTTATAAAACATGGTGGCAACAAATGTAAGTTGTGTTTATGCTTAGGTCACTTTAAAGAGCATTTACGATCATCAACATTGAAGGAGTTCTTACCTTGACAGCTAAAACCCGCTTGCCCAGAACATGGTACGCTCTAGAGATACGAAAATGAAGATGTAAAACAAAATTGTAGAAGGCTGTTTTTCATTGTTCATTTAAATAGGGTCTTTAGTTAATTGTTGTATATTCCAAGTAAATAACTGATCATATAATTTATTTATTAATGTAGGGTCCATTTATACTTCCCATACACGAAAATCCCTTTCACCCTGCCCCGCTGTGCTCAATCATTTACAAATGGTTAAGTATTGTAATAATAATGTAGTACACCTGTGGATAACGTTTACATCATAGGTAATAAAAGACTAAAATGACGATGCAATAAAAACTCCATAGATCTGCTAGTTGATAAGTCTTATTAGAGTTCAAATTAACATGACTAAATAGCACTCTAATTTCTCTCAAAGGTCAGAGGTCACCACCCAGAACCAGATCCAGTCAGCCCTATCACTCGCTGTTCCAGACAGAGTTTTGAGTTGCAAGAGAAGCAGCGGCCCCAGACTGGCCTCATAATGACTTCATTATCAAACTCCTTATGCCAAACAGCGGCTTTAGTTACAGCCCTTGAAGGTTAGTTTACAGTGACAATATCTCAGGACCTCTCAACACACAATCCTCAAGGACGAATACTGTCCAACAGCTGTCAGGTGATGGGGATGAGGAGGGGGCCGCGTACGTCACACGGCCCGGTTAGCTTTCGAGAGGGGTTAGTGAATGTGATACCTGGCTACTCAGCTGTCCGTGGGTCTAGCACAGAGAACGCGTACGGTGCAAGGTGTGATTAATGCGGCTTAGATTAGAGTATCACATTGCTCTTCGGCCAGACACCTTAAAACAGGACAGGGCCTTTAATTAAAGCCATGCCATGTCAAGTATTTAGAGTTAGAACAAACACTGGGCTTTGGAAGTATCTGTGCAGTGCTGAATGTGAGCTGTGGTTTACACATCTTTGATAACAGTCTCATTGTTGCTAAGGCGAAAACAACATAAACTGCAGAGATGGTGAAAATAGCTATTACCAAAAGTCTACACAAAAGGCTGAAAGTGGGAAATGTAATATAAAAGACACAGTTATTTTTCAGTTTATTTTGCCCATGAGTGTTTTTGATCTTAGGTGTCATCTTCTCTGTTAAAAAGCTCTTTGCACATCGCTGACGGCCTTGTTTCCATTTTAATGTCTCGATCTTCCTTTAAGCTACAATCAATATCAGTTAAGCATGAGTGCTGCCTCTTAATTAAGATGAAAATGTTAATTGAGGCAGGATTGCAGGGGTAGACATGTTAAGTACTGGCTGGGCAGGTTGTGTGTGTGAAGCAGCCTGAAAAGAGATTAAAGCAAGTCATCTCCGTGCTGAACGACATGTATTTCTCAATGAGAAGTCTAGACGCGCTGAAAGACAAACCCAGCTCGTGGCAGAATGCATCCAACTACTGCTTTGACACATGAGAAGAGTACGTCGGACACCTTGTGTACAAGTTTGTATGCGTACATTTTTTGTGTATGTACCTTCATGTAAAATATCCCTTCTGTCTGCAATTGACTTTGGCCATAGTAAGATCTAGGCAAACAGACATTAAAGCCATTCATTGAATGCGTCTTAAATATGCTTAACATAGGAATATAAATAAATATTCCCATAATATAAATTCAAGCACAATAAGCAGGTTTTCTTTCTATATGAATTAAATGTATGTGTAAAATAGAATAGAAGAGTTTCCAAAGTTTTAACAAATACGTGTGATGGGCATGTTTTAGGGCCTGGAGATAAGGTGTGACTACTGCTTGGTTAAAGCTTTATTCTCAGACTGTCCTTGGCCCCCTCAGGGCCGAGCAGCCCTTTATGAGTTACAGTGACAGGCTTATGACAGCGGGAGACATGGGGACAAGGTTACATAGCCACCCCCCACCACTTCCCCTGATCCGACCTCAGTAAACGTGCCCCATTGCCTGGATCTTATTTACACTCCAGCTCGCTCTGTAATAAAAGCTCCATCATGCAGTATTCATAAGGCCCCTCTCCATGTCTCTGAAGTTGGAGAGACTGGCCTTCTGGATCAGGGCTAACGTGATGGTTTACACTGCCACATGGCTGACGGGACACCTTTCTCTCTCCCAGACGCTCTCACCTGATACCGCTATAATAGGTGTCCTAAGTGACACAGGTGAGGCAAAAACCTCACACACATTCACAGACAGACATGTATGTACACACAACTTTACACAAAGTGCTTACTAGATATACAGCATCTCAGATGTTAGACTGACAACAGTGAAAGGTCTGTTGTCTTTATATCTTACCACACTAAAAAAGTGAAATATGATATTCTTTAATTCTATGAAGGGAACATTAGAACATTTAAGATTGGAAACCGCCAACAATCAAACACATCCATAGACTGATGGCAGGGGCTGCCACTCAGGGTGTCAATAGGGAGTGGTAATGGGTTCAGTGTCGTGCAGTGTCGAGCACTCTCTTTCATTTTTTGTAAAGCACTTTGAATTGCCTTGTGTTGAAAAGTGCTATATAAATAAACTTGCCTTGCCTTGCCTTGCTAAAGGAAACTTTATGACACTCTGGAAACCGGAAACCTTATGATTACGAGATGACTTCACTACATCCTGAGCTACGTCACCTTCCTGGACAATGCCAGTGTTGGCAAGGACAGTAGAAGCTGCTAAAAGTTACAACTTGCTTAAGCGTACAACAGAAATGTGCGGTGCATTGTAGGTTTTATAATTTACACAATTTTCTCCGCTTACATTTTTTTATAATTTAGCCTTATTGTATGTAGAGCACTCAAAGAGCCGAACAGTCTTCCCATCACGGTTCCAAGTTTTTTTTTATTTGTCATATGAACATAGCTACAGTGTAGTTATGACGATGAAAATCTTAGGTCACAGGCTCACTCCAACATTGCAACACAGAAAAATATATATAGTGCAAGTAAATACAAATATATTTTTCAATTTCTAGTCTTAATATTTTAATAGGTGAAATCTAGGCTGCGATGCTTAGTGAAAACTATATCCCACCCAACTGCCTCTAGACACAATCTGAACATATTTGGATACAAGATACAAGGTGACCACCAATTAACCAAAGAGGTTTGGCCGTTCAATATACAGTCTACTCAATGAGGTGGAAAACGAAATCAATGGAGAGAATGGGCTGAGAGAGTGAAGGAACAGCCATGGGTGTCTAGGTAGATGTCACCACATTCACTGTCAGGCAAATGTGCTTGTTTTAATTGCACCACTGGATCCATGAGTCATGAAAATGGCCTGTGTGTCCTTGTTATTGTATTTATAAGCCATGGAGTCAGTTAGATTGCTGGACACGATGGACCTCTGAGAGTGTGTAATAAAAAACAAAGGCCGACATTGATGGATGGCTAGGTCAGTGTGTGGCTATGGAGAGCTGAAGTGCTGGTAACATCCAATTGAGTCTAAATGGCTCTGGGTCATAAATGGGCTAAGCTAAGAGGTTAAAAGGCAAGGGAGCCATTGATGGTGTTTTCACACGTGATAAGCTTAATATAAGCTGGACCAAAGGGTTCAGCGGTTGGTGAGTATGCATACAGTGTTTTGTTTAACAAAAATAGTTTTTTTAAATCAGAAAAACAATAATTTAAGCAAACAGCCATTCTAAAACCAGAGTGAATATTAACACATCATGCTATGATTAGTTTAGGCCGCAAACCATTAACATCAGCCCGTCTTGCTACTTCGTCACTATGGAGGGAGACTAGCAACCGCTCACCAAAGTCATGACCCTACACATCTTCTAACTTGAAGTTCAAACTTCACCTTGAGCCATACAATAAATACATAAAAACCTTTGTCTTATTGCATGTAAATTGAGTACTTTAAGCAGAACACAATATTTGATGAAGTTGATGTACTGGTTAAGTGGCAGCTAAATAAAGGCAAAGTAATTTACATTAAATGACTTGTTAGGCGCTTTTATCCAAAGCGACTTACATACTCAATACTGTGGGCAATCCCCACAGGAGCAATTTGGGGTGAAGTGTCTTGCCCAGCGACACAACTGCCGTGGGGTTTGAACCTGTGCCCCCCCTGATCCGAACACCAACGCACTAGTCCTCTGCGCCACACGCCTCCCTAATGTAATTGATATGCCCAATTTACCCATGATGTTGAATGTATTTTACTTTTCTGTATGGTACTTGATTTGCTACAGGCATCCCCTGACATGACACAATGCAAATGTAGCTATTTAGTGGCAGCTTCATGACTATTTGATTGATTCTGACTTGGCCAAATACCTCCGCAATTACTTTGATGGGTACAATGTTAAACAGGTAGAGTTGCAAAACATACAACCCTAGTAAAAAGTTGAGATGACCTTCAGCTGATGTTTGAAAATTGGATTTCTTTCTGTAGTTACATCCAACCAAACAAAACAAAAATAATGAACAATTACTAAACAAAAATAAAACTACATAAAACAATGGTTGGGGTCATCCTTAACACATTTCATTCAGCTTACGCACCTGATTGAATAATCAGAGCTTCCTATTCAGAACTTTAGGAATATCCCCACATGATAGATTTTTAGGAGGACAGCCTGAAAAAGATTGGTCCATTTCCTGAACACTTTTTATCTCAAAATAATCCAATTTACTTTTGGCAGCAAATATTTGTAAATTGTTATTTACAGAGAAGAGAAGAGGGTTTGATATGCCTTGCTATCATTTAATTGAAATGTTGAAGTGAAAAATCCAGCCAAACTAAATATGAAGCTACACAGAGGTCAGCAAATCACCATTATTTAATCAGGTGACTGACAACCTGTCTATTACACATCAAAGGTGAAACCAATTGGACACACTAAATAATAAAAAATAAAGACAGGGAAGCAATTAACAGTTAACAAATATTTATAGAAGACAATCTCAAGCCCACCAATTCAATTAACACTTATATCCTCGGGTTCTAATGACCAGTCTTCTTTTATACACGCATAAAGACCACAAACATAGGCTCATACTGTCTCATGTCTCATACCTTTCTGTTTGATATATAAACTGACTATATTAATTTACTTGTTTTATAGCAAAATATCAGTATTTAAGTTGTTCTTTAAGTACCTTATCAACATTAGTCAGGCCTGCAAAGTGTAGGGTTACATGCATTAAGTGCTGGTGTGTCTTTAAATTGGACAGGCACCGCTCAGGTTAGCCAGATCTGAACTGTGGTCTACAATTACCGAACCTATGTTGCTGTAGTTGCAATTAAATGCATGAGACACTTGGGTTGATGGAGCAGCCGAGCTGTCAGCTGTGCCCTGCTCTTAAAGAGGATCTAATGGCAGGTGATGCTGCTGGATGGAGCTTGGTAATACAGGTTTGCTGACAAGGCCTGAGCGAGGACTCTTTTAAGAATGATTTTACATGGAGACAGAATGTACCGACTTCGAAACATTTGCAGAAAAAGAGGCTTCCCAGAACACGGTTGCTGCTTATTAAGCTACTGCTGACTCAGCAGAGAGGACAGGCAGGCCAGGAAGGATGCAGCTGGATCAGTTTGACATAGCCCAGTTTAAGTGTGGACCTAGCTGTACTCAGTTGTGTGGAGAAAATGAAGACGCTTCTAAACTGGCCAAACGTCTGTAGGTAGACACTCTTGGTAGCAGAGCATTATTATTTATCAGACACACAACAAATAACGTTTTGAAGATCCAAAAATGGTGCTGAACCTTATGAACTTTGATTGATCTCAGATTGTATGCAATTTATAATCTTCAAAATGTAAATGTATAACTTTATGAGAGATACATAGCAGCTTTATTTATATAATTGATGATTTGTTTAGATTTATACATGTGTTATACCAAGATCAGAGTAGAACCAGCCATCCATTAAGCTTTGCTTTACCTGTGATTTTCCAGCTGACAAATCAAAATGTCAATAAAAAAACTACTTGCACACTAAATAATTTATGTTTTTAGTTTAGATATTAACCGTTTTGAGTATATTCATCACTTTAACAGTATGAACACACCACATACTTGAAACCTGCTGAGAATTAGTGTGCAATATGTATTTTGGGCAATGTGTTCTGGGACATGCTCAAAGGGCTTCATCTTGTAAATAAGTGAAATATATATTGGTTAAAATTAGCATGAATAAAAACAATTCCAACATAAAAATATCACGGACAAACAGTCCAGGTTTTTTTTATCTGTGTTTTTTTATTTTGTATCGTCTTCCAACCATAAAATGTTAGCGCCAAAGCGTATGGATTTTTTTTGCTGGACTAAATTGACTGAGAAGTTGTTGGGCTTGCAATATTGGCCTTTCCCACTGCAGTGTAACCATTTTTGTTGCCAAACTGATCAACAATCCTATTCTCCAACATCTATGAGAGATTGGCTCTTAATGGAGCTGCTGCAGTCATAAAACCGTGAAAGGGCGTTGGAAAGAAAGGGGGTGAAAATAAAAAAGCGACAGTTTTGTGGATTTACTAGATGAGACATTTACTGGGTTTGCTGGGGACTGTGTGAAACCGACCGCTCTGTCAAGTCAAGGTTAGTCTGAGCAGTGATCAATACTTCAATCTCAATAAAACAGCTCAATAGCTGAGGATTGATGGGAAGTAGAAAACACAAGATGGGGAAAAGAAGGATAGAGGGAGCGCCACAAATGCCAACCTTGTCATAACGTTAGCGGGGCAGTAATACATTTGTCTGGCCAGAGAGGATGGAGCTCTCCTACTGTGGCAGGTAATGTGCAGAGCTATAGACAGATTAAGTCAATTGCTGTCATAGCTTACAAACCCGAATCAATATCATATATGTTTGCAACCTTCAAACCAGAATAAATAAATGAAGGTAAAGACACAAAGCAGCCTGATCGATGTCACACAAAAACACTGAAAGATACATGGACAAATGAAGGAACGAAGGAAGGGTGGGGAACAAAAGAGACCCTTCACAGATCCCTTATTGCAGAGTGATTCGTTTGTCATAAAAACTAAGCAGAAAGCTCTAGAACTGGCCACTAATTGAGACATTCTTCCTTAAATGTTGCACTACATAGAGACTTTGACGTCCCTGTGTAAATCATTCAGAACCCCCCCCTACTTCAGCAGGTATCTCTTCAGGGTCACTATCTGTTAGTGTGCTGTGGCCTTGTAATGTTGGGCCTGAATGTGAGAGTCAGTAACAACTTACTTGTAAACTGTGCCTCCGTTTCCATGGCCCAGCTGCTCTTGGTAGTTGATGTCTTGGGCACTTATCTGCAGGCACAGGTAAACAATAATGGTTCCTACATGTTAGAACATGAGAAGACATGCAACCAATGGATAGTAGGTAACTACACAGGTGAGGGAGAGAAGGAGAGAGAGAGAGGGAGGATTACATTGTCACATGAGTCTATAAACAAGACAATCATTCAGGTCACTACAAGTTCAGCGACAGAAGGAGAGAAAAGAGGGACAGAAGGAGGAGAAGAGCAGATCAATACAACATTTACTGCCCAATTTATAAAAAGACGTTGTGCTTTGGTGAGTGGGGGAGTAACTGATGTAGAGTTTGATGATGATTTGTTTGCAGTCGTCCTTCCACTCTACTTTGATTTGAAGTGTCAGATCTTATAAAAATATGACTATGATATAAAACTGACATTCCTTATCATTTAAGATATTTTATGTCTTGTGAATAAAACAGGAAATTCCTAATTGAAAAAATGTTTGTGTTTGCTGACAATCTACAAATTGACAAAATAAGTTATTTAAAATGTAATATTTGCATCCAAAATGGCCAGAATTCATAATGTCTGGTAAATAAGTTTGCAATTGATTATTTCCCCAGACCATGCTGAATTGAAACAATTCATTTGACATGTGTATGAACCGAGTGTGTTGTTAATTCAATGTGGGGCTACCAAAAGTAATTTTGGTAACACTCTATATTAAGGTACACAAATGAACCATCAACTAGTTGTTAATTAGCATGCATATTAGCAGTATATTGGCTCTTTATTAGTCATTATAACACACTTATGAATGCCTTATTCTACATGACCATATTCTACAAGTAATAAGCCATTAGTTGAGTTTTTCCTCAATAACGCTCTAATTAGTGCTTATCTATTGCAAGTAAGGAAGTGGTTGTACGTGAGTTTTGGTCTTAATATGCTCTGCTCAATATGGGCCAATAAGGCAGTAGTACCACAAGAATAGTAATTCTCCCATAATAACACTTAACAAATATGATCTATTCTTATGTAACAAGACATGAAACTATAAGTGTTCATTGTGTCTAAATAACTCAAAATGTGGTATTTATATCTAAGAATATGTGTTGGGGTATTGACAGTTCAGCTACCAATAGCAAGGTGATATTGACCTGTATGTTTCATATTTGCACATTTATATTTTTGTAAGATTTGTTCTGAAGGTTAGACAGGAAGTAGGAGAAAGTGAACTGAATAGCATAGCAGTAGACTACTACTAATTTCCCCTATGCAACCTGAAGAGTAAAAGGGTCAAGTCCGTCAGAAAGCAATGACTGTAACCCCTATATTCCACGCGTGCAAATAAGTCTGTAAAGGAGCGTGGCTGCTCATTCCCTGGCTCTCAAAAGAGTTTGGCTGCCTGTTTAATCTATGTTCACACTGAGACAGTACAACACATAGAGAACAGTACACCTATTGTGTAAGTACATACAAGCAGGTCACACAGTATGATAACAAATACATACAATCTGTACTTTTTAATAAAAACTGATTTTGAACAGGCTGCATTATGTGTTCTCAGCCTTGGAGAAACTTGACATGTTTTGGTATGTGTGTCTGAACCTCTCTTTAGTGGTTCATTAATTCAACAGATATTTCAACGTGTGCCTACTTTGTTCATGAACTGTTGAGGTTAATTTAGTAGTTGTGTGCTATAATGTATTTGCAAAGTGTGAAGAGGAAGCAACTTTAGAATAAGGAACCTGTTCAGGTCAATTAGAGTCAAACCCCACTGCAGTCAGCATGTCGTTGTGTCCCTGAGACACTTCACCCCAAATTGCTCCTGTGGGGATTACCCACAGTATTGAGTATGTAAGTGGCTTTGGGTAAAAGCGTCTAACAAGTGACATGTAATGTAATGTAATGGGCCCATATTGAGCAGAGCATATTAAGACCAAACCTCATGTACAACAACTTCCTTACTTGCAATAAATAAGCACTAATTAGAAGGTTATTGAGGAAAAACTCTTAACTAATGGCTTATTACTTGTAGAATATGGTCATGGTTGCGGACTTTTGGCGACAGAGCCTTCAGTGTGGCATCCCCCACCCTCTGGAACTCTCTCCCCCCCCGAAATCCGCAGCGCCCCAACCCTGGACATTTTCAAAAAAGCCCTCAAAACGCACCTTTTTACCAAGGCTTTCGCCACTGTATAGTTAGTTTAATAGGTTTATTTTTCCGCTACTTCCCCCCCCCCCCCTTAACCTGTCTGCCTTTTTTCCCCTACTCCCCCCCCCCCCCCCTACCCGACTTGTAAAGCGACCTTGGGTTTCCTGAAAGGCGCTATACAAATATTATTTATTATTATTATTATTATTATTATTATGTAGAAAAATACATTAATAAGTGTTTTATAATGACTAATAAAGAGCCAATATACTGCTAATATGCATGTTAATTAACAACTAGTTGATGGTTCATTTGTGTACCTTAATATAAAGTGTTACCATCATTTTGTATAGACATAAAGAGGAAAGCATCACAACATAATTACATACATGTGAGCAATGCATGCATGCACACAACAAACACACAGTCCCCCAGATGTAATTAATACCATGGCAAGGGATGGAGGAGAGGGGAGAGAACTGCTCTATTAGCTCCCTGTGTAACAGCAGAAACCTGAGAGGTCGCTGGCCTAATTGTCTCTCTGATAGTGTGTGTGTGTGTGTGTGTGTGTGTGTGTGTGTGTGTGTGTGTGTGTGTGTGTGTGTGTGTGTGTGTGTGTGTGTGTGTGTGTGTGTGTGTGTGTGTGTGTGTGTGTGTTTTGTTTTAAAAGAGAGACATAACTGTTACAGAGCAGATCCTGGAAACTCAAAGACCCTGTGCTCCTATTATGTATGACATGGTTACGAGACAATACCCACTCTTTATTACGTGCCCACAGTCAGCTTCACCAAAATGAAGAGAGGAGCCAAACCACTAGTGAGAAATGTGTTTGAAGTCAGTGGAAACTAGGTGTGAGAGCAGAAGCAATGAGACAACAGCTGTGAAATTCTACCTAAACCCAGAACACCGGCTCACCTGCCCATTTGTCAGGATCCTCTTCAGCTCTGCAGATGATTTTTTTAAGCTGCAGGAAGGAACACAGCACAGTTGACAAACGTTCTCAAACATCTTTCCACTGTGTATTCCAGGCGGTGTAACATGCTCCCTATGCCCCAGCAAGCTCACCTGTTGTTGGCCATGGATTCCGAGACAGCTTGAGTGCAGTCATTTGCTGGGTTGGGTCTTGTATTAACCTGTAGGTGTAAAAACACAAAAATGAAAGAACACAAACACACACAGAGACACACACTCTGGTCAAGGCCAGAAGACAGGCAGAGAGAGACAGACATATGGCCAGACCCCTTAATGAACAAGAACAAAACCGAAGCTCTCTGTTCAGCCTGGAGGTTAATTGACTTTCGTAGGAGAGAAGGGAGGCAGGCAAGGAAGAAGGAAGGAGGTGTCCGCATAAAGGAGGGGAAAGGAGGACAGACAGCAAGAGGCAAAAGGGAGGAAAGGAGATGAAAGTGAAAATATATTTGTATAAAAGTACAAACATTTAGATTAAAACCGAATTTATTTGGACAAATCTGTGAAAAATTAAGGTGTTTTTTTGTATTTGTTTGGGGCATTATTTCCTTAATTGGACAGATGACAACATAGAGGAAGACTGGAAATGAGGAAAAGAGAGAGAGAAAGAAAGAGGAGTATGATATACAACAAAGGTCCCAAGGTGGAATCGAACCAGCGTTGTGCACTGTAACCATTTGAAGACTCAGACGTTCCAAAAATGAAGTCAAGACAAACACATTTGGTTGTGCTTAACAGGGGACATTGGTCTTTACTTTGATTTATCTTAATCTATGTTCACGCCAAAAACCCTTTGTACTCAACCCAGATATCATACACTAAAGACCCTGTAAAGGGTGTACTAAAAATAACTCATGTAATTGAGGTCAAAGGGCTGCTGTGTTGGGTCCACTAAAGCACAGGGATTGTCTCTTTAATTAGTGCCCAGGAAGACCTAATTCAAACAGCTCACAAGACTCCCCTCAGCCAATTACTTTTATATTAAAATGGGAGAAAAGAGGGGAAAGATTACCAAAGCATTTAAGGTTTTTGGAAAACATCATCTTATCAACACAGACCCTTGACCTTAACAAAACCTGACACAGTTCAGTAGTTGTTTCCAAAGCTCCTCAGAGGATACATTAAATAAAGCATTCTCAGTATTTGGAAAGGGGGGGTGATAATATTATTGAAATGAAGATGGATATAATATGGATCATCTGGAGAGATGGAGGCGGTGTCAAGTCATTTAACCCATGGTAATTAGCATGAGGTTCAATAGCAACATATGCCCAACATAAAAGGGGAAGTTCTGTGGAAGGCCATTTGTGAATGGCAGAAGGGGGGGCGTTTGTAATGACAATTTCATGGTTGAACAATAACATCTTCTTATCGACTTAGTTTTTGCTCTAACCAAGGCTGATGTTCTTCCTATCATAGGGAATGAGAGACATAATACTCTGGAGGGGGATTAAAAAAATCCCACCTCGCATTTAAATGTCTATCCCGCCAGAAGAAGCAAGAATACAAGGTGAGAAGGAGACGAACCCCATACATAAACATAGACAAGGGGAGCAAGAGAATGAGTGAAAGAAAAGGAGAGCCTTGACTTCAATTGACATTTCAATAAGTGGAACACGGTGTTACCAATCCATTTGCCTCAACTCCCCTCCCTCCCCTCCCTCAGTTCTCGGTGTAAGGCAGCTGAAACAATTATTGAGATAGGTACCTTCAGGCCATGTATGTTCCGGTTCCCTGGAGTCTTGCCGGCTGAAACAGTAATTGACTAGATTGTAGAACACATCACTGGGCCATTTACAAATGTGCTGAAAGGGAATCAGTTCTTTGTAGAGAAAAGGAATGATGAAATGAAATGAGGGTTATTCTGAAATTAGTTGTGATTGAGAAGTTGGGCTCTTGAGACAGCTGGTGTTGGGTAGGATGGAAAAATCTGAATCACACAGTGAGAGAAGAGAGTGATGTAAAGAGAGAGAGAGCAAAGGAAAGGGAGACACTAAACGTTGCCCTTGGGGTCTGTTAAATATCATATACAGTATGACTTAAAGTGGTGTTAAAAACGATATGAAAATATAGAAAAGGACTGTTAAGAAAACAAACGACACAGTGCCAGACATTTGGGGAAGGGTTAGCCTGAACACAAGCTTGCAGTTTCAATGACCTTGAAGCAAAAATAAATGTAGATTTACAAATGACTGTCAATAAAATAACAGAAGGAACCACTGACATTTAAATGTTTTCCAGAGGCTGCATTACTTACCTAAAGTCATTAACTGCTTATATTATCCAACATAATCACAAGTGAATTACCTACATTTTGGTGTAATAGTTTCGGACCAGGTAAATGTGAGTATTTTTCTATATTTTAATATTGCTTGTGATTGCTTGTCAACACATGAATTGCAATGTTGTATAGAGACTGTGAGCATCACCAATCCATGACAAACTGTAACATGTCACTAGGTACCTCGTGGAAAAATCTGTAGAGGGTCCGGCAGCAGTCCATTCATGCGTTGTTCATTCATTGTGTTGTAGTACTAAAGAGAAAGTAACAAACAGTGGAGAGTGTTACTGGTTTTGAGTCATTATCACACATACTGTAGACATTTTGTTTCATTAATAAAGGATCACTTAAAAAGAAATAAATGAAGATAAACCTTGACAAATGTGTGATTTTGACTATGCACTGCATTGCCACGTTTTAGAATACCACACATAGAAACATTTATCTAAATGACGAGAGGATTATTCCACTGTGTTCCCAAAAATGTGAGCATGCTGTGCTGAAATCTGTTGCCGATGAGGACCAATGCCCTGTGGGCTTGTTCTGGAGGAGTGTAGCATTAACCCTTTTCTCCTCCAGGTCAACAGCTCACCAAACACTCGTATCCTACAGGACTAACATGTGCACACGCACACTCTGGAGCCTCTCAGATGCTTGCCAAGGCAATGCAATAATTGATGTTTCAGTTAACCAAACCATCTGTTAAACTGGGAGTGAGGGAGTATTTCCGAGTGTGTGTGTGTGTTGTTTTTGTCCTTATCTTTTTGAGGCTTGAAACCAAACAAAACAACAAGACTTTATTTTAGACACACATAGAAGATGTATTTGTGAAGTCCACACGTACATGTTTTTGTTTACAATCCAGTATGAACCACTAAGTCTCCACTGTGATATGTAAATGTGCTCCCTCATTGTGGGGGGAGGAAGGGAGGGAGGGAGGACGATGGGAAAGGATCAGAATGGCTACCCAAGTGGCACAGCTGTTATTAAAAGGCCTATTTATCACTGTCAGATCCCTCCTCGCTCCTAGCCCTCTGCTTTCGCCCTCCAGCGTTTTCACTAGGCCACATCTGAACAATGGGCCTAATACCAAAAAACATGTTGTGTGTTGAGGTTGCAGAGGAGAGGGGGGGGGGGGGGGGGGGGGGGGTTGGGCTTCACGTACCTTTAATTTTCCGCTCAGCTAGCTTATTGATTAAGGCTGCAATTACCACCTAATCTGTAGTAGGTGTGTTATTAAAAGACATTCTCCATTGTTGGCCAATAACTAAACAGTGTCCGATCCCAAATACCATCGCTCAGCCTTAAGGGACAAGAGAGAGAGTGGGAGCAGAGAGTGGGTCTCATCATCATTAGCAGACTAAGGGGAAAAGGGAGTGAGAATGGAGGAATTAGAGTCGCTACCTCCAGGGGGAGCTGAGCGAGGAAGGGATGAGGTTACATGTTTTCTTTAGCACCTGACACAGGCCAGTCTTTAACTTTGAACAGGGGCGTCTGTCTTTCAAGGTGTCGAACAATGATTAGAGATGCCTGGAAGACTTGAGAGTCTCACAGGAACATGTAGCAATCAATGTTCTCAGTGATGGGGGATACTTTTCACAATAAATGCCCTCTGCCGACTGGTGTTAATTAAGTTCTGAATTTGAGCATTAATTTTGCTCTGAAACAAGGAGCATGAATTTTTCGCAAGGCTATGTTTAAGCAGAGGTCGTGAATGAAATAAAAAAAGACACTGTGCAGTGTTGGTATATTTAAAAAATCTGGGTAGAAATGTTGTAATGGATTATCACAAAAACATACACACAGAAAATAATGCACACACAAGGAAACCATGAGAGACTAATGAAATGTCCCACCTTTCACCTTACAAGCAGGTTTCTTTTAATTCCTTTTAATGTCACATAATGGCTGTCTGCTCACCTGGAATTAACAACACTGAGGAAAATATCCACTTGGGTCTCTACGGAGGCCAAATGGCAAACACAGCAACAACCACATCATGAACAAATCCTCAGAAAACAAATGCAAATGACTGCTGAATGACTGCCCTTGCATAAGAGATTTAAACTACTCGGCTAGTGTAAATTATATTTGAGTGAGCCCAGTATTTTCCAGGTGATCAGCAGCTTTTTGTGCACTTGCCTGTCCCATGAGGAGCAGAAAGCTATTAAACGGCTCTTGGATTTGTTTGCCAGAAATTCATGTGGCTTTTTCAGATCTGTGGACAAAGCAGTGCAGAGTTTTGGATACTCAATAGCTGTAATGCGGGTCAGGGTCGTAAATTAATATTTTAATACAAAATATTTGAACCAAATAAATGATAACGCACACAAAAATGTGCCCAACAGAGACACTAAAATTATAGCTCATAGTTGTATTGCAAATTCCTTTTCCTGCCATTTAAAAATGCACCTTTGAGTGGCTATTGGTGATATTGGATATACCGCATCATGGATCAAATTAGTATTAAAGTACCACAGTCGTAAATAATGCATTCATACATCTCTTGGAAGAAAAAACAACGGCAAAATACCAAAACATCCAGGACAGGAAACCAGTGAAATATTATTGGTACATGAATACTGCGATTTCCTAGAAAGGTACTTGAACAAGACACAAAGCACAGCAAGGCGAAAGAACCTCAAAACTTGTGACACAGATTTGTGAATAAATAAGCTGTCTGAGGTCAATACATTTTTTCATACCGGTTTTTTTCAACGCTCATTAGCACCACAGCTGTCTCTTTTTGCCTAATAACCCTGCTACCCTATGCTACTTAATGATTAAAAAGCAACCACAAGTGAATGCATGGAAAAATGGACAAAAAACAAGGAGTATAAATTGTGCCTGTGGCTCGCGCAGCATCATTGTGAGCTGATGGGGGGTAAAAGACATCCACAGATGAAAGTAGATTTTGAACAATTCTGCAGCCCAGGGGGCCTCGCTCTTTAATGAGGCAAAACTTTAAGTACTGAATAATAAATAATAAAAATTGACAGTTCATTTAGCTTTCAGTGTACCTCGTAGAAAAACCCATTACACGCCATTACTCTTACTGTCCGTGGCATGAACAGTAAGTATTGTGGAATATGAAAATGCACAGCGCACGGTGGGGGAATTGGTAGTGAAAGTGTGTGTATGTGTGCTTTGGTTGCTAAAGACTACAAATTAGCACTTTTTTTACTTAGTTTACACACAAATGGATGAGGCATCAGAGTCTTCAGGTTGTTGAGTTGCAGACTTTGACCTTGAATGGTTAATGTTAGGATAGGTCATAGGGCAGCCACTTGCCTGAGTTTTTGCAAAGCTTTTGACCTGATGGGCACATTCTAGCATCTACGCTGCGTCTACTATTTCCTACATGAAACTGCTCAAAACAAGTTCTGTGGTTTATTTTCTGGAAAAATAAATTGCTGAAGAGTTTTTCTTTATGAATTTGTATGGACATTCGAGCACTACAAGTCGAGTGCCATCTACTGTAGTTCTACTATAGTGAGGAGGAAGCAGTTTTCTTTACAGTCAGTTTTTTCAAACACCTTGCATCTCAAAACAAAACAAAAAGATTGATTAAAATCTCTACAGGTATATGTATATTTGTTTTTAGGCTGAACTGTCCCTTTAAACCACTTTCTTGCCAGACAGCTCTCAAGTTGTGCCAACGTTTTGAGTTGTCCATCTCAAAGATTTGTTTCCAAATGAAAAGAAAGTAAGTGGCTCTCATTGTTTTCCACAAAGCACTCAGACAGGACTTTTAAAACAATGTCCTAGTGACTTAGAAATGCTTACAATCTGTACAACATAAACATTATATTCTTAGACACTTTAATTATATTAGAAATGCTGCACAGAAAAAAAGAGTTCAGACGTGCACTGGATGTTGTACATTAAATACAGAAATGGCAACAGTGACATACTGTATGACCTTAACATCAGTTTTGATCAAAATGATATTCTACTGCCCATATCAATTGGCAAAAACACATGTTGAAACAAATATAAGTAATGAACTCATTATATACTTACATACGACAACATGGCTTTGAGTTCTTCATCACTTCTTACGGTGATTCTGTCCCCCACCTCGTCTTCATCTAGAAAACAAATAAGCATATTTTTAAACATCAAAATATTAGTGAAAGGTGGGGTAGGTAATTCACTTCAGAAACACTTGTTATATTCCATGGAATGCTCTTAACATCCCGATAGCAATGAATACATGAAATGCTTACATACATCTGTGGAAGCCGTGGCGCTGTAAAAAGCATGACCAATTATTTTAGCCGGGATGCGCACTTTCAAATTCTAGCGCACTCGAGCTGGTTTCTCCATTCTTACCTACCCTACCTTTAAATAAATAATAAAAACATAAACTGTACAATAGCAAATATTGTTATTGACACAAAATTAAACTAATTTTATATCAATAGTACTTAACAGGTTAGCTTTTATGCAAAATATTTGAGGCAACGCATTCCATATTATTAAGACAGTTAACCGTGTGTGCATGATAAAAGCCGTCTTTACACACTCATATTGAAACTCATCAGTTTGAGGAACTAAAAAAGAGAAAAGAAGCAACATTTTAGTACTTACAAAAAGGGAAACGATACTTTATTTATTTTTTACAAGACATAAGTGATAACCAAAAAACCTTCATGACATGCAATGTGCATTTGACAGTTTTATGAGCAAAACAGTCGCCGCTGTATGCCATATAAAAGACAAAGAAAGGATTAGCAGATTTTGTAACTTTTTATAATCCTCACAGAAATGAGAAACACATTTATTTACTTTTGTCGGCATCTCATAATATGAGGTTAACTCCAAAGCAAAGCAACATCTACAGTATGCTCACCTGTTAGATCATCATACTTGATCATAACAAACACTAAAACTGACTATACAGATATAATTAACGTTGTAAAAGGAGTACTTTTCTCTGTCAAAACTGCACAGAAAAATAACTTAATAAATATAACGAGATAGATAGAAAGAGATACTTGCATTCAAAGGCTGTGACAGTGGCTTCAGGCATGACATCTCTGATTGCAACCTGAAAATGTTTGGTAGAGCAAATTAAAACCAGAAGAAATATAACACATGAAATAATTATATTAACAGCAGAGCTGGAAGAAGTACTGAGATTGTGTACTTCAGTAAAAGTAGAATAACCAGAGTGTACAAATACTTTGTTACATTTAAAAGTCCTGCAATCAAAATGTTATCAAATTAAAAGATGCAGATTGGCCCATTTCAGAATAATATATATGATATGTTTTGATAATAAGGATTGAACATGAAAGTGTTCTCAAAGCTGGTAAAGGTGCAGCTAGTTGTAATGACTTTGTATACTGCAGGGTAGCTTGTGAATTTACTCCAGGTGGAACTAAATTATTATTTAAGTGTTGATTATATTTCACATCATTAACTCAAATCTGTAAAGTAACTAAAGGTACAAAATACATGTTGTGGAGTAAAAGTGCAAAGTAGCATCAAATGGAAATGCTCAAGTAAAGTACAAGTATCTCAACATCGTACTTAAATTCAAATCAGTACTTGAGTAAATGTACTCAGTTACTTCTCACCTCTGATCAACAGGTAACTTTTAGTATGTTTAGTGCGTCTTAGTTTCCCTGAGACCAGTGATGTGAAAGAAAGTACATTTACTCAAGTATTGTACCTACGTTTTTTTGGACATATTTGTATTTTAATTTCCATTTAATGCCACTTTATACTTCTAATCCACTACATTACAGGAGCAAATAGCGTACTTTTTACTCCACTACTTTTATTTTAACACCGACATTAAAAACATATAAAAACACATGATATATATATATATATATATATATATGTATTTACATTTGGCCTACATTGACAAACTACAACACGGAAATACTATTACATCAATAAAAACAGCATTAAATCATAACCATAATACTATAATAGTGTGAAAAGAGTCTTTCTGAATCACGAGTGCTTTTTACTTTTGATACTTGAAGTACATGTAGCTAAAAATACTTATGTACTTGATATTAGTCTGAAAAAAAATCCACTTTGCAGAATGATTACTTTTACTTGTAATGAATTTGTAATGCCAATACTTTTGTACTTTTACTGAATTACAAAAGGCAGGACTTTTACACATAGTGGGAGTATTTAAGACTAAAGTAATTGTACTTTTACTAAAGTGAAGGATCTGAGTACATCTTCCAACACTTCCAACACAGTGACCATGTAACTGTACAGCTGTTTCTGACTGTGAACAGCTAACACTAAATGACAGTTAGCTAGCTGTTAGCATGTTGAACACTCACAAGTAAGTCATTGAAGTTCAGAAGAGATGGACAGTCAACGGCCGAGTCCATATCCCCTGCCGGCGTTTTTATACGGATCACTATTCCCTCGGTGTCCATTGCGCAGAGGTTATTTAAATCGAGGACGAGCATAAAGAGGGAACATTAAACCTCATGATAACACTTGACTAGCTAACAAGCTAATTTCCTGCATTGGTTTGCTAACGACACATGCTAGCATCCTGCTCAGTCCAGACACTTTTTTCAAGTGATGCGAAGATTTAAACACGCTAACAGTTCACGATCAGGTCATAACAGCGTAACATATTCAGCTTCTGATGTGAATATGTGTTGGCCTGCTCTCTGAGACGAAGTGTTACACTAGATATTTAGCCATGAAGCTAGTTTTGAGGAAAACATAACTGCTCCAACAGCGTTTCCGAATCAACATCCGCTCAGGGAGTTTCAAAATAAAAGACCACTCATGTACTGAATTCAGTTAGAAAGCAAGTTTTTTGTTCTTTACCCGATTTGATATGCTACTTCTACTCTATTTATTTACTAGGTAGATATGGTACTTTTAACTTCACTACATTTAAATAAAACTTAAACGAAATGCAGTGAACAGCACTGATTCAGTACTACTGTATAATACTATACTTCAGTGCTGGAATTGGGCCGGTACTCACCGGTACGCAGTACCGGCACTTCTGGTTCTGACCCATGGAGTACCGGCACTTCTTGCTCAGTACCGGCATGCTGGCGGTACTCCGGTACTCATGCACCGTGCCAGTACTCAACACTCTCCCGCCGTTCTTATTATACATCCATATATATATATACAGCCGCCCAGTACTCAGTAGATGCGTCATGAGGTGCCGAACGGACATTCTCATCGCTCTAACCGCTGGAGTTTCACAGCGGCTGTCAGCTGTTTACTCCTGTCATTCAAACAGAACGTGCTGGAGAGGGGGCGGGGCTTATCTTCTCCATGTAAATACTGTGGTGGAAACGACTATGTCAAAATTAACCTATTTGACCGTGATTTAATAGTAATACACGTTTCAAAATAATAATAATAATAATAATAATAATGCCGAAGTAACAACATACTGAAAACTGTTAGTAAAACCATGTTTTAATGCTTTACAATTTACATACCTAGATGCACGTGTGTTGTGTTTATGCAGTGCAACTCCCACCCAGTGGGTGGCTATGTAGCGTGATAGAACAGAGCAGGCACGCCCCCGAGAGAAGGAAAGCAAGTCACGTCACAAATTAGCATTTCTAAAATGTTAGCGTTGATTAATAAAAGTGCAAAAAGACAGCGGTTGTCGCCGGAAGAAACTTCAAATACAGAGAATGCTGTGCCTGTGTTGGAAATTGTGTCTGATGGGGAGCTTTCTTTGGTTGATCCTCCTGCTCCAAGTTCTAGTGCATTAGCATTAGCACTAGCTCCGCCGCCTCCTCCAGAGCCTCTAACGTTAGCTGCAGCTGGCCCAACTGCCACCACCAACACCGGGCAAAGCGATGCACCTGACTGCTGGACAACGGACCAGGTGCAATATTTTTGCAAGACCAATGCATGGCTCGTTCTTAAAGATAAGAAGCTAGGATGTCGGATATGCAGAGATGTCAAATCTTTGGGAATACACACTGGACAAGGACTGAAACTGTCAACTGAATGGGGTGAGTGTGCAGTGTCTCATTTCGGTGTTGACAAGGGCAAACAACAAGCTAGCCTGAGAACAAAAATCAAAGAACATAAAGAATCACAAGCCCATGTAAAAGCTGCTGACATCCTTACATCTGCTTCACGTGAAACTATTCAACATCAAGTGCAGTCTATGCATAAATCTGAATTAGACACCACTATCAGAGTTTTTCGAACGGCATATAAAATTGGCAAACATAGCCGGCCATTCACAGACATGCCAATTGATTTGAATGTACAGAAACTGAATGGGCTGAACGTGGGCAGGGTTTTGCACTCCAATAAAACCTGTGGCGAAATCATCGACCACATAGCTCATGAGCTGAAGAAAAAAATGGCAAAAGACATTACAGAAAACCAAAGAAAACTCTGTGTTTTGGTCGATGAATCTACCACTATTAGTGGTAAAACGGTGCTTGTTGTGTGTCTACGCTCAGCATTAGCTGATGCTGAGCCCGAAACGTTTTTTTGGGAGCTGATCGAGTTGGATGGAACAACGGCTGATGACATCACAAAGGCGTTAATGGAGTGTCTTGGAAGAGATTTTAACGAGGACTTTTTAGGTCAGTGTTTCGTTTCTTTTGCATGTGATGGGGCTTCAGTCATGCTAGGGAAGAGAACAGGCGTTGCTACCCAGTTGTGTAGTAAATTCCCAAGCCTGTTTGTGTGGCACTGCTCCAATCATCGTCTAGAGCTGGCAGTTGGGGATGTGGTCAAGGAGGTCTCAGGGCTCAATCATTTCCAGATCTTTTTTGACAAACTCTATTCCTTGTTCCATGCCTCCCCCAAAAATCAGAGGCAGTTAGCGCAGTGTGCGCAAGCAGTCGGACAGCGTCTCCTGGTGATAGGGCGTGTTTTGTCCATCCGCTGGGTGGCTTCAAGTGAAAGGAGCGTCAGAGCAGTCTGGGAAAACTACCGAGTGCTTCATGATCACTTCACAAATGCTGCAAACGACACGAGCAGGGATTCCAGAGACAGAGCAAAGTACAAGGGCCTGGATGATGTGCTCACATCTGCAACGTTTGTCAGCAATCTGGGACTGATGTACGATGCGCTCACAGAGCTCAGCGACCTCTCTCGGCAACTCCAAAAAAGAGAGATGACACTGCCTACAGCAGATAGGCTCTTAACTCGAGAAATACGAGTTTTTGAATCCATGGTCACCATGCCTGGCCCACACATGACTACAGTTCATACAGCTCTAGCTGAGAAGTCCTTCAAGGGTGTTGCCCTGCGTGAGAATGGCAGGCTTGTACAGATTCATGCAGGTCAGTTTTTCCGCAGTATGGTAGATAATCTGAGACACAGAATGACTTCCACAACCTCCTCTCATGTCAGCACAAGAGAAATCCCATTACATGGCCGGGAGGCCCGGGACAATCAGCTAATCCAGGACATGAAAGTTATCCATCCTGGAAGTTGGCCTGAAGAGGAGTTAGACGTACAGTATGGGGACGTAGAGGTGCTACGTTTGTGCGAAGTGCTGAAAGTGGACAGAAGAGAGACTGTTCAGGGCTTTCGCGAATACAAGGAAACCAGGGCATCCCGTACACCTGCTGCCATGGAGCCTCTACTGAAAGCAGTCCGAACCATCGCTGTCTCCACTAGTGAGTGTGAGCGGGCATTCAGCTGCATGAACGATATCCTTACTGCAAAAAGGAATGCTCTCTCTGTCAGCCGACTGTCCAGCCTGGTTTTCATTAAATGTAATGGACCATCACTAGGACAGTTCAATCCGGAACAGTATGTGAGGTCCTGGCTGGCAAAGGGAAGGAGAAGTGCTGATGAAAGAGCCTGTCCAGCTCTAGCCCCTGATACTGATGTCCCCAAGGCCTTCTGGAGCCTTTTCTAACAATGTGAAGTATATTGCAAAGCAGCTCACCCAGTGAGAAGACTTTTGGCATAATGTGCCGATTTGTACAGATCCTGGAGATAGAAGGACTTCAGACCAACCAGGGAGTTATCTGATCAGCTTGGTGTTCAATGTAACTCTTTACCATGGCTCAGACTTGTTACTTGCAGTTACAGTTTCTCATTTTAGATTGTGCAAATGTTGCATTTGTTTTTACATGTTCTTTGTTCATGCTCTTTATCATTTTTCTGAGTTGGAAAGTTAGATTGCATCATAGTTTACTTTATACATATTTGTATTCTTCAGTGGTGAAGTATATTGCAAAGCAGCTCAGCCATGTGAGAAGACTTTTGGCACTTTTTCGTTTTCTGAGTTGGAAAGTTAGATTGCATTCAAAATGTACAGAAATACTTAATTTTGTTAAAGCTTTTTATAAAAAATGCTTCTGACCAGAGCTTTGTTTCCTTGTCATTAATGTTGAACACCACCAGAGGGGCTCTCACCTGAAAGGTCTCTGCTTCATGTGTCTTCAGCAGAAGATCTAGACTTTGATTGCTATATTTTCAGTTAATATTGACCTTACTGAGCTTTAGCCATATCCGCTGCCTATCATAACAAATGTTAAGTACAGTGAACCTTTCTAAAATATACAGTAGTAAAGAGACAAACCCACCAGCATTATAGTAGCCAAATTCTTGTTTGTGGGCTGTATATATAAAATTGACTTGAAAAAGTTGCTGATTTTAGAGTACTGGCACCTTTTTCATTCCAATTCAAGCACTGCTATACTTACAATACATAGTAGGCTACTTACAATTGGCTCTATGTTGAAGAACTGCAACCACAAAAAAGCTCTTACATGTGCTTGTTTGTACAATTCACAAGCCCAGATAAGGAAGGTTGTTGCGCCAACTTGACCAACAGAGATAGTGTTCTTTCAAATTTGCTTTTAAAAAATCGAAATGTCAAATATTTACACATTATGAAACCGACCTTTAAGTTCGTAAAATTATGAACTAATTGACAGTCCGTGCTCCTGCCATTCCTACAAAAGAAAACATTTAAACGCTTTCCAATTGTAGAACAGTTGTAATAATACTTTTCAGGACAACTGTTTTATGCATGACTTTGTTTATCCAACAACCAATATGGTAAAAAGATTAACCAACTTGACTAACAACAGTCTAATGTTTAATTGATCTTTGTACAGTGGATATTTCTTTTTTGATATATTTTATTGTAGTCATTATTTACTACTGACAAAACCAAGATCCTATTTATACTCTACATGTGAATTGGAGTTAGACTGGAAAGATTTGCAAAGAAAAGTGATTGAAGGCATCACTGGGACACACACCATGTACAACTAAACTGAAAATATTGAATGCTCCAATAAAATAAATGATTGTCACCTTGGACGGATTTAATGTGAGATCAAGTTTATTAACAGAGTGCAATTTTAAGCATACAATAACTTTATGGGTTGGTATCTGATGTGTATATTCTTTTCACAAGTTACCTTAGATCCCTCTTGTAAAGTTGTTGAATAATGAATGAATAGTCTTCACTTTCACAGAAACTCAAAGCTGTAAAGATGAACAATTGATGAGGCCCAGGCCCCTCAACCGTATCGACAACACACCTGAGCTAAACTCATTTTAAAAAGTAAAAGGAGTACAGAGCAGCACAACGACCATGGCTTTTTAAGTATTCCGAAAAGGTTTTTACCTTTTTCAGTTTAAATTAACAGAGCATTAGTATTTAAATGTTTCCACTAGGCATGAGTCATTAGTGTATAATTGAATGTAAAACAAAGGGGCACTTAAAACCGTTGTTGATTAGGGCCTTATGATTGAGGAGCCGCATCAGCCTCCCTGCTCGTTCATCGAAGAACTCTGATTGCAGTTTCAAGAACAAGACATTGATCCCTGCGCAACATGAAGTCTCTTTTTCTGTTAATTTACAGCTCTCTGCCCACAGAGCTGATACTCAAGTCTGTTTACCGGTGTTCTGTGTAATGATAAGAACGTGTTAAATCTTGTTCTCTGTCCCTGTGGCTCAGGTTTGGTTGGAAATGTTGCACTTGAAAACAATATCAATGAGACGTACCCTGTGCCAGCCATTGCACTAGATTAGGTTTCACTGGCTGCTGAACAAAAGTCTCTGCCTCTGGTTGGCCTGAAGCTGAACTTCTTTGTCGGTTATTACCATCTTAATTGAAAAAAAGACATCCTCAAGGTAAATAAATAATAATTGTATATCAGCAAAATATTGTTCAAGCATTAAAAAAGGTATATGAAGGATCAGCCCTTTTTTGGAGTTTAAAGGCCCCCTATCATGCTATTTTTAGGCAATAGCATAGGTCTCAGATATATAATTTTTTTTTAACATGCCGGGCGGGTATGGTCCCCGGTTAGGTGCTTCGTTGTTGGAGTTTACCCCAGTGGACGAGAGGGTCGCCTCCCTACGCCTGCGGGTTATGGGGGGGAAAACTCTGACTGTTGTGTGTGCTTATGCACCCAACAGCAGTTCAGAGTATACGGCCTTCTTGGAGACCCTGGAAAAGGTCCTGTATGGGGCTCCTGAAGGGGACTCTTTAATCTTGCTGGGAGACTTCAACGCACATGTGGGCAATGATGGAGACACTTGGAGGGGCGTGATTGGGAGGAACGGCCCCCCTGATCTGAACCGGAGTGGTGCTTTGTTACTGGACTTCTGTGCTAGTCATAGATTGGCCATAACAAACACCATGTTCGACCATAAGGATTCTCATAAGTGTACGTGGTACCAGAGCACCCTAGGCAGAAGGTCCATGATCGATTTCGTTATCGTATCATCGGACCTGAGGCCGTATGTTTTGGACACTCGGGTAAAGAGAGGGGCGGAGTTGTCAACTGATCACCATCTGGTGGTGAGTTGGGTCGAGTGGCGGGGGAAGCCTCTGGATAGACCTGGTAAGCCCAAACATGTAGTTCGGGTGAACTGGGAACGTCTGGAGGAGGCCCAAGTTCAGGAGGCCTTCAACTCACACCTCCGGCGGAGCTTTTCGGGCATTCCTGTGGAGGTTGGGGACATTGAACCAGAGTGGTCGGTGTTCAAAGCCTCTATTGCCGAAGCCGCGGCGGGGAGCTGTGGTCTCAAGGTCCTAGGTGCCTCAAGGGGCGGTAACCCTCGAACCTCCTGGTGGACACCGGTGGTCAGGGAAGCCGTCCGACTGAAGAAGGAGGCCTTCAGGGATTTGTTATCCCGGGGGACTCCCGAGGCAGTTGCAAGGTACCGACAGGCCCGAAGGGCAGCAGCCTCATCCGTGGCCGAGGCAAAGCAGCGGGTGTGGGAGAAGCTCGGAGAAGACATGGAGAAGGACTTTCGGGCGGCACCAAAGTTGTTCTGGAAAACTGTCCGACACCTCAGGAGGGGGAAGCAGGGAACCATCCAAGCTGTGTACAGTAAGGATGGGACATTGTTGACCTCAACTGATGGAGTGTTAGGGCGTTGGAAGGAACACTTTGAGGAACTCCTGAACCCGACAACTCCGCCCTCTATGTTAGAGGCAGAGCTGGAGTATGACGGGGGATCAACACCAATCTCCCGGGGGGAGGTCACTGAGGTCGTCAAACAACTCCACAGTGGCAAAGCCCCGGGGGTGGATGAGATCCGCCCGGAAATGCTGAAGGCTCTGGGTGTTGAGGGACTGTCATGGTTGACACGTCTCATCAACGTTGCGTGGAAGTCAGAAACAGTACCGAAGGAGTGGCAGACCGGGGTGGTGGTTCCCCTTTTTAAAAAGGGGGATCAGAGGGTGTGTGCCAATTACAGAGGCATCACACTACTCAGCCTCCCCGGGAAAGTTTACTCTAAGGTACTCGAAAGGAGGGTCAGGCCGATTGTCGAACCTCAGATTGAGGAGGAACAATGCGGATTCCGTCCTGGTCGTGGAACGACGGATCAGCTTTTTACTCTCGCAAGGATCCTGGAGGGGGCCTGGGAGTACGCTTATCCGGTCTACATGTGTTTTGTAGACTTGGAGAAGGCGTATGACCGAGTTCCCAGGGAGTTACTGTGGGAGGTGCTGCGGGAGTATGGGGTGAGGGGGGTCTCTACTCAGGGCCATCCAATCTCTGTACTCCCAAAGCGAGAGCTGTGTCCGGGTCCTCGGCAGTAAGTCGGACACATTTCCGGTGAGGGTTGGCCTCCGCCAGGGCTGCGCTTTGTCACCAATCCTGTTTGTAATATACATGGATCGGATTTCGAGGCGTAGTCGTGGGGGAGGGGGTCTGCAGTTCGGTGGACTAAGGATTGCACCACTGCTTTTTGCAGATGATGTGGTTCTAATGGCTTCATCGGTCTGCGACCTTCAGCACTCACTGGATCGGTTCGCAACCGAGTGTGAAGCGGCTGGGATGAGGATCAGCATCTCCAAATCTGAGGCCATGGTTCTCAGCAGGAAACCGATGGACTGTCCACTTCAAGTAGGGAATGAGTCCTTACCCCAAGTGAAGGAGTTCAAGTATCTCGGGGTCTTGTTCTCGAGTGAGGGAACAATGGAGCGTGAGATGGGCCGGAGAATCGGAGCAGCGGGAGCGGTACTGCAGTCGCTTTACCGCACCGTTGTGACGAAAAGGGAGCTGAGCCAGAAGGCAAAGCTCTCTGTCTACCGGGCCATTTTCGTTCCTACCCTCACCTATGGTCATGAAGGATGGGTCATGACCGAAAGAACGAGATCGCGGATACAAGCGGCCGAGATGGGTTTTCTCCGCAGGGTGGCTGGTGTCTCCCTTAGGGATAAGGTGAGAAGTTCGGTCATCAGGGAGGGACTCGGAGTTGAGCCGCTCCTCCTTCGCGTCGAAAGGAGCCAGTTGAGGTGGTTCGGGCACCTAGTTAGGATGCCACCTGGGCGCCTCCCTAGGGAGGTGTTCCAGGCACGTCCAGCTGGGAAGAGACCAAGGGGTAGACCTAGGACCAGGTGGAGGGATTATATCTCTTCGCTGGCCTGGGAGCGCCTTGGGATCCCCCAGTCAGAGCTGGTTGATGTCGCCAGGGAAAAGAAAGTTTGGGGCTCTCTGCTGGAACTGCTACCCCCGCGACCCGACCACGGATAAGCGGGAGAAGATGGATGGATGGATGGATGTCTATGAAGTGTTTTGCTCAAAATACTAAACAGATCACCCGTTCTAGCCATGCCTCATATCCCTCTATTTCACTTCCTGTTTCAAAAGTGCTGATTTTATGTATAAAGCTTTACATTTTTTTTTAATATCTCAAATCAAATCTGGATCAGCTCCGTTGTACCCCCGTTTTTAGAGATTTGGGTACGGAGGAAAAGAGAGAGGGTTCCCTGACACACCGGGGACACATATGTATGTATAAAAGACATCAAAAAGTGCATTTTGCATGATAGGTCCCCTTTAAATATATATTATATTTATATTTATAATATATTAAAAAATTGTGTTATTTTTGATAGAGCATAGCATGTACATATCTTTTTAAGTGTGCAGATTACCAATTAGTGACTAAAGTAACTCCATTTTAATTACTTCTGTTTGGTACAAGTACAGTAATTGAGTAAGAATACTACTTGTTCACCCGTCAACTGTCAAGCATACACACAAACCACACCCACAAACACATAAACACAAAGGTTACAAGTTAATTGCATCGACCTGCACTTATCTAATCTCGTACACCTGTACAAACAGCTAGGTTAAAGACCCATTGATTTCCATGTAATGCCTGAAATTATTACTGCGCCTAATTGTTACAGGAGAGTAAAAGGGAAAACAAAGCCACGCCATCAAGCGTTGTGATTAATGCCTCCAGCAGCACTGCTCTCTGATGAAAAGCAGAGGATCTATATGGCACTTTGTCAAACATACTCTCCCAGGACTTGACACTAGGTCCTTCTGCTTTAGGGGCAACTAGGATGAAGCCCAGTCAGCAATCCACATTATCAGAAATCAAACTCCTGACTTAGCTGGGAGGAGAGAGTGGAAAAGGAAGGCCAGCATCCGCTGTCTGGTAATTAAAAGCCATTTTATCAGACCTCCTCCTTTGCCCCGTTCCTCTTTTCTTTCTATTGACAAGCTGCTTAGCACAAAGTGAGCTCAGTTTGACTCTGAATATATGAGGCACTTATTTAACTTTCTCAGCAGAGGGAAAAGCCAGTAAAATAAGACAGCAACACAATTACATTACTAATTTACTGTAGTTTTAATTTTCGTTTATAGCTGTTTTTTGTTGTCTAATTAAATATACAAATTCAGCCTCTGTTTCTTCTTTTTCCTCCTCATCTAATGATGATTATTATTCCATTAGTCTATGTCAAATGTATTGGTTGGCTTGTTGTGTTTATTGATTAATGAGCCAAAGTCAGCACTGTCCTCCTTCACTGTAATGCTGATATAGAAGGTCTTGAAATACTATTTGTCTGCTGGTTAAGCATCGATCATTCTCGGAGATATTGATTGTTACTTGGTAGCTTTCTATTTACCATGTCCCTTACCATTAATGGTAATTATTCAATGTAAAAATGGTCAAGCTTGTGGTGGTTTAAGGCCTTATTTACCTTGATTTAACCAACATTAGGGAATATTTCACTGGCTCCTGTCTTACAAAGGAGCTGCTGTGAGTTTAACAAGAAAAAAACATGTCCCACCATCTGTCCATGGCCACGTCCCAACTCAGGTATCCAGATGCGAACCCTGCGGCTGAAATAGAGATGTGTCTCCTCAGCCTTGAAGCCTGAAGCCTGTTGTTTATTGACGCTGCCAGAGTCCCTGCTCAGATCGATACCCTCTCCCACAGATGGGCCTTCAACAGGCAGACTCCAAATTGAGGTCAGGATATGTAGAGGGTTATGGCACTTCAGCAGATATGAATTGAATTGTTCCACCTTCCTTTAAAGTTCATCTCCAAGTTGACCTGTGATGAAGCATGGGGCGTCTGTGAGTCACTGGTGTAAGAGTTATGAGGAAATGCACCAATATACGGACAAAGCAGGTTGGAAGAAAGGGATTGTGTGACTACTTTTCAGCTTTAGGAGCTGCATGCTTTCCCTGCTGATCCTCGTGTTTCAGATTCACCTCTGAGGTCCTTTTTATGGCTGCATGTTGTTTCTGTTGTTTCTAATAAAGAGGAAATATTGGTGCCTTCCTGACCTGCTCAAAGGGGCCATAGAAGAATTTATGGGGTATGTCTCCTCCATAGAGGATGCTTCTGAACTGAGCGTGACATAAATAACACATCACCAGTTCACCAGAGCTCCATTGACTCCTCGTTCCTGCTGTGGTCAAGTGACTTTATTGAATGCTAGATGTGACTAAACGGTGCTCTTTTTTCACATAAAGAGAAATGGTTACAGCAATAAAAGATTTCACTTTCTTTTCATGATGTTAAGCTCCCACTGTACTGATGATTCCCATGATGACTATGATGATAACTTAAAAACAATGTATTATTATGTATTTTCTTAGCTGGCATAGTTTGGTTTCCTCATGCCACATGAAACGTGTGCTTGTCTTATATTGTACTTGTAAAAAATAAATGTTACAGTATACATGTGTTAGTAAACCCAATGTTCAAATACATTAATTCAATTAAAGTTGAAAACATTTTCTAACAAATCTTAGTCATTACTCTTTTACATAATGAGCTTTACAGTATATATACCCTTCCTATTTCCCCTTATAATAAGAAATCTAAGGCTTCTGTTTTAAGGAATGAGCTGCTAACAAAATAAATGAAACCCTATGGAAAGCTGTGTTTTTTTTAATTAAAGCATATTCAGGTATCAAGCTTAATTTACCTACATTTGATTGAGTACGCTGACTTATAACTTAACTTATAAGGCAAGTGATGTGTATGTGGCCCTCAGTGAAAAAAGTTTGGACACCCCTGCTCTAGGGGGACATCAACGCAAATAAACAGTAAGTAAAACATTAAGAACCGAACAGCAACAACACTGTAATTGTATATACAGTACATGTGCATGCATATGTGCATGACTGTGGCCAGGAGGGGCCCCCTCTCTCTAACCACACATTGATTTTGTGCAGAGTGTCAGGTAGCCTGTTTGTCAGCTGAAATATTCATCAAACAGATCAACGGAAAGTCTGGCTGCCTTTTCATCTGACAACTGCCTGTCAATAATTGATAGGGAATGAGGTAAATGACTTAGTGAGTGTTTGGGGGGGTCCTTCTCTTTCTGTAAGTGATGCCTCTGACCTTTGGTGTGTGAAAGAACTCATCATGGTCAGTGCTCACATGTCATATAAAGCGCAACACAATCAACTGAACAGTGAAAGTAAGGAAGAAAACCAATAATACAAAGAAAGGAATAACTGAACATGTTCCTAGTTTCTTTATTTAAATGTTGCCTTCTTATTACATTAATCAGTGTTTTAAATGTTGCATTTTTAGGCTGCAGTTGTAAATTAAAAAGAGACATTAAGATATCACTATAACTGCAAAACGTGTTCAAGATGAATTTGGATTTACTAAATGTTGGATATTGTTGTTACAGAATACACCCACATAAGCATAGTGAATATTAGTAGGATAAAATGCCAAACAATCAAACAAGTTAAGAAATATATTAAAAGATGATTTATTAAAATAATAATATATTGAATATATTTTCAGCCAATGAATCATATACAATGTTTATATCAGCACACTACTTTAAACCTGGCAATATTTCTTGAAGTGTATTCAAAGGATCTATCTTAATTAATGTGATACCTTACCCTCAATATTCAGATACATTTGCTTAACTCCCAGTTACCAAAAAGAAACCCATCATTCAGGGTCTTTGAAATAGACACGTTTAAAAAGCCGCAAGGAAGCTGTCACTTAGCTGACCTCTGTCTTTTGTTTCCTTTTTAGAATCAATAACATTTCACAATAGTATTTATTTGTGATCAGCATGTGTTGTGGATGGCAAGTTATTTACGGGTTGTGGTTAATCACTTAGGCCATTAGCACCTACCTTTGTCTAATGTATTGCAGACAACACACCTGATACCGTTGTAACTGAGTCAGTGAGTCAGCGGAAAGTTGTAGTGTGGTTGGTGTGTCCCTCCTGTCAGATGAGATTCTTCCTGACTGCCAACACACTCAAATCTTTATCCTTCTGCCTATTGTCTGACCTTCTGCTCACAATAACCAATACTGGCTGCCCAGCATTTTTATGGTTGCAATTCCCTGCGTAGCATCTGCAGGACAGACTGTATTTAAGCAATACTGTCAGCATGAAGCAATGCACAGATTGTTACGTCATGTTTGCAATTTATTCAAAGGACTTTACATCTTATAACTTTACCTATTTGGGTCTAAAACTGCTAATTTATCTAAACTGGTTTAATCCTTATTATAAATCTTTTTTATTTTAAATCTTAATCTAAAAGGTAATTAGTAACTATGACTGCCAAATAATGTGATGAAATAATAGTAAGTAAATTGACCCTGGGATGATCAGCTTTCTATGAGATTGAAAATGATTGGAATACATGTTGATGACAAACAATAAGCCATAGTGTCCGTGAAGAAAGAGACGTACTGTTGCCAAATGTAGGTGTGTGTTAATTGTGTTACATTTAATACAAAGTAACTTAGAAATGTCTCACTTACATTTGATGAATCTGGTGTCCTTTTGGGAGGTGTTTTTAACAGGTCTATAATCATTTTGTACCATTTATTATTATTTTTAACAAAACAAATACAAAGGCCATTGTGCTATATTGAAAACTGACTGATTCAAACCTGGTTACAAATGGGAGAAAAAAGACAAAAAAACATTATTTGTGCTAGAAAATTATTAAGTGTTTATCTGAGTCAAGCCTTGAACCCAGCAATAAGTCAAGAACAAAGACCTCTGGCTGCCTGTTTAATATTGTTATCAAAAATACTCAGATTCTCCTCCATTCTTAAAATATACATTTGCTGGGCATTTAATAACCTGATGTTCCGTCATATGCTTGGTGGAAGAGATGAGAAACATCCAACATTTGCTTTACTACATGTTTTCGTTATCAGCCACTGCAGCTATCATCGTCTGGTTGGATCTGTGCCTGTGTGTTTTTGTGTGTCTGAGTGTGTGTCCGCACAGCTTCATTGTGGGATATAACAAAGCCCTGGAAATACAACCTCCTGGGGTCTTACCTGGTTGTGGCGGCCCCCACTTTTTCATTAAAATCTGCAATCCTGCAGCTGAGGCTCCGTTACACCACAATGTGACAGCGCTTTACAAGGGCAAACATATGCGACCTGGACCCAACCTTCAAATCTGCCCCAATAGATAGATCTTTTGCTCTTCTCTATTTTACATCAAGTTTGAATGCAAATTGATGCAGGCCATTTTCAAAAAATGTGTGCTGGGTATTGTTGGCCTTGCTTGACAGATTTCTCCAGATTACCTTGTTTAAGCATTGAAACGTCTGCATATTGAGGAGTTTACAGCCTCTCTAAAGGGATGCACAAGGGTTCATGTTTTTCTTCCTCTAATAAATAATTGCAAAAAGTTTTGAAATATGCAAATTGTGTTAAATAATACCACTTCCCAGATAACATTAGGTTTAATCTGTTTTGTTGTTTTCTGTATTGGCTTTCTATTGGCGACATTTCTTGTGGCACATGTAGTCAAATTTGATTTAGTCCATTCCCTAGACCATCATTATGATTTTGCTGGGCATGTGAGAGCAACAGAGGTATTGAAGTGAGGTAATTGAAGTGTCCGAGACCAACCTGCTCCGTTGAGATGTGTGAGGAACGTAGCAATGTAATTACAGGTCATAAGTTTACCACCTCAGAACCTCGGCAGGCACAGGGAGGGCTCAGCCTGTCAAGCACTGTGACACACACACACACACACACACACACACACACACACACACACACACACACACACACACACACACACACACACACACACACACACACACACACACACACACACACACACACACACACGCAAACACGCAAACACACACACGCAAACATAAGTACAGACAGCCATCATTTCCCCCAAGAATCAAGTGCCATTACACAACTTAAAGGTTGTATTCACCAAAAACATATATGATCATAACTGAAAACTTCTGTCCCAGGAAGTCAAAGTATCTCATTGAGCTACAGTATCTTCAGGTCTGTCCATATAATACTGCCCCCTAGTGGCTAAATAAGGAACCCCCATGAGTGAAATTTAAAAAGGAGCTGTTTTTAGAAATCCCTTCCTGACCAACTCATTTTAAAATTGAAATATTGAGATACATTTTTGAACCTGTAAAATCATTTTCATTATGAAAAGGGCACCAAGATAATTGATTTGGACACAGCCTTTACCTGGTGAAGTGGTGTAACTGTAGAGGCTGGGTCCACCGGTTACACCCTCCCCCTCAATTTAGTAATTTGTTATCACCTCATGGCTCTTCCAGAGCACGGTGCAATTGGCCGAGCTCCTCCGGGGTGAAGGGTCAAGCATTTAAAGGGAATTACTTCATTGACACAATAAGAGATGACAGTTTATTTGACGTCTTACCACCACTTTACTCCCTCCTACATCCAGCCCTGCCCTGCATCGTAACTGCTCCCAAGGGACCACTGGACCTGAGTGTGTGTGTGTGTGTGTGTGTGTGTGTGTGTGTGTGTGTGTGTGTGTGTGTGTGTGTGTGTGTGTGTGTGTGTGTGTGTGTGTGTGTGCGTGTGCGTGTGTGTGTGTGTGTGTGCGTGTGTGTGTGTGTGTGTGAGCATTGTCATTTCGTCTTTCCTCGTGTGTTCATCTGTGTATCTCTGACATAACATAATTTGTAACTTAATTTGAATCATATGCTAATAAAATATGTTATATAATATGTAACAATGAAGTCAAACAAAGTGTCAGTTTACTCACAATTGTTCCTGTACTGTGTATTTATTACTGCGTTGCTGTCAGGTGTATTTAAAATAGCAGACTGCAGATGTTATTTGGATTCATGCACAGTCCTGGGGCCTCTGTGTGTGTGCCTCTGCGTGTGCGTGTGTGTTTGTGTTTGTGTGAAAGCAAGAGACAGTGTGTGTGAGTGAGTGATTGACATCAGACATGCGTTCCTATCCCAGGGGGAAAGGGAGAGGCCGTGCATCCAGTCTGGCAGGTCATTATCAATGTGTCACATGGCGTTGTGACGGCTACTTCCTCTGAGACTAAAGACACACACACACACACACACACACACACACACACACACACACACACACACACACACACACACACACACACACACGCACCTCTTCCCTGACTCATTGAGGAATGCCTATTCAAGCCAATCAATTGGGCGATCAATCGGGGACCAACTGGCAATCCCCTGCAATCAATACGGCCCTTGTTGCACGGCTCCAGAAGTGCCACAATGGCTGTGGCACTTAATTAAGTTGTTAATTGCTGCGTTAAGCTTTCTCAGGTACCCTCCCTAGACGGTAATTGAGAGTGGCTGGACAATTCGGCTATCGGCAGCACTTTGCTAAATTTAATCACAAATCCAAGTAATGGCAGAGGCTGTAATACAACGGGCCAAACACCAGCGACTGTCAGTTTACGCTGAGGAGAGACAGTGTAGACTGTTGTGACTTCTGGAAAGCAGACATCATGCTGAATGCTGTTTATGTTGGGCAGCCTGTTTATTGCCATGTGAGATCTGACTGACATCATGCAGCTGTACCAGCCAATCACAGTGCAATGCACACTTTTTCTTAGGGATGATGAGGTTTCTTTAGGCCATATATTTGATATCCAAAACAACCTTCTGGGTTACTACAGAAGTTAAACACAGTTGAAATGTATAACCATTTACTTGCATGTGAAAGATTAAGTGTTGATTACATCTCAAGTCCATAGTACAATATGATGACATTTGTTTTTAGTGATTTATTTTAGATTTGAGTGTTTCGTACCCCTGATTCATGCTCGCGTTTGGTGTTGCCATAATTCACAGCAAACAATGTGAAACTCCATTTAAATGGATTTGTCCTTATAATCATCGAGTACCATCAGATGCATGACATACTGTGTAGCACTCCACTGTGTGATTGCTGCTCTGTTGGTACTTATCTAAGATGTTGCCCATGAAATAACAACAGCAGGACTTCACTTTCAAACAGGTAACTCTACATGTTTTTTCCAAGATGAGTCTAATTTAATGACTTATTGATCCAACGAGTTCTGTGAAGATACCAAACACTCAACCTCCCACACAGTCACAGGCTCCTCTCCTCACTCCTGATCGTGGTGCTAGGTCTGAGGGGGGTGATTACCAAAACTGCCTGCAACCAGGATGAGGTTACGAGGGAGTCAGACGACTCCTGGCTGGCACTTTTATGGTGCTATTAGCACACGTCCCAGCGTCTCGGTGTTAACACGCCTTTTGTAGCCTAATCCCATTACTTTTAACACTCAAATGGAATTCAGATGGAATGGTGTCCTCCATTTTAAGAAACGACTCCACTCACAGCAGGCGTCTGCATTCTTATCCCTGCTTTGCTGGGAAATTAGAGCAGTGCAGCCAGGCAGGAGCAAGAGCGTATCAAATCATCATTACAAAAAAGGGGTCTTTTCACCTCGCGCATAGTGTAAATGTTTTCACCGCAGTACATCCACTTCTCCAGCTTCCAGAGAGGCCCTGAAAGTGCTGCACAGCTCTTCAGAGATTTGGTAAGAAGTGTTGGGGTGTAGTGGAGCAGGAAAAGTGGAAGTAGCAGTCAGACAATGAGAAACAACCACTGCTGCTCTAGGCTCTGTGAACAGGCTTGCCATTGATTAAAACAGCAAGGTGTGCAATAAAGCGCAAGGCAAAGTGTTTCCTTCCATATGGACCCCCGGACCCTTAGGCTCTGGCCACCAATCGGGCCTCTCTGTCTGCCGCTGTTCCCCCTTTTCTCCTTTCTGCTTCCCCTTCTCTCCCTCGGTCCCCAGATGGTAAAAACAATTTCCCAGCCCTCTGTCTCTCTCCTCTGCTGCCCGCCACTCTGCAACCACAAAGGGCCCTGGCCGTGATTCAACCGTTTACTCCAGTAATTAACAGCACCCATACCACAACAATTACAGTCACTAGGCTACTACACTCCAAATATACACTCAAAAACACAAACACACACATTGTTACCGGTGTCACAGTATGACATGGAAGGGAAGGTAACAGCCGAAAGATGTACAAATAAAATTAAAATAGTATTAACAAAAAGGTGAGAACAACATGCTGGCACTACAATGATTGCCTAATAATTAGAGGAGACAAAGCTCTCTCCCTATCTAGTGGCAAAACACTGTAATTACTGCCGTGACAGAAAATCAAAGGCTACTTTGTAAGCAGCAGGAAAAATTAACATTTTAGGCCCTGAAGCTGTATGTCCTGATTAGAAACGTATTAAATCAATGCATTGCTAACTGCTAGGCATAAATACGTCCCCTCCTGAAGGGGCCTATAATTGCGAGAGCAACAAAAAGTGGGTTTCAATTTCACAAGGAAGTGGCATTAATCGTAATGGCAGTCTAATGTACACTGCTTTTGTTATCAGATGGTGCACTTAAAGCAGAGCTTTTTTTCAAATGAGCTTTTGGTCTGAGTGGAGATCAAAGCGTGTTTTACTCTAATTGTTGGAGGTCTCTAACCTGATGTGCCCTTTCAAAATGTTGCAAAGCACCAAAGCAACAGCATTTGTTGTAAAATACATTTAAACAGGTCCATCACCATATTGGGGATTGTCAATAAATATAAAATGTTATTGAGGTGTTTATTATATTAATAAGAATGGTAGGTAGGTTTATCGAGGTTAAATCAAAAGGAAATTAGTAAATGCAACAAAATAAGTAATGCAATAAGCTGTTGTTTAACTGTCCCTGGTTATGACTTTAGGAACCACACTCAGTTTTAGCAATATGTGGTGCATGAATTGTACCGATATATTTACCTCGGAATTTAAAATGTTTGCTTGATTTAGAAAATGTAGTATTGTTAAAGAATAGGCCAGATTATATTTGATGAATCACAAAAGTCAGCTCCTTTCTAAATGTTCAAGCATCGTCGACATTTCACCTTGTCTAATTTCCAGGTTGTGACTTGTCTCGTGCGGAGCACATGGGTTCTGACCCACCTAGTTTCCGTTCCTTTTTAAATTGATAAAAGCTGCTAATGGTAAAGCCAGCTGATCCCTGGCATCTTTAACATGCACACAATAGGCTCCTTGGGAATACAACTAATTACTTCACATCTGTATTTATTTGATCCGAGTGGAATCCTCCCTTCTGTCAGTGCCGAGCTATGCCAGCTTGGACTAACAGTGATTCATCTAAGTGACACTTCTGGCTCAGATTCACATCATAGCAGCGCCAAAATCAATGGGGGAAACATGGGAAGACGGGAAGGGGGAACTTTTTTTCCTCTCAGCAAAACTGTCATGCATAAAATCCGCCAGCATAAATAAAGCACGCCTGTGCTTGCAGGTTTGCTGAATCAGGTAGGGTGGAAATAAGATACAAGCTGTTTGTTAATGGTAGCTTAAAGAAAGACTTCCACACCAACAGCATCTTTTGGAAACTTTAGTCCACAGCACTCAGCGTGACACTAGCACTGATGGAGAGGATGGACTAACGTCATGCAAGAGCAGCTTCTACTGACCTCTGTTGTGCATGGAGTAAACTGCTAACAACTCACCCTGTTGTGGGCTGTGTGTGCAGTGAACCAGGTTCAAAGGAGAGGGGGGGAGAAACTGGAAATTTAAAAGACAAAAAAGGTATTCTGATCACTACTTAACTACAGACGAACCATCCAAATTAAAGTACAAATGTAGAAAAACCCTGGCAGCTAGTTGTAGGTAATGAGAGTAATTTGATAATTGTTCTCATTAATAAGTTGAACACTAAAGCCCATTAGCGGCCCCTAGAGGATGAAATATTAATTACACTGTAATAGAGAATACAGAATACACAATTTACTGATAACTTGTTAGATTTCTTGGAGAGCACAAAGATGGAGTGGAAGAAAGGAGGTTAAGGTCATTTACTGACTAAGCTAAATCAGCCTAAATGTTTCCGGTCATTTGAAGGAAATTTGCACAGATGATGTTGGAATACATTTGGAAGACATAGCTTGGCAATAAAGGTTTTATCCTTGCACTAGTAGAATAAATCAGAGTGGAAAACAAGATACTGTAACACAGAGCTGCCCCAGTGACGTTTGGAGTGCAACAGAGGACTGCCGTTGTACCGCGCAGTATGAACGTCTGTTTTAGCCACGCATTGCTGAAATAAAGAAACAAGTCAAAGTTGAATAACTGCAGCCATTAAACATCTTGTGTTCATATTTGCAATACCACTATAATGGAGTTGCCAGGATGAAGTTCATGAGTTTCTAAAATGAAAAAGGTTCATCCTCTGTGGAGGCAGATTCAATGTAATTATGGTCTGCAATTTAGATTATGATACTGCCTGTGTACAAGTGGATGTTGTGTTCTTATTGTCATGCAAGTGAGTCTGAATATGAATCATTATTTAATGTTGATTCCCATTAATGGTATCAGTATGCACAATGAAATAACATACATTATTCATGAAAAACCCTTTTCCCAATATGGCACTAATGTGGACATGACTCCCACTGCTCCTAGTACTAGACTCCTGGTATTAGGATGGGTTAAATGCAGAAGCCAAATGTCACTGTGTGTGCTGTGTGCTCTGCATGTGTGACCATTAAAGAGGGTTTCATCCCTCCCAATTATATTCTATGAGTTGAGAAATGTCAGAACTAGTAACAGTAATTCTTGTATTTTTTCCTTTCATTATTGTGTAAACCCTCATATTTTTAGACCCCTGGGGAGCCCTGATCCCAAGGGAAAACCTGAACTTTGGCAATTAGTTATTCCTCTGGAAGTTAAAGGTAAAGTACAAATGAAATGTTACCCTAAAACAGAAAGGACAGTCTTCGTCACTCGATTGGTTACGGTCCCAATGAGCCCTCGGGTATCATGAAACTCCTCAGCATGAGGCACTTCAGCCTTTACACGCTGCTTCCCTCCATTACACTGAGGTCTCAATAAATACATAAAAAGTCTATGTATCTTTACAACTTTGAGTCTTGAAGGTGATGGTGGCTGCAGGCAGAGCTTCATATAACTATATAGCTCATTTGAAACAAATTTACATCATAGTGTTGATAGTTTAAACACAACTTGGAAAAAAACAGGACTTTAACTTCTTAATTATTCTTGTTCACACTGCATTTCCCATGCACACAACCGCCTAAAGTGCAAATAAAGCCTCCCATCTGTTTGTAATTACAACTACATAATTTCAGTCATTGTGGCTAATCATTTTGACTGCACATTCGATTAAAACTAGTGCAGCAATGATGCAACTTTGAATATCCACGTTAAACCTTTTGTGCTTCATACAGATGTGAGCAGAAATTGAAGCAGATTGACGTCTGGCAACAAAAATGAGACTGGAAATGTATAAAAGCAACTGGCTCGCTACCAAATAGCCCATTTCCATACGATTACACCACTGCTAGAGAGCTTTTTCTGCGAGTGTGTGATGCATTTTATTTGACTAATCCCAAAATGAAATGATGTTTGACGCAAGAAATTTGAAACCTCATGTCATCAAGCCTTTGCTCTGATCGTGCTTATTTCCCTGTGGTGCCCATGGAATAGGACAAGCAGGCTGCATGGCAGGCTACTTCAATAAAAAGAGTTGAGAAACGTCATGTAACATCACTTTACTGCAACTCCATGTAAGATAACGACATTATGGACCCCGGGGCAATGGTGAAAGCTAATGATGGGAGGATGATGGCAACACAATGTTACCATAGAAGCCAATTTCCAGCGGATTGCCAGATGTTTAACTTCTAAATGTGCATTGATCAGTGACAGGATAGCCCATAGAGATTTCTTCATTTTCCCAAACAGAAAACAGGTTTTGACTATTTTCCTCTTCACTTTAACAGGAACTGAGTGAAGCATAATTGATATGATTTAAATTAATTACATATGTAAAAACTACTAGTCTCAATTAATTCAGTTAGCATGCAACATGGTTCCACGACAAGGGGTAGATTGCATGGTGTAATTAACAGAAAATGCATCACAACACACACACACTATGAAATATTAAACTAAGTAAAAAAAAGTGATCAGCATTCCCAAACAGATGACACAAACTGGTGTCATTGATATCAATACATTTTCAGTGGTCTCTATTCCTCTCCAGGATAAACTATTACTTTCCGTCATCATGTGACATGGAGCGGAGTTTAACAAACATCTGCTGCGGTCTGTCCATCTGTAGCTCCCATTCAGTAGCACTGATCTATCAGAGAGGCTGCTGATTCGTCCGACTCTGTGAAGATGGAGTCCGTCCGTGCATTATCTTACATCTTTAATTAATTGGTTTATGGTGTAGCATTTCCAGCTGACATCTTGCTTTGAGGACACATGATGACACATTTTAATGTACTCTCTCATCAACAACCAAACAATACAGTAATTCACAAAGAAAGCTTGCCTGATCTTTGAACAATAAATCAATAACATCATGTTAATCTATTCCCAACTGACTCCATATCCAGGCTGATAACAGCGGCTAGTTTCACTCAAACTGCTTTTCTCAGCTATACACAACATGACAACCAAGACAGGGCCTCACCCAATGGACATGAAAAAGGCAATTAACCCAAATATCACCCAATAATCATGACTCAACTGTGGAGCTAACTGATACCCGCTTTGCTAGCGATCGTCCCCATTTTGGCATCAGAGCATTTTGGAGGGAAAACTTGGAACATCTGGTGGAAGCAGACAGGGGCTGGCGCTACACGATGGGAGAACAAGTGCCTGAAAGCTTCATTATGTCCCAGCTGTTGGGCTTGCTGTTGCCCTCAGCAATAACAACCACGGCAGGATGATGTTCCTGGCAAATGCACTGCAGATGATTTGAAGCAAGACCTTTTTTTGTGGTGTTTTGAAAGGAAACATGAGCAGGAGCTATTGGTAATTGTGTTGAGTTTTTTCTCTGAGCCTGTGTGCATGAAAGGGCTGGGTCTTTAAGGACCAACATAAAACATTCTTTCTTTCGATGCCTATAATGCCATTGAATTATTGATGGGCTATACAAGTAAGACCTGATTTAACTAAAAGAGCTCAAACTAAATATTTAACTTGTAATCTTACTCACCTAATATTTTTCTACAAAATATGTTGGTTGCGTGGCAAGTTTCCCAACTCAAATATCCTTCCCACTATTGGATGCATTGTCATTAAACTGAGTACAGTGAGTGATCCATGCTTCCCTCAGGACAAACTTTCTCAGAAGAACTCAGGTGTAACTTATCTACTACCTGTGTTTGTGACCAAATATCTGCAAAGTTATTGACATTTCAACAGGCCTCTGTGGGGGAAACTTCTGTAGCAATGTAGTCAGGATTCAGAGAGGCACGAGGAGAGCTGGAGCTTTGATGGCAAACACTGGTGGTTTATTTGGAGTTACGGCCGGAGAATTGACAAAACAGGTGGTGTGTCACGAGTTGACACAGCGGTTGCCAAACCAATTCTCAAGAACTCTTCTGCAGCTCGATGTTTTAACTAGTTCAGAGTGTAATAATCAACATTCTTCATCAGTGAGACTAAACAATTATGGACCCTGAATCTAAGAGCTCTCGTCCATAGAAAAGAATGTGCGCCAGGGAACCTTCGTCCCTGAACAGTAAACTACCTCATGGCGTCTTGTGCTCTGTCAGACTGGCAACAACAATGCGCCCAAGCTGCTCCTCCTTAAGAGAGATAGCAGCAATACCCAAGGCCGTAGACCTATGCCGTGGGAAAGGAGACAGTGAGAGGAGAAAATGATGAACTGTGTCGAAGGTCGAATACCTACAGTAAGCAAATTATTCCCTAACAGCCTCAGTTGTGCATGCTTACATGCTAAACTGGTTGTTCTTTGCATGACCTTGTGTCCTCACGGGCCCTGAATCTCACATGTATTCACCTTAAAGGGTCAATTAAGGTTGTATTGACCACTACTTGAATAAAATGCGTACTATATAGAGAATAGTCAGTTGGACACGGTGTGGAGTCAGGCCAGGTGTTCAAAGTTCAAAGGTTTCCATGTGAACCTTCTCACCTTCTTTACCATTTCTAACTTTTATTATTTCCTTTTCTTTCCAGCCCGGTGCTGTGGACAGCTTGTTCAAATCGAATGCTATTAGTTCTAGGTCAGCGCCTGGGTTTCCTCTACACCCGAACAACACCTTTTCACCAGGCAGGGATTCCAACCACCATTAATCAGAGTGGTGACAGCCCATGGATGTCAGTAAATATGTTTCCCTCACTGCCTCTTTTCCCCACTTCTTCTCCTCACAGTCTCTCTCTCTGCTCCTATGATCGTTCTTGTTCCCTGTTCTTTTTGGTTTAATGTTGACCTGTTCTTGCTTTGGACTTTATTATTAATATCAATATTTAACAATGGGAGCATTCCTCTTCACATTAAGTTGGGTGTTTTTGAAGGGAGAGAAACTGAGAACAGGAGGAAAAAGCTCCACCCAGGTGCAGCACGTTGCTTTCAGGGGCAAATAAACTCTTGTTCTTGTTCCCCGCTATACCAGAAACTCTCTTACAACCAGCTTGCATTTGAACATCTTATAAGCTCACATTTCTTTCGACTGAACATAAGTGTTAGCCAGGTGCTTATGAATGTTGTCTGAACAAAACGTCTGCTCAGTTGAGACAGTGTGACAGTTTCCTCTCCTGCACGGGTGGTACAGATGACAAGGGGGATGAGTGTTGCATGGCTAGCGTAGTAGCTGGTGTTTGCGTGTGTTTGCGTGTGTATGTGTGTGTGTGTGTGTGTGTGTGTGTGTGTGTGTGTGTGTGTGTGTGTGTGTGTGTGTGTGTGTGTGTGTGTGTGTGTGCGCATATGTGTGTGTGTGTGACATGCAGGCAGAGGGCCAACAGCAGCCGGTTGGGGAATGGGTGCCCATCTCAGCTGGCATGCCGGGCGGAGTACCTGCTGCTGTCCAGAGACAGCTGTAGTGTAATGTAGCCACCCGTGCAATCAGGTTGGTGGCCACTGAATGCTGATAATGCTGAGCTCTGTGCTTTTTCTATACCTGGCAGAGTTCTGCCCAATGACAGTCATTCCTCATTCAAATAACTCAGGCCGGTACCAAAGAAGTAAACAGAGAGCAGGAAAGATCAGGAAGAGAGTGATGAAGGACAAAAAGATAAAGAGAGGATACAGATAAAGATATATTTAGGGGAAAGAGAGACAGAGGGGGAGTGAGTGACACGAAGCAAATGGTGACCTTTGCAAAGATGGATTTGTTTACCAACAAATGTTCTCGCTGTCAGCACCTGCTAGAGTGACCTTCACGTGGAGACAGAGCTGACGGCAGTCATCTGTTCATCTTTGGGCCCACTCCTCAATTCAACAGAAATCATGAGACGTTTCCTCACAAAGGCCTTCGTTCCACTGACTGCACACAGGACCATTTCATCATTATTAGCTGTAATCATGTAGGCCAACACTAACAGGCGGTAATTCTTCATTTCATTAATGGGTTGGAGTGATACGTTTATGAACAGATATAGGGATCGAAGATATTAATAACTTTGAGTTTGATATTTGTGCATTGATTGAATTTGCACTATATTATTATTATTCAATAGTCTTATACTAGGGTAACCTGTGCTTTTTAAGACTGATGACTTCTGAGTTTAAAGGTGCCTAATAAGCCAACTGTAGATTTACGAGTTACCTTTAAAAAGTCTGTATCAGTAGAGTTTAACTAGAATCCTAGATAAACTGTCTATGTTAACATACAATACAATTAGACAAGCATTATTTTAAATTGTGTCTGGGGTTAATGTGCATCCATTTGTGGACTTTTGCTAAACATCTTTACTTTTTGCTGCACCTAGGTTTTCTACAAACAGAAACACACCTCATTGAAGTGGTTGTCCAGTTAAAGCAGATCATTTTCACAGGTATATACAGGTTGATAGTGTTACAATGAAGCTAGTAATAGTGTTGAGTCACCTCCCTAGTGTACACTATCAAATAAAGGTAAACATACTCTCAAACTAAGTAAATAAACAATAGTTTGGGAACTTTAAAGCTTAACACTGCCTTTGTATCAGGCCCAGCAGTAATCCATGCTGCCAGCAGATGACAGTGTTGATCTAAAGCAGATCATTTGCATCAGTTTAATAACAACACTAAACAAACAATGGAAATTATATCTTTAAATAAAGCAGCTTAAATAAGACCAATAAGTTGAATTAAAACTGGGGTAGTCAGCATGGGAGCGAAAGACTTAACCGACATGCATATCACTTTGTAATGATGTGATAAATCATACACTATAATAATATAATTTCCTCTTTGACATGAGCTGTGGGTGACCACCAATAATAATACTATGATAGTTATATTCAGATCGTTTTTACGGCCAGCATACTGAGTAAAAATATCTAAATAAAATGATTACAGAGCCGGATGCACTTTACGTGAAAACATAGGCCCACCACCACACCCTACAGCTCTCCACTTATTTCAAAAAGGCTTGAGTCTAGATCTGGTCCGTGTGGAATAGACAATCTCAGTCCATGATTTATAAATCATTTTCACTCAGACAGGACCACTCAACCAGTATCTTAAAAAGCGTCTGCTGTCTGATAGCATCCACTGTGTCAATATTATTGAGGTTTCAAAATCATGCTTCTGTGTTCATTTAGTGAATTATCCTGAAACTGTTTTATAATATCTCTCTTGGAGTACACTATAAAACAACATTACTTTATAATTAGACAGTTTAAGTAGATTCATCTGTATTATAAGTCTTAGTAAGTGCCTAAACTGTTGATATATAGATATGTTTGAATCATCATAAACTGCCTAATATAGGAAAGTACCAAGTGAAACTGCTTGATATACATTATTTTTATATCGATGACTGTGTATGTTATAAACCTTAAGATAATAATAACCTTAGTATTTTGCAGAGCAGCTCCATATTTGATGTGTGCACATAAACACATTTACAGTCTCAATCCCTGCCTGCCTGCTTGTTTAATTAGTGTTTGTGCTGTCTGGAAGGAAGCTCAGGCAAAACTCAGAGAACGTGTTGGAGAAGTGCTGCAGAAGCTGCTGCTTCATCTTTTGATACCATCAGACAGTAGAGTAGCATATACAGAAATGTATAAAGAATCATGAGGACTCGCCTACTACTGCGTTGACCGTTTTTAAATGAATCCAGACATTACAGAGTGGACCTGCAGAATTACACATCTTTGGTTTTGGTCACGCCCCCCTCTTTCACTTCAACAATGGATTTTCTCATGCACCCAAACTATTTGTCACCACAGTGACGTGGTTTCAGAATGCCTGCACTACTTTACCTTAAGGGCATCAGAACAAAGCCCTGCTTTCATATTCAGGGCCATATCGTGCCTCTGTGACAGCAGAAAGGGATATGGTTGGCATTAGGGTGTAACGCAGCAATAAGTGAAGAGCCAACAGTGTCTGCTTTGGTAATTACTGTTTCTGTCTGCTTCCGGACAGCGCCAATTTATCCACCACAGACAAGGAAATCCCCAAACACAAAACAGACAGAGGAGTGTACAACCTGAAGTGTCTCCAGAGAGGCGGGTATGTACCTTTCATGTACACAAAATGTAATAAGCTATTAAATCAATGAAGTGCCCTTTTCAAATGTGGAATTATTCCATTTTGGACCAATTATACTCAACAAACTGAATCTGAGTACAATAGTATGCTAAACAGTTACTGACGGGTGGTTTGAAGATTTGGTTTACAGTTTCATCACCACAAGATATATATTTTATTCATAGACCAGCAATAATACACACACATATAAAGCATCACATCCACTTTTTATAGGCAGAGAAATATAAAGGGTATATTTGTATACAAGACATCTAAAAAGACCAATTTAGAGCACATACATAAATCACAACTAATAACGATAACAGTGAACACTTAAAACAAGGCGGGAAGTCTCACTATGACTTGAGTTTATATAAATGAAACATTTGCTTGCAAAATATAACCAACTTATTACATTGACTATGGGGTAGGTCTGAATAATTAATCTGCATTTTTATCAAAATAAAAATCATACAGATTTAAGAAATATATTTGTAAGGAGCAGATAGTCATAAATTATCCCACCATTCACATTTAAAAATCTATTTTCCTCTCAATATCGTAAATAACATTCCAATTGCAATTTCCATCAAAATTAATCTTTCTCTTTTTCAAAAATGTTCAACCCTCCATTGGGTTAAAAAGAGCCATTTAGGGTAACAAATGCTGCGTTCAAGGACCCTAGAAGCTCTATGGCGAGCTGTCTCAGATTGGTAGATGCTACTTTCTCTGAAACCATCCCACCTTACAGTTTTAGGGTTTAAAAGTCATGATCATTTAAAAAGACATCAAAAATCTTTTGGCTTCTTCAGTAAAATCGTATGGCTTGGCTGTTCTCTAGAGTCCCTATAAATGTTAAAGACTAGCACCACGGGCTAACATTAACATCAATAGCTGGGTTAATGTAAATAAGTACTGTAAAACCATTCAAAATATTGTCCGTGTTTACCCACTGTGTCTTTGTTCAGTGTTATAGAACCAGAAGGAAATCGATCCACTTCCACCACAGTGGGCAGCTGAAAGGAAACGGGGCCAAAGCTAAGACTCTGCTTTTCTATCAGCAAAAAGCTTTTCTCAACATTTTCTTTTTCAGGTTTTAATTTGCCCGTTTCAAAACCATCAACATTATAAAGGTTAACGGTGGCAATATATCACATGTATGTACTGCATGTACATATACCTAAAACAAAACAAAAAATAGGGACATCAGACTTTGAGAAGCTACTGTTATTTACATGCCTCTGCCCATCTAAACATGTCCCTTTGTAAAGAGCTGTGCTTTGTCCTGAAACTGCCTCGTCCTCACATGTAGAAAAATACAAAGTTACATCCCCAGATCTGGAGCAGTTGTTTTTTTCATGTGTATGCAAAAACACGTTATCATTTTACGCTCCTACAAAAATAATTGGTAGCAAAATAGACTTTAACGTCTGAAGAGTCATGAATCTGTCCTTTTCACTGATTTCTGTACATAATTCAGCTGTTTGTAATTTTCACGGTCCTGAGTGTGCAAAAATTCAATATCACTGATGGCAAAAATAAGACCAATGTTATGGACTGCTGAGAGAGAAAATTAAAAAAGCAAAGGCATCTTCCTGCTCCCTTTACACAGCCCTCTGCACAGCACACACAAGTGTTCCACCTATACTTTGTGTACAATGTATAATTTAACTAAAAGTGTACAGAACAGCAAAGTATGTGAGATGTTTTCAAGTTCTGTGTAAATCATACCTAGTACACAAATACACAAGCTGCAAATTATTTAGCAAATTGGCAAATCTTCCTGAAATGAATACAGGATATATTTCATATAATCTTCTGACAAATCCACGACAGCTGTAAGCTACAACTGTAATAAAATGTAGTTTTCCGACATCACTTTACTAGCGTATTAACATTTAATTAAGGGCACCATCCTCCTGATCACATTTGAACAGTGATATAACTGATATATGGGTTTGGGCTTTGTTCTGGAAACTCTTATCTGTTGAGACACTGTGTTATTTGTATAACAGGCTGCATATGACAGTATGAAAACGTAAACAAATGTGGTTACTAGGCTTGCAGTATATTCCTTCACAGTGTTTACAAATGGCGGTTGAACATTGCCATTATATTATTCATTTTCAATCTATCTCACTGGGTCACATTTGTAAATGTCTTCATAACCTATCAAATGCCCAAATACAGAAACAAAGTCAAGTGAAATGCATAACACATGATAATTATACATGCTTTACAAAATAAATGCTTAAAAAAAATATTTTTTATATCCACTTTTCACTATAACATCTGTACAAAATAAAATGTAAAAATTATGAAAAATGAAATTTAAACAAAAGAGTAAAGAAATAAGAATCTCTTCCAATGAGAAATAAACTCCTCCCTTTGCTACAGCCTTTCTGGCACTTATTCATTGCCATTACAATAAATCTGGACATAATGTGGAGATCACACTAACCTGGTACTGCTTTAATGCACTTGTCCCCTTTCGCCACAAACAACATGAATATAAAAAGTGCTACTGACAGCGGGTGGGGAGGAAGGACTGAGTTACAGACTGAGGATTGGCTGAATCGGGTAAGGGTGGGGGGGGGGCTCATCGTCTTTCCGTAGTTGTGTAGCGTCTCTTGCCTGAATGCAGTCTGTGTGTTTTTAGTCTCTGACAGGAAGTGGGAGGATGAAGGGTTTCCCTAGGAGACGCTAGAGCAGCGGATGCTGGGAGAACCCATTTGTGTGAGCACCTTGTCGAGCCACTGCAGGGGGCCGTTCAGGTGCAGCTCGATCCAGCAGGGGGTGCTGGTCACCGTCTGTCGCCTGGGAGACACAGGAGAGCACAGATATGTGTTGACTACAGGGAAAAGCTGTTGAGAGCAAATGTTTGGAGGTAAACTTAAAGTAGGAGGTTTTGTTCATAAACATTGGTCACCTTTGTTATATACACACCTCTGAAAGACTTAAGGATGTACAAAGTGATGATAAGGTTTCTCCACTGACACATTTGTTCTTCATTATAGTAAAAGATAAACCTTAGAAGAGGCAAAATAAACAAAACCTTTCCAGACATTCAACCTCTTCACCTCCATATCCTTTGGTGATTGCCTGATTCCCCACAGCGTTCATACGAAAACCCTCTCTGCTTTTATCACAGACGAGAGGAGAGGCAAAAGTGTCCATAGTAATATAATGTATGAGTCTAAGTGGAGCTAAGTGACAGCTCTTATGCCTGAAGTGCCTGGGGAAAGACCAGCATCAGCTGCACAACACATTGCAGACACTGTAGGAAAAAAAGCAGTTTGTATTAGCTATAAAAAAGAGGGATTATATTTCCAAAAGAGTTCTGGTTACAGTGTTCCTCAGCCAGGGAAATAATTCTTGCCATCTTTTCTGACAAATCATGTAAAACTGAATGTTTTATCTGGTTTAGTGATAAACCAAACCCCATGTTTTGAGGCGAATCAAATAACCAACACCATAATCTTTCAGTCAATGCCAAGAACAACAGCAGGCAAAATGTATCCTGTATGTTGTTATACATCTAATTTAGGCGTTGGCGAGCCAGATGAACGGAGACACTTGCCAGCTGCGTGATTTCCCTCTGGTTTATGTGGTTTGTTTGATGAGTGCTGGCAACACAGCTTATATCTGAATTCATTTGGTGCAACAATTATAGTTTTTTTATTTCATTTTTTCTGGTTATGTTTTTTAAGTAGATTAAAAATGATTAAACAGGAAAAAGGAACAAAAGAGTTTAAAGAAAAACAACGGCGAGCCAGCAGTGAAGCAGACGGAGAGAGTGAGTGAGCTGTGGGCTGGCTGCTCCAGTAACCTGAATCCTGTTTTTAAGTGTCTCCACATGTCAGCATTTAGTCTGGACAGGACTGGTAGGCAGTCGCTCTCAGTGCAAAGGTTTCCCCTGGAGGAAATCTCCTGTGCCGAGCCGACTTTCAGCCAATCAGCAGCTCCTCGTGTATTCAGTCTCCTCTTTTCTTACTATCAGTGAGTCACACTGTATGGAAAACAGGGAGGGTGAGAGGGAGGGAAAGTCTGACAATTCTTTTTGACACAGCACATGTGTGTTTGCTTAAAAATGGTCTGGGGCCCATTTCTATTGATGAGGGCTCGGCGACGTCACGCACCGGATTCACCCGAGTGTGAGCAGATGCCTGAGAGCGGGGGCGGCCGGACTGTGGGATGTGATTCACATACTGTTTGTTTCTATTGTCTGTGTTTACATAAGAGCTTGATAAGGACTTTGCACAACGCTGCTTCTGACAAGTTGGTTGAGGGTTTTATCATCCGGTTAAGCAGTTCAGCTCTGGTTTACCGTTAAGAAAGAAAAAGTCATTGGTTGTCATTGAACCACAGCTGATGTGTGTCAACAGCTCACCTGTACTCGGCTCCCCAGCCCTTAACGAAGCTCATGCGGATGGTGCACATCCTGGTGAGTTGGTAGACAGCCTCGAAGCCCTGGTTGACCGACTGGGCCAGCAGGGCCGCAAACTCCTGGTTGTTGAAAATCTTCAGGTTACATCCTGTAGAGAAGGAAAGCAAACACACAAACAAGAGTGAAGCCACACCAACTGGTCACAATCACTTTGCTCTCACTTTATTCATTAGCGTACATAATACTGGAGACAGAGGGTTGGCTAAAACTCATCGTATACAGCAGGGGTGCCCAACCAGTCGATCGCGATCGACCGGTCGATCGCGGGGAGATTCCCAGTCGATCGCGAGATGTGTCTAAAAATAGAACAACAATATTCTGTTTTATCGTTAATGTCCTGTAACATAATCTTCCTGTGCCAGAATAATGCACTTGAACGCATCAAAGCTTTGTGATTGGCCGGCGTGACCCCATGTGTCGGGGCGTGGCTGGTGGGCAGTGGGCACTATTTCGCTGACGTTGTCCGTGTCAACAGGAGTGACAGTCCGCACACACACACAAGACCGCAATTATGGCAGAAGCAAAAGAGCCCAAAATATATAATTGTCACCCCGAGTGGGAGGATGATTATTCCAATTGAAAGTCCATCTGTCTCATCTGCAATGCGAGCGTGGCTTTATCGAAGAAGGGTAATTTAGGAGCGGCATTTCAAAACAGTGCACAAACGCTACGAGACGGAATTCCCTCCTAATTCTGCCCTACGCTCCAAAAGGGGAGGGGCCTGAGAGGACAGCTAAATGCACAGCAGTCCATTTTCACCAGGCCCAACAACAAGAGCAAGGCTGCTACCATAGCATCTTATCGTGTCAGTCACGTTCTTGCGAAACACATGAAGTCTTTCGAAGACGGCGAAGTTGTGAAAGAAGCATTCCTGGAGGCTTTTGGGGACAGTAAACAACAACAATAACAGTAGCATTTCAACAGGTTTTTGATATAATAAAAACTCAAGTTGGATACCGTTATTAATCAGCTGTGAGTTTTAGTTTGTTTGAACTTAGTCATTATAATTATTGTACAAAATGGTATAAGAATGCAAACTTAAATTGATTATAGTCTATTATCAATTCAGGTTAAGAAACTGTTGCTTGCATCCTATTAAAAGGCATTTATTTGTATACTCTACTAAAATGCAACAAAAAAGGGTTTGATTCTATTAATTTTGTCTTTTTTATTGCACTTTGGCAGCAGATTCCTGTGTAGCTTCAGATCTGAGTTGTCTTATTAGTAAGCCTCATTTATACTTTTGTAGCAACACTATTTTTATATAATGGCAAATAAAGGGTTCAGAGTCTTTTCTTTTTTCCCTGTGTCATATGTGGCAGCACTGTTCAATGTTTCTTGAAAACATTACCCACTGTGGTGACGTGTGAATAAACTCCAACTCTGTATCAACAACACTGTTGTGTAACTTCAGTTAAATACTTGTATGTGTGTAGATTAGAAAGAGGTAAGATAAAGGATCTGCAGTATTTTGTGAGGTATTAATCGTACAAAGGTCAGTTGTATACAAGTAGAAGTGTGTATTTACCTGGTAGTAGGCTGTCAGTAATGGCTACGCCTCTCTATTTGGACTGGTAGATCTCGGCAGACTGGCAACTTTAAAAGTAGCTCTCGGTTCAAAAAAGGTTGGGCACCCCTGGTATACAGTATAGCATTTTGCAGCGACACTGCATTGTGGGTAATGGATGGGTAATGCTCTGAATATTAATATGCTTCCACAAAGGTTTTATTAAAAACTTTTTTTGACCGCAATAATGTATTTAACCTACACATTTAAATAATAACAAAGTAATATGCAGTTATATAGTATAGTAGATAGAATAGAATAATGATATATAATAATTAAATAGTAGTAGGCAGTTATAGACATACAAACAAAGATGTCTCAAAAAGGTGCCCCATTGGTTACATTTAGCTGTCTCAGTTAGGGAAAACACAACTGTATTATTTTATTTGTGAGCACATGGGGAAAAAAACGTCTGTTTCAGCTTCACACTGACCTGGGGGGATTTTGCAGACGGTGGCAGGGTGCCAGCCATAGCGCTGGTTACAGTTGGGGCTCTGGACAAAGATGGCGCTGTCACTGAGACACTCAGCAAACACTTCTCCTCCGATGTAATACAGCCGCACCCCGCGGCCTTGAAGAAATTAAAATGAAGTTATGAGAAATTACAAATGCAGAGGGATGTATTGTTCGTTATTGGTATTAAACCAATCATATGTGCAGAGCGGATGTAAAATCCACAGTACCAATATGTCTGCGCGTTAGCTCCAGAGCTGCGTTGCGGTTGACGTTGGACAACAGGCCCAGGCAGAACCGCTCTGAGTTGGAGGGGTCCGTGAAGCCGTCCACTGTCAGCGAGGGCTGGGAGGCGTGGAAGGTCTCTCCTACTCGCTGGTTCAGCTCGTAGTAGGAAATAGAGCACCAGAAGGCCGGCTCGCAGTATGTGACTGGCTGAAGGTCTGACACAGAGAGGGAGAAAGATACAGTTCGCTTTCATCATCAGACCGAACTCAGAACAACAATCTAGATATCAGGGAGGCTGTGAATATACTTGAAATAATACAGAAAATAAATGCCTTACAGTAGACAGGATTCAAGGTTTAGAGGATAAGAAGTGCAAATCAGAGAAATAATTGCAGAAAACAGAATAGAGGGGATTAAAATGAAGAGCAACTGAAGCAAGGAAGAGGTACATGTGGGGAGAAAAGGGGTTGAGGTAGATGTTGAAGGGGGAGAAAAACCTAACCAAAGAAAACATTCGGGCCGAGCTTGCGTCACAAAATGTCAAATCCATACGCTGCTTCCCAGAAGCTTTTACCAGACCTAATGTGGAAACTTAACCCTCACTGGTGGGACGTGGAGCCAAAATGGTCAAATGACAGGCCTATCCAAGATCATTTTCAGTAACTTTCACTGGTTCTGGTCATTTGCTATTTTCCCCTCAACATGGCAACTCTCTAACAACCTCAACATTTCGTCCTTGGCTTTGAAGTCCAGATCAGAGCTGGAGTCTGCTGCCAAATGAAACTTGTGTGATTTTGTTATTCAACCAGAGGCTTTCCAGACAGGCCCCCCTGGAGTTTTCCCGTACTGATATAATAAACAACAGATATTGTCATTGAAGTCAGAGAGGGCTGAATGGTGTCTTGGCCTGTTCAACAGCGAAGACAAAGGCTTCTTTCATCACCTGGTTTCCTCTTACAAGAAAACCGACTCAGATCAAACAAAGTATTCCCACTGGGGAAATACACTATTTAAAAATGTGTCTGTAAGTGAAGGCATGCAGACAGAGAAGTACACAAACACACAGAGACACATAAACACAATTTACCTAAGTTGCTGTGTGTGGGTGATACAGGGTTAGGTGACAGGTTTGGGGAGCTGGTGTCCATGCTGTGGGTCATCTGGTGATCGCTGGTCTCTCCATCCTCACTGAGGTAACCTGGAGGTGGCGTTTCTGAAACACGCAAAAACAAACAGACAATCGCAACAACTTGAGTTCAAGGTCCTTCGAATATATCATTTGCAAATGTCTGCTGTATACGTATAGTAGCTGGCTGATTGAAACACTACAGAAGAAGACAAAAACACTGTCAATCTACAACATTCAATCAACATCAAATAAAATACAATTTAATGATCTGTTTAAAACTGATTGTGAGGTGGGAGTATGTTAAATAACAATTGTTGAACCGTTTAGATCGGATGCTAACGTGTTATCACTGTGTCAGACTGAAAGGGGTGAAGGCACTTAGAACCACAACTAATTATATAAGTCAATTATTTTTTACAGTGACAATGCAGGGAAAGAGCGAGGCTTGTCAGAGCTCAACCGAGAAACAAAAGATTGGATTTACTAAAAGCATGGACCACAAACATCTGAACTACTTCTGGTCCGCAGGATAAAATCTTCTCTTAGGAAGAACTTTTGATAGGTAGAGTGATGATGTGTTGCAGTGAACGAGCTATGTTTATGTTAACCGTTTGACCCTGGGATACATTGGATAATCACACTTTTTGTAAATAATTTGAATCCAAGTTATGATGTGAAGGAGTTTCTGGGTGGGATCCATGTTAGGCAGCATTAGTACCTGGTATGTAGTTGCACTGGGGCTCAATGCCTGCAGGGAAGTTGGTGTTTTCTGGGATCGAATGGCTGTAATCATCCAGAGGTGGGAACTCACTGGGGATCTCGGTGTGTCTGGGCACCAACACAGGGGGGAGGACTGTAGGATGGACACGTAGACAAACACAACAAGTAGTTATTAGAAAATAGCAATAGTGATTAGTTTCATGTCTGGGTAACATAAATAAACAGTGTAGTAAATAACAGGGGAAGTATTTGATTAGCTCTCTATATACAACCAAGTCACTTAAAGTTTGTAAATTCATAACTTTAGAGAAAAGGGCCCTCACAGCAAAATGAGATAAATCTAGACAAACGTCATCCATAAAAATACTTGGAAAACTCTATGAGGAAATGATAAGAAGAGATAAAGGCACTCCAGCTCGTACCAGGCGTCTCCACTCTCTGGTAGTGGTACGGGTTGACACACACTTCGTCCTTCTTGGTGTGGAAGGCGTACTCGCACAGCTCCACCGCCCGCAGCTCGTGGTGGGACTGCAGGTCGGGCCAGCGCCACAGGCGGCAGTAGATGACGTGAGGCAAACCTTTCCTGTGGGAAACCTGCAGGCGGCCATCCAGAGACCTGCAGGCGGGAGGAGAGGAGGAAGCAGAGATGTTCGTCAATAACCTTTCAAATGAAATACTGAATACCTGTATCATGATGTATTTATGGTAGAGCCAGATTTTGCCAATGCACAGCCATATAATAAACTCACTTGTATTCTGATCTTTCTTTCACACTTAAGAGACAATTCTGTCCTCCAAATCATCTTTAGCACCATGTGTTTACTATTGTTTTCCTCCGGGCTTTGACAACGACCTCCTGCTGATGAGAATCCCAGCTGTGCGGGCGCCGGTTATGAGGCGATGTCTTAGAATAAACATCCGCCTTTGAGATTTCATGTGTGTATAACAGGAGTTTCATTGTGTTGTTTAACATCTGCACTCATCTTGTATACAGGATGATGGTTAAGGCTTCCAGATAGTAATGAGTTATTGTTTGACACTACAGATTGTGATAATGGGCATGTAGCCTTTAATCTCTGAGCACATTGACCCAAAAACACACTTGTCATCTTATGCAAGAGGCCATGACCATTATGTCCTTTCTATCTATCTGTCTCACCCACTCACTCTCACACAGACGCAGAGTAGGGGTCACAGACGTAAGCTAAAGCCCTTGAAGGACAAATGTCAGTCCACAAAAAAACAAACAACTGAACTCTCAGCAGAGCCCCATCTGGGTCAGCCATTGTACTTCCTGCAAGCAGAGAATAGTGTTTGACTTTTTCATGGCAAAGGCCTTTATTCAAGTCCTCTGTACTTTCAAATGGACTGTGGAGAGTGTGTGTTTGGGGGAGGAGCCTTGAATTTGTAAAGGGTGTCTGAGTACGTTTAGTGCACACAAGAGCATACTGTACAGTTGAAGAGGAAAACAGGCTGTTTTGTATTACAAGAGGATACAAAACAGCCTGAAAGTGAGAGGCGGAGTGCACTCTTAAATACTTGCATGATAAGATTTCCCATACAGTGAATACAGTTGCCATCATTTGTAAACATTTTTAAAGCCATTTCTTTATTTAGCAGTCCAGTAGCCACTATAACAGAAGTGAAAGTTGACAACAGCTATTATTTGTAATCAAATACACATAAAACAGCAATGTTTTTCCTTCAGAAATAATAGAAACCTGACTCGGTGTCCAACGCTTTTTACATTCAGTTTTGTAAAGAATGTCTTATTTTTAAAGCTTTTGCTTGGTGTAACATTATTATATTTCAGAATGAGCTAAAGCAACACCATGCAGGTTGTCACAGCTTACACATAAAAAAGGGAAGTGAGCAACAGTATATTCATAATGATACAAATCTGTGACATCATGGCTAGGAGCATCGAAAACCAGGCAGATTTCAGAAACTGCGATAAATATTACTGCTAATAATGTCAACTTTTTAAAGTTGAATTGTACCTAGTAACATATAGTTTGATGTTTTTCAGTAAATGTTACTGAGGTTCTACTTGACGTGACTGGTGTACCTCTTGTCTAATGCCGTTTTCCTGTGTTTAGCATGTATTGTGATTTATTGGTTCCATTTCCCCTTACCACAATTCATCGTTTTTTGGTTTCAGTTCGTGAATGATGTGATCTTTTTAAGTCACCTCAATAGTCACCTAAATATGTTGTCACTCCTTTATTAAAACGAATTGGTCCTTGATTTGCAACCTTGTATTAAAATGATTGGACCAAATGAATGAAACACAAAGACAGTTGAATCCCAGCTACAATGAAAAAAATGATGCACGAGGCAAACGCAGTGAACACACAGACAGACGTTCACAACAATCGCAGATATTAACTTAACGGCACAAACTTAGCAATTACAACAGAACAGGAAACCATTCGTAGCATTGCTTCATACCATTACTCATAGTAAGAAACTTCAATGGTATCTTTATTAAATGGTATACAATCCATAGCGTTCACAAACCATGACGGTTTACTCTCTCATATAGTAGTTTTATTGTATTAAATTGTTACTGTGACCCCAAATCCCCAGCTGGGTGTTTATGGGTGGGATCTGAAGACTTCCAAGAATCCTGGCTGCAAGTTTTTAAACCTCTGAATCAATAAGGTATAATTTGTGGTTGAAGGCTGCCATCAGCATGTTTTGCCAAATAATTGTGTGTACATATTTTACGCAGCAGTCTACTGTGTGGTACTGTAAAACAAATGCATAATTTCACTATCAATCAATTCCTAGAGTCTAATCATTGAATTACTAAAAAGACTTGTTTATAGTTATTCATCTGTCAGCATATATTCATGTATTTATCTAATTGCTATTATTTATAGTTGTTACAACCAAATAAATATGTGTTTAACATATTTAAAGTTTTTAAACAAAAAGTATCCATACCACCGTCAACTTTTCAGACTTGCATTGATTTTGAATTCCATCTGCAGGGAGATGACAAGGTGACGAGATGACAAGGTGACGAGATGACAAGGTGACGAGATGACAAGGTGACGAGATGACATCTTTAGGTCATCTCGATACCCTTCTGATTGAGAACAAGAGCCAAAGCTTCCACGCTTCTCTGGCAAGAGACAGTCCGAGGGAAATTGATGTCCAAAAAGGGAAAGGGACAAATTGGTATAGATTTTTGGCCTCAGGGGAAATTGTGTCAACATCATGGTGTGTCATGACCCGAAGTGTCATGGCTGAACCTGACCGTTACACAAAACCAGCTCCATTTCTGCGAATGGTGTGGGACGCAATCTGTCTGTGCACACACACACCCACACCCACACACACACACACACACGCAATCACACAAAGGTATGAGCAACAGTAACATCAAATAACTGAATTATGTTAGTAATCTTCTGTCTGAAGGGGAAGTACACAAACTCCACATGCCGTTTCTGTATGTGTGTGTATGTATGGTTGAGAGAAGTGTTTCCTATCCTTAAATGGATTATCTGATGCAAAGAATTGTCATGTACAAATAAATGTAGCTTTAAAGAATACATTTGTATATAAATGTGAACATTGGGGATTTGTGAAGAGAGTGCAAACAACAGTGAAAGAGAGGGAAGGGAAGATAAGTTGTCATCTAGTAAAGTTATATTGTCGAGTGCTGAAGTAAGAAAGGAGGGTCCGGCTGCATGTGAAAGTGTGTGTGTGTGTGTGTGTGTGTGTGTGTGTGTGTGTGTGTGTGTGACTGACTCATAAAGCAGACCTAGACAGAGCAGATTGAGCTTCACTGAGCTCAGGAAGGAGGGGGCAAAACAAACACTCAGAGGCATGCCCAGTTACTCTCAGAGACACAAACATATACAATGTGTGTGTGTCCAGGCTGACCATGGTGCGAGCAGTTCTGAACACACACACTTACACACACACTCTCCCTGAGGACCTTTTGACATAGACTTTTTAAAACCCTCTGCCAAGCTTCAAATTCAAATGTGATCCACGCTCACTCAACAGATGCCAGCTGACAGTAAGGGAGCTGAACGCCTTTGAAAATCAACTTGATTTTTTACAAATATTTCTTCCGGAAAGGGGACATTTGCAGTACAGCACAGTGACCAATCAATATAATAAATAGAAACAACTAAACCACAAAACAACCTAGACAAAAACAAAAGCTCATGATCATGATTTCTCAATAAATCAGACTTAGACTTCATTCACATCCCTATGAGTTGCACAACCTGTAGTTTATGACCTGATCCTGTGCTGCAACTGTTACCGCTTGGTAAGTTGTTTAATTCCAAGGAAATCAAATAACTCTCCATCTTGGTTGGTTCTGATTTTCTGTTGTCTTCCAACAAAAAGTGTTAAAAACAAAAATTAAAATAAATGGTTTGGGATACTTTACATGTCTGCAAGTGCATGTAACATCCGGAGCTCTAGTCACAATCTGTCCTGTGAGAGCACAGGGGGGGGGGGGGGACAGGGGGGAGGATGGATAAAGAAAGGAGGGTGCTGCTGGACAATAGGACAGGCAGGCTGTCTCAGCAGCTCAGGGCAGCTCAGAGTGTCTGTGAACGGGCCCCTAAACCCCCCCCCCAACCTCCTCCGTCTGTCCCACTATCCTGACTGCCCTGCCTCCGTCCCAGCACCGAGTGAAGGGGGGGGGGGGTGAAGTGCTGAACTGGCCTTTGTGCCTTTCATAAAGTCTGTGGCCAGTCTGTGAAGCCATGACCAAGAGGAGCTGCAGACAAATGACATTTCCCCGTCAGCCGCTGTCTTCCAGTAACAACATGTGAAGACACAAATCATTCACTAACTCTGGAGAAGTGGCTGCAATAAAGTTTAAGTTATCAAAGCTCATTTAATGTTCCTTAAAACTGCTATATCTTCTACTGCAGCTATCCCCCAGCTTGAATTCATTTTTCATTCATGGGACTGTCCAATCCATTACTTGTTGTGCAAGCTTCAAAGAATCTGCAACCGGAGGACTGACATCAACATTAAACTAAAAGTTGATACAGTAGCAGTTTTCCCTCTCTTTCTCTCCCAGTTAAGTTTGTTCGAGGGAGGAGTTGTCCCTGAAATGCTTTTTTGAATCTTTTGGGCAGATTGTGCTTAACAGGTGTGTTATATGTATATCTTGTTATTTAAATATATATTTGTTTTTTGTATCTTCGGGATTGTGGGAAACAGTATTTCGATCTCTCCGGCTGTACACACAAACTGAAAGATTGACAATGAAGTTGACTTTGACTAGCACCCCGCGCAAGTGTTAAAATATTATCATTTCATTATGAAACTGTGGAAGCACTTTTGGGGCTAGTCCAATGACAACGATGAGTCTGAGCTAATGTTACAGTCTGAAGTCAGAGTGCGCAAATGCCGTTAACATGTAATATGAAACTGAATAGCTAGATAAAACGTTCCCCTTTCTTGTCCTTGATGGTGAAGGGACAGTTGGCAGTTAGTATTGGTCAAGGTATTTTTTTCATTTCATGGATATTTCCTCAAAGTGGATTTCCAAATTGATTTCAAATAATTTCTTATCAAGACTTTTTTGGTTTACACAAATATGTCATCATTATGGGGCAGCAGGGATCAACTGATCAAAGAAAAAAAATGCTCAAAGGGCAAAAATCCTGGCACGTGAGTCCATTCCTGTACTCACACAGAGGAACGTATTTCACACACCCCCCTCCCACTCTTTCTGGAAAAGCCATCAGCCTTCTCCTTTTCTTACAAAAGCAGGAGCGGGGTGTGAAAAAATGAGAACTAGGAATAGAGTATGAGAGAAAAGCAAGTCTGAACGTAACCCACAGGTGATATCATCGTGCCGCAGTGATCGGGGACCACTGAGGGATTTGAAATAAGAAACCAGCAGACAGACGACTGGCGAGGCTAGACGGCAAATACAGTTCTCAAAAAGCGGGGGGACGATAAAGGACTGGGAACCATTAGTTTTACTGCTAATGGTCAATGAGCTGAGCAGCCCCTCTCCCTTGCATCAAAATGACGAATGGTTGAAAATATTCCAGATTCAAGTCATTAATAAACTTCTCTGCACAGTGGACAGTCCACTTCAGCTTTTTCCCTACAGTAGGCTCATTGGACCAATGGTTAAAAAGTCCAACTTTGAATGTTTAAGCATTAACTGCGATATTATAACTATAGTTATTAGTTAATAGTTATAGACGCATCAGAACTATTACATGGGACTTAAATGGAAGTTTTTGATATTATTATTAAAAAAAGACTGATAGTTATCAATCAATCAATCAATGTTTATTTATATAGCCCAATATCACAAATGTTACATTTGTCTCAGTGGACTTTACAGTTTTACAGTTACTTTTTTGTAGTGCTTTTAAAACAGTCGTTTGCTCAGTTACTTATTCGAAACAAATGTAATTTATATATACAGTCTATGTTAATCCCTTAGTCAGTCCCAAGCTTACCTCATTGGTTGTTTATTGATTCAATATGTTTTTAGCTCATGTCAGAGTTTTGAAGTATAAGCCCACTGTTTATATTTAAGGTAGTGAGCTCAGATGTGCAACTGAGAATACTCAGAAGTAAAAAGTAGACATCTTCAACAACTCTTTTGACATTTGTAATCCGTCTATTGTTTTTACTGCTCATCCATTAAGCCTGGAGGCTATCCCAACCTGCACTGGGAGCCATACAGATACAGGTTTCTGGACTGTTGGAGGAAACCAGAGCACCTAGGGTTCCCAGCAGACCAGATACAATAAGACATAGTTAAATAACGCTAATGCTTCACAACCTAGAAGTTGGCATGTTGGAAGAATAACATTTAACAGGAGACATTTCAATAGTCAATCCTGATGTTGGTACGGAGCCTCGTGTTACTAATTGGATGTTTTTGACAGTTTAATGTCAGGGGAGCAAATATCTAGACAAACGTTTCAGGTTCTCCCCTTTGCCTAAAGTGTTGCTCTTATCTTAAGCGCTGATTAAATGATTACTGTTTTCAGACACCCTCATAAAATAAATTGCCTTTTTTGATATTATCATTAAAAAAAGGCTGTTAATGTAACTTTTGTGTAGCCTCCTTTAAAACAGTTGTACTTTTTCCAACAAATGTTAATTTATACAGTCTATGATGTTAATCCCTTAGTCAGTCCCACAGCTTACCTCATTGGTTGTATTGGTTATCGATTCAATATTTTTTGAGTTTTAAAATATAAGCGTATTATTTATTTGATAACAGGTGACTTTTGTCAACCAGGGTTTCCTTTCTAGTGAGTCCGGGACCACTGTTGGACTTTCAGTGTCAGAAACTGTTTATCTGTTCACTTGCACTTGGGTTGTTAAAGTAACCCCACGTTTCCTTTTAAACCACTGCTACTCCACGTTAAGTTGTTTTCTTGTACATATCCAGCTGTATGCACCCTTTAGCAGCCGTGGTGGTGGTGTTAGTGGCCAGTGGAGCACAAAGACCGGCTTGTTGTCTGGTGAATGTGTCTGTGTGTGCGTGTGACTGTGTGTTTCCGTGCTGTGCACATGCACTCCCCCCGCAGATAATAAGAAGGCCAAGTCAAAGCAGAGCTGTCTCTCTAACCTCCTCCACCCGCGGAGCAAGCTGAAAACCAAACAGCAGCCGACGCCCTCTTCAAGGCCCCGGCAGGCAGAGAGCATTCCTCTGAACTGACACACACACACACACACACACACACACACACCACACACACACACACACACACACACACACACACACACACACACACACAACACACACACACACACACACACACACACACACACACACACACACACACTACACACACACCACACACACACACACACACACACCACACACACACACCACACACACACACACACACACACACACACACACACACACACACACACACACACACACACACACACACACCACACACACACACACAACACACACACACACACACACACACACGACCACACACACACACACACACACACACACACACCACAACACACACACACACACCACACACACACACGTTAATTTAAACCATTCAAATTAGTTTCATATTCATATTGTGCTTCTTTTTTATATATAGCTGTTATTCATTTTTAAACATCAGTCATATCAGTATTAAAAATGTCTTTATATCACAATATTATGACACCATCCGTCTATCAAACACTAAACAAGCAGTAGGTGAAGCCACATTCAGTTTTTTTAGGTTAAAACTCTTTAGTTACAAGAAATTAAACATCATTACATAGCTCCTTCAGTCTTCAAAAACACACACATACACACACTTAGTGGAGCAGTATCCACTTTCTATTAACCAAATCAAACAATGACAGGAATCCTAAACCCAACCTTCAAGGGCAACTTAAAACCATCATTAGACAGCCAACCACACACAGACAGACAGCACACATAAACTCTGTGTGACCCGCTCTGTATCCCTGTCCAACAATGCTGTCTCGGATGACTCAGGTGTCATAGTTGCTACCTCAGCAAGTGTGTGTGTGTGTGTGTGTGTGTGTGTGTGTGTGTGTGTGTGTGTGTGTGTGTGTGTGTGTGTGTGTGTGTGTGCAGGGGCACCGCAAGGGATTTTGGGCCCCATGAAAAGATAATCACAAATGTTACTTAAACATTTTTTTTCTTAATGTTCTAAAATAGTTTGGGCCCGTCAGTCACGGGCCCTTAGAATCGTCCTAACTTTTCACCCCCTTACGGCGCCCTCTGTGTGTGTGTGTGTGTGTGTGTGTGTGTGTGTGTGTGTGTGTGTGTGTGATGAAGATAGAGGTGAGAGAATAACAGCACGGTGGCAAGGACCAAATATACTTCATTGATTAATGTACATGATACTCAATCAATCTTTTAAAATCATTTTTGCAAACACTTGTTTCTTCCATGTATCAAATGTTAATTAAAGTGACTATTTAGAATGTTGTTTGGATCAAACCTAACATTTTGATCAGATCCACTTGGACTTGAATAAATTGTCATTTCAAGGTGTTCAAATGTCTCTAGACCAAAACCAATCATTCTACCATCTCTGACCACAACAAGGAACCACAGCATGCATCAAATATGATGACTAACAACTGATTCACTGGGCAATAACGGTAATATAAAAAGATTAAACACAGTTCAGAGAGGAAATATGCATTGATAAAGACATAATACACAAACTATGCTAATGACAGGATGTGACGGACTCTGTGCATACTGTATGAACAGGATGAATGTGTGGCATTCAAACAGCTGTACACCCGATATCCTCCCAACACAGGAGTTGCAGTTAGTGTGTCTTTGTGTAGTTGATCATCCAGACACTTGCAGACACACTTCTTGTGATGCTGAACTGCTGTCTAGCTGGAAAAAACAACCCAGCTCGGCTATTATCGTGTTTCTTTTTCTGCATGCGAACCACAGTAATCGCAGTCTCCCTCTGATAAGCTTGAGAATCCAACCTACCTTCTCTTGCCAAATATGTTGTCTCTTTCTCTTCCTTCATCTAAACCCTGGGCTTTCTGGTTTACCTTTCTCTTTCAAATTGTTATCCTCTTAACTTGTTTCATCTCTATCACTTTAACTCTCTCTATCCTGTGTTCTACCGTCTGTAATTTATGTGTCATTAAATCTAGATCCCCCACTATGATGACAGGCCCTCCCCTGCAGCACCAGACACAACACTGGGAATCCCCAACTCCATTTCTTTCCACTGTAGTCACCCTTTATGACATACCTTCTCTGCCCATCTCAGCATGCCATAGAAGTATACACTATAGCATGAATCTGTCGGATAAAAAACTGTCGGATAAATGCACTTGTATGTTGGTACCAACCCGGTAGTAGGTCTGGGAAGAGACAATATAATATAGTTTTGGTAATGAGAACAAAGAGATATTTCTTCCAATACCTGTCTTTGAGCTTCAGAGAAAACAAAGTGTTCTACAAAAGTGTTAAAAACTGGTTCCATTTCAAAACTATTTGATTAATAAAATAAGTAAACAAGACTTGATTCAAAATGGTAACCGCATGTTTCCTATTGTTAAAGGATTACCACAAGACTACTCTAGGATTGGCATCTATTGGTTCTGACTTGTGATACGTTCTGGATCACAGACACACCTCTACATGATTGTGTAGCACTGGTTTGATCACTCATTCTTTCACAGCCTGAGTAAATGAATACAAAGAATCCTCTTAACCAAAGTGTCAGCAAAACCCCACTTAATAAGAGACACCGTTTGGACACAGGTCTCTTCCTGTGAATGCCTGGCAATGTGTATATGAGTAAAGAGTAAGGGTTCCTCTCTTTTGCAGTCACTCTCATTCTGAGTCAACATTATGTGGTGTTCTTGTTTTAACCCATCTTTTATTTCTGTCCCTGGGATTCCTTCACTGCCTCCCTCCTGCCCTGACATGCAGCGTTGTGAATCAGACTGCAGTGTTGCTGCCAGGAGGGATGTGTGTGGACAAGACCAAAGCACTCCCCAGCACTGGCCAAAACCCAGACTAAGCTAGGGTAGGTAGCTGTTAAGGAATCCACTACCCCAGGCTCTGTGGAGAGACATAACACACACATACACGCAACACACACTCATTTATCTGAATATACTACCCGTTTCTTCCCACTGAAGTAGATCATTTTGCTGCTCTGCAAGTCCTATGTAAACTTTTAAACCACTTTTAGACAGAGTCTGAAACATTGTTGTGTTCATCTTAGTGTTATTAACTGTTCGGCTTCCACAGTCATACCATACGGCCTCTGTTTAAACATGACAGCACCATTACAGATAGGTAACTACACAATGTCTGTGTAATACTTGCCTTTTTTTGCCCAATATAAATGTCAATATCACACTAATTTTCCATCTATCAAAAATAGTATTGCATATGTTGTTTTGTATAAGTCTGAAACTACTAGATTCAATTCTTCAACTGATTTTACTCCCCAACTAATAATGAACACTTGTTGGTACTAGCTTCTTTAGAGTTATTATTTTCAGTTTTTATTTGATTTAAGTTATTAATTATACATTTAGAAGAGAATTGTTCTTTCTTAAAGTGTTATTGTAAACAGTATGCAACCAAAAAGGTAAATATATGAAAATGTCCATGTGTAACAGAAAACAGTGCATGTGAAAAGGCGTGTTAAATCTGCTTTAGTCTGGCTGCTTAGTTACAAAAGAAACATGCTTTGTGAGAGTCAAGGTTCTGCTGATGACGTGGATATATTTGCAGTAGATAATGACAATGGCCTGTAGGACATTTTCAATATATTGCCTAACCCTAGTAAGTATTTGTTGTTACATACTCTAAGTTATGGGGGCAGAAGCCGCATCTACTGTCAGTGTTTTGTGTCATACTAAGTCAGCAATAAAAATTACAAAAAGTTAAAAAATGCAAACTGCAATGACAAATAGTGAGTTTGAAATCGGCCAAAGTTTTCCTTTAGAACACGGGGTCGCATGCGGCCCTTTAAGCCCTCTGCTCTGGCTCCCTTGAGCTTAGACAAAAATAAGAAGGAAATAAAATAAAGTATTTGTAGGACTATTTATATTTTGTTGCATGGTTGAAAATGTTTCGTATCTTGTATTTTGAGGTGATACTGTGACACATAAATAAAAAACAAAACGGTTTTAATTAGGTCAACTAAAATATGCGTCACATCCTGCTACGGTCCCGCGCGAGCGCCTTTTCTTGCAGGCGAATAACCTGACCCCCGGCTCGATGAGCGAACTATGGATACATCAAAGAAAAGTATCAGAGGAACACAGGATTTAATTCTGTGTGGACAGAGTTATATGCTTTCACAGCAAACGATGCTGGTTTACCGGTATGTTTGATATGTAGAGAGAAGTTGTCAACGGTGCTGCAGCCTTTACGTATCGAGGAACAACAAGGGAGAGGAAGACAGCTGATGATCTTCAGTCATAATTCAATGGGGTATGTAATTTATTTCAGAAAACACTTTTTGTTATATTCCATGGAACGTCCCAATAGCAATGAATATATTAAATGCTTTGACAATAAATACATACAAAAATTCATCTCTGGAAGCCGTAGCGCTGTAAAAAGCATAACCAATCATTTTAGCCGACCCGGCTAAAGTAACTGGATGGCCTACCTGCCTGTCAGCCTTCCATCTGTGCACAAACTTATCTCGTGCCCTCATTGGTCATGTGCGCGTTCGTGTATGTTGGAGGAGGGCCTCTGTAAGAAAGTCTGAAGGAAGAGGCATATTTTTTCCGGTTGTGTACTTTCAAATTCTAGCGCACTCGAGCTGGTTTCTCCATTCTTACCTACCCTACCTTTAACTCTTTTTAGGGTGCAGCTATATGTTTTATTTATTTCAAAGTGGGCCCATTTTAATAATATTTTTTTTCCTTCAAATGTGCAGAGGACTCCACAAGTGCTGTGTTTAATTTATTTTAAAGTAGGCCTGTGTATTATTTTAAATTCTCCTTATAAGAGTTCTTTGTTTCTTATTAGAGGTTAACAGTTTTTATATCATGTAATAAATAGCCTAATAAATGCAAAAAAACTGTAGTTTTGTCTGATATAACAAACTATGAAATATGTTTTGTGGCTCCAGACAAAAAAATGTTTTGGAAAAAGGAGCAAAATGGCTCTTTTGGTCAAAAAGGTTGCAGACCCCTGCCTTAGAAGGTATAGGACCTTCATCATCGAGGTAAAGATAATGTAACCATTTTTACCATCAACAATGACTATTGTTAGAAAACAGAACGCAAATAGTGGCCTCTTGTGTCAAAATCTGGTGTTTTGTTGACCGATCAAACCAATGTGACTGATTCCCTCTAACCCTGACTTTGTGGTTAATTTGAATAATCTGCCCAAGAGACGGACAGCAGTCACAGCTCCTGTGAACCAGGAGGGCTTGTCACAAGTAAGGCAAGTTTATTTTTATAAACGTAGGGATGCTCTGATCGCCAATTTTGGGGCCGATCGCCGGAATCAGTATCGCCCGATACCGATTGCCGATCCGATCGAGTGGGCGGGGCCTATGGGGATCTTCCATTTAAAAAGTGATGTTCAAAACTCAGTTAATGGGGCTCATTCACTGGCACTTCCACAAACAACAACCAACATAATTATTACATTCAAATGAAGTACATTATTCAAGTTTACATTCAATTTGGATAATAACACGGGAGAAATTAGCGGAAGCGCTCTCTTTTCCTCTCCCCCTCTCTCTTGACAGCCTGTCAGTATCGTCTCATGCAGCTCGCTGATCCAGTAATGAGTGACCCGACAGTGAAGAATACCTATATTAATAACTAGTTTAGCTTGTTCCAGAGGTAGATAAAATAGCTAAGTGTGTTAGGTCTAACTCTTAGTGAGTGTTTTGCTCTGCTCACCGGTCCGTCACAGCGGGTGGAGCTGCAGGATTTCTGCTTCACACACGTTGCATACCGCTTTCTTTTTCGGACACCTTAAAATAGTGCCAGACTGGTGAAGCCATTTTGGCGAGCTTGTTTTGCCGCGCACAGAGAAAAGTGTCATGTATTTTACATCATGTGATCGGCTCTCGCGATCTGCATTTTTAGAGAGCACCGATCGATCGGCAGAGAGTGAGTATCGGCTCCGATCGATCAGCGGCCGATCGATCGGAGCATCCCTAGTCACAAGAATATTTAGTATTGGGCAGCTACAGTATAACCATCTGAGATATAATCTACCAACCTACAGATATTAATAAAACAGACCTGTCTTTTGTTTATAAATGTACACAAGTCTCCTTGAACAACATTGTTAGTCATGCTTTCACATTCAAACAGTGGGTGCAGGCCACCACCAGTGTTTCCACCAGACCAGGGCTGAGAGGGCGTCCACCCCGAGAGCGGGGGGGGGGGGGGGGACCGCCGCTATCGGGAAACGATCTTCAATACTCCGAAAATAATTCCACCAGACTCCTTTGCCCTCCAATAGAGGGATGTCCTTTTTCCTTTTCGTTATTTCAGCGATAAAAACTCTCGATCTTCTCTCGAATTATAAAAAAAAATGTTTGGACGCCCTCGGCTCGAATTCAGGGCGTCCCGAGCTTAATAAGGGCGTCAAATGATGGCAAGACGCCCCCCTGGCGGAAACGCTGGCCACCACACTTCACATCTAAAGCTCCTTACACACCGAGCCGATTTTAGGCATCGATAGATCTCGGGCCGTCGATGAGCGTCGTGTCGCCCTACTCAGATTGGTGTGTACTGCACCGCTGTGTCTTTTCGGCCGTGCCGACACCTTCCGCCACCGATTCAACATGTTGAATCGGGAGGCCGACGGCCAAAGAAATCACTCTGATTGGCTGTTCAGATAGCGAATCAGTGCATGAGAAGCGAAACGGAAGTGAGGGACCCAAACAAACTATTAAGAAGGCAAATCTGAGATTTCATTTAACTCCAGCTCTCGGGAAAGCCCCATGAGCTTCTCGCTGTAGATTGAAAATGGAACGCACACGCTATTTGTTGTTTGTTTGTATCACGCAGTCTGTTCTTCTTCTCTCGGTGTATCACGCAGTCTGTCTTCCGGTTGTTGCCTCTTTTGAAGGACGAATACACACTACTGCCGCCTGCTGGTAAGGAGAGTTATTGCCACTCACGCATGCGCAGTTCGTATGTGCAACTTGGCCGTCGGCTGAAGTCTTTGCGGTGAGTTCCAGTGCGAAACATGGCCAAGACGCAGGAGACGTGAGGCGACGTGAGCCGACGTTCCGTCGGGACGTGTTCTTTTACACACCAATGTTTGTGACTAACTAAAAGGAGAAAGAGGGTGGAAAGGAGGGAGGGAGAGGAGGTCAACACCACAATTGCTTGTTGTTGAGTGACTAAGATTTGAATTTGGGCAGCAGCCCCAGAATTCACTTGTGAGGGAAAAGTGAAAACAGCTCATTGTGAAAACCTCAGTGACCTAAAAGGCAAATAAAGCAGAAGCTCTGCCCAACTGATAGGCAACGCACTATATACTGGGAAAGCCTTCAAATAGAAATGTAAATCAAAGGGACTGTGACTAACTTTTTCATAGGACACAGACATTATCTCCAGTGTAAACAGATTGTGACATACAGACACATTGCCTACGCTAACCACCCACATCCAGAAATAACTTGGAACCAAACTCACCAAGTTGTGATACCGTGGCTTCAAACCAGAGACTGTCATGATGATGCTTTAAAAATGTCATCTAGCAAAATAAAGACTTAAAAACTGACATCTGGCTTTCCCAAATCTGTTAAACATCTAAATATTACTACTTGGCAAGGTAGGTTTGACAGACTTAACTTTGGACCAAACCTATAAACATCAGTAACTTTGTTTGACATAAATGGGGCGAAGCCTGCGAGCTAGTTCATGCAGTCAACTCGAACACCAATCATACATTAACATGTGACGCACCTCGTCCCCTCTTACAACCAACCAAACACATTCTCCTAAACATGCCGCTCTATTTAAGCTGCCAGGTCTTCCTGCCTCTGGCTCGCTATGCTGCTGCTGCCACTGCTGTGTTCACTTGCTATTGCTGCGTTCATGTTCCTGCTGCTCGCCTGCCCCACCACCACCCCAGCTTCCACAGGCTCGGGGGATAGTTATCTAATCATCACTCAATGTTCTTTGTAAATCTGTGGAGTGATGAGGCACGAGCCTAGACGCCAAACTCAAACTATATGCTGCTTCTAATACACATATTAAGAAACACGTGAGTTGTCTGACTGAACTAGAAAACATTAGCCTTTCGATTTCAAAATCAGCTTCTGGTATTTGGCCCTCTAGGATATCTGATATCTGAATCCGCAGTGATGAGTGAATCACCTGTTTTCCTCATTTCCAATAGCCATAATCCTACTTTGAAATTCCCCTGACAGATACTTGATCTGCTAATCCACCACCTGATGCAACAATTGACTGGATCTATGCACAGCGGACTGCTTCCCTCGGCACTCAGCATCACGGCAAACTGTCATCAAGAGGGGTAGCGATGAGCCCCATCAGGGAGTACATGTGTCAGAGAGATAGGAGCTGACCTCCTCACGGACAGGCCTGAACACGAAGGCAGCTGCTGTCAGCGAGCCACTGTGCAGGGGAATTAATAGAAACAGCAGCTCTCCAGGGACACTGTTAGCCCACACTGACAACCAGATCTGATCTGGGGTCATCTTAATACACTCCCCTTCTTCCCCTCTGCATTAGTGGTGGTGAATATGAAACCTGGATCATGACAAACATTATTTAACTTTCCGGGTAGGCTTAACTCTGAACGCTGGTCCAGGCTGTGATATGCACACTTGGGGCAATAAAGAATGTGGGAGTGCCCGGTGAATGGGGTTCAATATTCATCTGACACACAGTAAGCTATTACATCTGCATTGACCACACATGCAAGTGAGACTTTCCTGAACGGAAGCAATACTTCGAGGCCTTTATGTGTTACTTATAACTTGAAAATCAGAAGAAACTTAAGAATAGCTGTGAACATACACTCCGTTGCCATTTTTCATCAACTGACTGGAATTATTGAAATATAATATGATAAAACTAATACAAATCCAGCTTTCATGCAACTCATACGGTTCAGTTTTGTTAAAATTGTTGATGGGAGGTGTTCATTTAATGTCATCCTTATTTTGGAGGGTTTCTATTGTGGGGTTGTTGAATTCTGTTGCACTATAGTGAGAGTCCTGTTCTTTTATTTGGTCTTCAGGGGCTCATTTAGGACTTATTTTATTACTGATACACCTGTTAATTATTCCCACATAGTTGTATGCTGGAACCTGGGAATATTTGATCAATATTTTCTTGAATAGAAGAAGAGACTTCTACGATGCAGCTGTACACTCACACTGTACATGCGGTGGACCACAATTCCTAGGTGTGTTATTAAACTGGGAGGTGAGTGTAGAGAATGTAATCCATGCTGCCCTCTTATATCTACACAGTCCATTCATGCTGTAAATTGGAGTGTGTACTCTGAGAGAGATCTGCGAAAATTAACACTCTTTTGGCAGACATGGTTTGTGTTTACAAAGCATCTCTTGCCTGTATCATCCTGTCACTATGGCAAGAGAGCTGATGTTTATAAGTTAGCTGAATGCTTGATAGTGAAGAGCAGTAATGTGATGTTGAATGTCAGAGTTGATTTTTGGTTAAAATACTCTTTTGATAGACAATTAAGCCTACATAGATGCATTGAGAGGAGAGAGACAGCTGCACAGACTAGCCCACGCACTCACACAAACCCACAGCGCTAGAAAGTGTCCCAGATTAAGGCCAAGTTATATAACATGGACTCCATTGGTGCTTCTGCATCGCATGTGCGTTGCTCGCTAGGCCTACACATTATATCCTTATTTAACAACATGACTCCAGTTAAACTTCAATTAAAAAAAACTCTGCACAAAAAGCGTCTCTTGGGCTTAATGAATGATTGCATTGAAGCTAACTGACATTTGCTAGCTTTCTCTATGGACCACTGCTAGCTCGTTAAGCATTGCATTAGCCACAATGATACAGTATAATTAAACATTTGCAGGAGTTTTTAATATTGTCGCAAGACAGGAAGGGGAACTTGTCAGTCAAGTGAGGATGCCATACATATGTGAGTTAAGGTGCTATAGCTAAACACTGGGATAACATGTGAGCTGTTTTCTGAAAATAAGCTGTAATTAAACGTCTGTATAAAGTATCCAACTCAGCAAAATTCACTGTGATGCTGAGTTCACGGTCCCCATCACTCTGCTTACCTCGGTATGGTGATGCATTTTGTGTTGATATTCTGGGTAGTGATTGCTTTCTCCAGCTCGTCCAGCTGTCCCGTCTTCTTCAGCTTCTTCACTAGACTTTTCACCGCCTTTTCACACCATTTCTCCTCCTGTCCGTTTTGCTCTCCCTTCTTCCAGCCCAAAAGTCTTTTAACAATGGGGGGAGTGAAAGGCAAAATTGACATCTTGAGTTAAGTTTAAGTCCTTCCAGTGTCGAGAAGTCCCGGTGGGTCAGGAGAAAAACACGGAAACTGTTCTGCAAAACGGCCCAAACAGTGGAGGCGAACGCGTTATTTAGCCAAAAGACAAATTGTTGTTGTTTATTAAGCGAAACACCGACGCATCCCGGAGTTAAACCCTCCCGTTTTAGCGCACTCCGTCTGGCTGGAGCTCAGCGGTGAACTGTGCACCGGTAGTCTGCTGCGGCGCTGTGGATCTAGTGCTACTCCGCCGCCGAAACCTAGTCCCCGTCCTGCACGTATTCAATCTAACAGATTTTCTACATACACCCAACACGAGTCCCGCCCAAACTACGTATTTAACTCCAACCAGGTTCAAGCAACGAACTGAAAGTATTTTATCCGTTTATTTTTGTCTTTGCTGCCTTAACCTCCGATCACCAAAGTTTTGCTGAGTTCATCCGCGGTGCTGGGTCTCCCGACTAAAGTCTGCATCAAATGCAAATGCAGTCTGAGCTGCTGCTGAGAGTCACCATTCAATCTCCAGACTGCACAGCAGACCTGCGAGAGGCCAGGCTGAGCAGCTGGCCAAATGTGCTGCGCTGATATTGCACAACCCCTTTCTTTTCTCTGCAATTGCTTGCTGATGAAAGTTGCATGGGGCTGTGTGCCTAAATGAGCTGTCACAACCAAACACATGCACAGATAACTTGTATGCAACACCTAGAAAAAAAGGAAATTGCTTGTGACCGTCAATTAGAAAGTTTAATGAAATGTTGTACTTTTGTCTGTTGTTTTTTTCAACCCCATAGGTGTACTATCTAAAAATATATGATATAGTATAGCTTAAGTAGAGATTGGCTATACTTAAACTACATTTCCACAGACAAAAGTTGAATTTCTTCTTGCTGAATCCTCTCTAAAACTACCAAAATGAAATCCTGCATCTGTTTCAGTTTATTTGCATAACATCACACATAGTTGTAGTCCAAAAAGGGCCCCAGTGTTCTTACCTCCTTATTATCCCTCCACAGGGTAATACCATTTAGGTTTTTCACTTTAAGAGGAAAACACAATCTTTTTTTTAAATGTTCTCTTTGGAAACCCACACACTCCTCTTATATCCAACATTTAACTGCTTCTGCATAGGGTACATTCTTGTGGTTGTTTATTGTGCAAAGACTTATGGGGTTTGAAATTCAGCATCCTTCAACACAAGACTCTCCAGTAATTGCTATACTGTGTTTGTCTCCACGTGGGTAAATAACTGAGTAGCTGCTGTAAGGTGGAAGGTGATAAAAGTCATGCACACGCTAAGCCAGCAACTTGCCTCAGCTTGTTTCAGAGATATGAAGACAGGACGCCTACTCAACAAGGTGGCAGTTTGGTTTGCAGCGGGGCTCAGCCCCTTAAACTGCAAATATAGGCTGACATATGCTCACACTTACACATGTGTACACCCCTACTTCACACACACACACACACACCCACACACACAGTGTCAAGGAGTCAAGAGTGCCAGATGTACAATAGAGTGTGTCACGCTGAGCTCACCACAGAGAGTGATAGTCGGACAGTTTAGGGTGTGAAGCAGCCTTTGTTCTTCAAGCTTCAAGCTTCAAAAGCGGTTTCTAAACTTGGGTGCCTTTTTTTTTAAAGAGTTGTAAAAGTTGTAAATGCTATGCACAAAGAAGCTGGAGTACTTGCTGGGTTTCTTTTCACAAATTCCAATATTCAAAGTGTAAAACACAAAAGGTTTTAGAGCCAGTCAAGCAAATAAAAGCGGAATAACTTGCGTACTTAGGGTTTTAAAAGGCTGCACTGGAAAATATACATTAAAAAGTAAAATGACTAATTTTTCTACTGCTGAACTGAACTATGTGATTATAAGTCAAATGTAGGTGGAAAACGTATAATGTTCCATCACATAAAAGAGCCAAACCTTTAATCAGTTCCTCCATTGACAGTTCACACTCATCCAAGAATAGTAGCATCGCCATGTGGTTACCATTTTGGTTTGTGTGTATAGGCTACAGGAGCATCGACCAGCAGCTCTGTGCACAGTGTGGTGTTTGTGCTAAAAATACAGCAGGACAGACCCCTTCCTTTTATCTATTTTGGTTACACAGCAATATATATTTTTATACCAGCTAAAGGCATGTCAAGGTTCTTCCATCATGCGTACATCCAAAAGAAGCCTGATAAAAGATTCACACTGCACAATAATATATTGAAATACAAAAATCATGTACAACTTGTAAATAAAGTAAATATGTAATAACTTATTATTGATAATAATAAACTTTATTTACTGTATAGCACCTTTCATGCTTGCCCAAAAGTGCCCAAAGTGCTTTACAGAGTATGACAGAAAATGACAATAACAAATGAGGAACACAATTAGGTATAAACAAACAGAAAGTGTTATATCACTGAACCATAAAACAATAAAACATGAACATTGATACTACTAAAACATTCCAATTGCCCCAAATTATAAGCAAAATTAAAAGGATAGGTCTTTAATTTACTTTTGAAAATTCCAATTTATATGACATTTTCTTGTGCTTTTAGCCATGAACCGTTCCTCATCTGTGATAACACCAAGAATGCATCTGTAAAACTCTGGTCTCATGTGTGGTGTGTTGGCAGGTTGGAGGACTCAGCCAGAGGAGCGTGCTGCCATGTGTCACATGCTGGGTCCCTGAAGCCCTCACGGCACCTGTTTACGCCCCCAGGGACACGACAGGCCAAGACAGCTGGTTTGTTTTGGAGAAGTGCAGGGTGAGACGGGGCGTATATGGGGGTGCAGGATGGGGGGGGATGGGATTACAGATGGGCCGCAGTATACGGGGGGATAGGACAGGGTGGGTGGTGGGGATGGTGGAGGGGAGGGGGGTCTTCTGTGAGAAGAATTACTGAGCACAAAAGGCACGTCAGCAAGACTGAATGGGCAGTGACCACATACAATCCGATGGTTGATCATGACATTGTGCCTGCCACAACCTCAGGGGACTTGGTCCAGGGTGTGTGTGTGTGGTGTGGTGTGTGTGTGTGGGTGTGTGTGTGTGTGTGTGTGTGTGTGTGTGGTGTGTGTGTGTGTGTGTGTGTGTGTGTGTGTGTGTGTGTGTGTGTGTGAAAGGGGGGTTATGTCAGCTGGTTTCAGAAAGAAAATAAGATGTGGGTGTCGGGATTTGATAAAGACACAGATTATCAATGTTTGGTCATCTTTAAAAAAAGGAAATTACAATTTCACTGATGAACAGCTCATTTTAAAACGTATCTTTAATACATAAAAAAGAGCATTTACCACTTCATTTGTATTCAACATTCACTGTAAAGTTCCCCTTAAGTAGCTTCAAAGTTAGGTTAAAACATATCTTGCGTCTGTTGCGTTGTGTAGTTTTATATATACCTTATTGCATAAAAGGTTATTAAACTGAGTGAAATGTGTAGGTGTTTTTGCCATTATTTTATACATGCTTTCATTTATTTATAATCTGGTATTGTTGCCTCTTTTATCAGCCTTAACAACACACTCTCACTAACCCGGCTCAATGGGTTAACATTACTCAAACCGTGTCAAAATTAGAAGCTTCAATGTAACAATGTTGTAAACGCCCAACACAACTACTATTTAGTCCATGCCCACTTAGGAGACAGGAAGTGTGTCTTTACTTGATAGAGCATCTTTTGAATCATCAGGTACATTTACTTGAAGTATTCAAAGTAAAAGTGTCCATTTTAAACCATTATGCATAGCTGCTCAAGATGGAGATCTTTTAATTTCTTTGTATACTCTTTTGTAGTTTAATCTCCAATGTATCTTATTCAAAATATGATTATATGTTTTGTGACTAAACCAATGCTAAGTAAGTCTGGAAATAGCTAATAAATATATTAAGTACAGTCAAAAGAACAATAAATTACTTGGAAATGTGCAGTATTGCAAACATAACTTGAAAAACTCAAGTAAAGTATTAAATGTACCTCAAAACTTTGCTTATTTACAGTACTTGAGTACATGTATGCAGCTTACTTTCATCACACAAGTGTGTACTGTCTGTGTGGTCACAGATCTTTGCAGATTAATGACGCCAAATGTATTTCCTGTCAAAATAGTGTCTTACATTGAGTGTGTGAAGAATCATATAAAAAGTGTTCTCACCAATTTCTTGCCAATAACGTCACACTTTGTTCTCTCTCTCTGAGAAAGCCATCAATCTCCCAACAGCTCCTGACAGCTTCTCCTGCAAGCACATGGTGTACCAGAGGCTCTGCATCTTGACACACACACACACACACACACACACACACACACACACACACACACACACACACACACACACACACACACACACACACACACACACACACACACACACACACACACACACACCACACACACCCACATGCAGCCTGCCCTTCCTTCTGCCTTCAGTACATGACAAATTCAGAAGATGACAATTTGTCTTTCCTTCTCCTTCATTTTGTTGAACAATCACCCCATTTGATGTATTTGTGAGCATTATTTACATCAGATAATCGATCTACAGTAAGGAAATACTTCTCGCTTCATAAATCCCCAGTGACGTATGCTTTGGAACTGCAGGCAGTTGCACAACTTACTGTTATATGACAAACTGGAAGACAGCACTTTTTCCTCTCAGTGTATTTGCCTGTCACAAAATCTACAGTAGCAGCCTGCAGAGATGCAAACAACATATAAAGGCTGATTTATTATAACTAATAACTGAACTAATACCACATAAATAAGGCTTTGGAATACCTTCAGAGCTTCTGAGATCTGTTTACTTTTCTGTTTTAGAGGAAGTTTTATTATTATGGTCTCAGCAGTAGTTTTTTTTTCTCAACTGATACGAAATTGACAAATGAAAAATATAGAGCTGTTCTCCTGATGTTAAACTTGAATGAAAAACAAACTGAGAGTTGTAAAAGAGTGGCAGTTCTGAAAGGCTTTTTTTCAGTCAAATGTAGAATGGGTGATCAGTCTGTGTTTTTGAATTTTGGTGGTGAGCAACTTGTTTTGTGTTACCTTCCCATTTTAGACTCTCCACAACTTACTTAAAAGAAGAGAAAAAAAAGACCTTAGTCTTCTTTCTGGTTGAAACAACCCTGACTCTTTCACAGTAGCAGGATTACAGGGGTAGTGAGGGGGGACCCTAGCGATTTTTGCAACCCACATTGAGTCGGTATGAGTGTAAGTGTGTGAAGTAACAGCCTGGTAGAGCAGAGCCATGTGTGTGTTGCTCATAAACACTGTGTGACTCTGCTGATGCTGCTTCTCCCACCCACCCACGCACGCACGCACGCACGCACGCACGCACGCACGCACGCACGCACGCACGCACGCACGCACGCACGCACGCACGCACGCACGCACGCACGCACGCACGCACACACACACACACACACACACACACACACACACACACACACACACGCGCACACACACACACACACACACACACACACACACACACACGAGTCTATCAAACAAAAACAAATGACTCACAGCACATTGGTAGCTTTGCCCTCGTCCCATACAGTATATATGCTCATCGTGACCAAAACCTGCTGCCAGTTTATCTCCACTCGTGCTGTGACTCATGGTGTCAAATGACAACCCTAGAGATAACTTGGTGTTCCTGTCAATGAGTTATAAAACACAAGTTTGTTTTACAGTGCGGACTGAGGCAACTCTGTCATGACTTGCCTTTGAGTCATGAGTTGCTATAAATGGCTGCTGGTCAATCCCTGTGAGAGCAAATTTCCTGTTGTTAGCATGCCTGCATAATCTCATTGATAGCAGACAGGATATTGAGTTGAGGTCATTCAGTTAGAGATGGTGTGCAAAGGCAAGTCGCACAGCGCATTGTGCCACATGGCACCAGGCGGTCATTTGGTATCATTTAACAATACATGCTCTATTGGAGTATTATAACAGACATACCTTTTCTATTATTATTATTATCTGCTCAAAGTGTGTAATCTGTTCTGTTTACCAAATTAAACCTTTCATCAATGACTCAACAACAGCATGTGAACCGATGATTCTGTTTATGTACATGGATTCCAATAAAGTGAGACAAACTATGGAAGTTTTGTGTCTGTCACTTTTCATCATGTTAGCAGCTTTAGCAGGAAAATAAACACACTCAAGCCTCTTTAACAGCAGAGAATACATACTGTTGCATTACACTTGAGTTCACGTCTGTCCATCATCACTTGCCTTCACCAAAGATTAAAAATAGCCACCATAATCCTCAAGTGTTAGTGACAGGGATGACAAGTAGTCAGCCATGTGATTTGAGGTGACACTTTTCCTTAATACCCTCCAAAGAGATAGTCAAGAAGCAGAACTACTAATTCAATATGCATTGACCAGGGTTGTGCCTTTCCAAATGATACCCAAGGAGGATACATCTAAAAGCTGATTAATTAAAGAGTCATTATGTGTCCAAGCCAAAGGACTGAATACCTTAGTCAGAATGATATTATATTATATTATTATTTTACATCGGATTAAATCTCTTGTCAGTTGTGCCTGTTTGTTTTGTCTCATTGTAGTCAGTTTAGTTGTCACTTGAGAGTTGATGAGACTGTCAGTGCTGGGGCCAAATAATAATAATAATAATATTGATAACTAGAGGAGACTAACTATCATGAACATCCTGCCTGTGCTTCCAAATATGAAAAGCCTTAACAACAGCTCTGTCAGATTTAGAAGCACTCCTTTTATTTTTCACCAGATGGGTTTACGATATGCCTCCAAAAGGCTTTTTTGTGCGTCTGAACATGCTTCATATAGGCTACCTACCAAATGTTTTACTTTCTAGGGGGAAAAAAGCGAGGGGCTGCCTTTTGGCAACTTTGTAGGGGCTGCTATAGAGCTTTTTGCCAAAGCCCCAAGAATGCGACCCCCATAATACCAAATTATTTACCAGACCTCACAAGTCTTATCAATTTTTGATAACTGTTAAGGCCCTCAAAATAGCAATTTATTTAGACAAAAATAACAATAATTCAAAGGATTAAAATAGGTTTTCCGCGTTGACTCTGTTGATGCCCTAAAAAGTAAAACAAAAATACCACAGGTGTTGTTCATACTAAGGTGTTTGTCAAGTGACCACACAGCTGATTATTTAGAAAATACAACCTCTGATTTCCTGCATTCAGCTGACTGTGTCATTTTTACAGGAATGTCTTTTTCAAAAAGGAAGTGTATTGCACCACCAAGTGGCAACATTGATTCATTACAAGCGTGTGCACTTCTCAGGTATATCATTCCCTGCATCTCAGAGCAGAACACAATTAAATCTATCATCTTAAACCATCATCACAGACTTTATCAATCCTGGTCATCTTAATCTTTAATGTGTTTTATTTTCTGATGGAGATGAACCACCATGATGAGCTCACTATCACTGATTAAAATCATATACTATGTGGGGTTTGTACGATACTGTCCACTGCACATCATACTTAACAGAACACTAAAGTGGATTAGATAGAATACAAATCCTATTTGAACCATAATTGCACATTATACCCCTGCATACCAGCTTCCCATTTGCATTTATATGACAACAAAACCCCTCAATCTCAGATAACATATGCATAGAAGATCGAGCATTTGGTCACAGACCATTGCTTTTCTTTGGCTGATATAATTTCTCATTCTCCTAAGCCCTATTCACACACCCCTTGACAATATGCAAATAATGTCCCTGGGCTACCATTGTATTGCTGCACTTGAACACGATGAGCCAGAGGAACACTTTCGTTGCTGGAGTTGTTATCAAATTCCATGAGCCTTTAAAAATGTCTGCAGCTGATCATAATGTAGGGGCATACACAAAGAGATGTACAGTGTGTGATCTGCTAATGCTGTTTGGAAATTATTTGAACGACCTGTATTATGAACAACATGGAAATTAGATACATCTCTCATCTCAATGTATTCTACCTTTTATGTGAAATTTTATTTGGTCCTTTTTAGATAAAGACATCTAACACGAATACTAGAGATGATGGAAATAAATCATGTAATCATGATGAGAATAAAGTTGGACCACCTTAAGGAAATTTCACACAAACTCAAATATAGTGTAACATACTTTCACTACAATACCTGATCTGATTGGTTTAACCAACCTTTACACAACTGTTTCTAAACTAGGGGTCTTCAATGTTTTTCAGGCCGGACCCCTTAGCGGAAGGAGAGACAGAGGAGGTACCCTACTGCATGTGTACAATATTTGTTTGCATATACTATCGTGCCAGGCAGCCTGGCATGCCTACACAACTCGTGTTTAAAGTAACACTTTAAAAAAAAACGAGTTTCCTGATCTTGAGGGATTTAACATCACGTGTAATCTAGCACACGTGATGGCAGCAGGATTCATGGGTAACAGTTAGATCATGTTTCATCTTTCAAAAAAAGTGAAAATTGCACCCCCCGTGCAGTAACTCTGAGGACACACTTTGGGTCATGGACCCCTTGTAGACTCATGTTTGAGGCTGTTTAACTAGAAGTGAAAATGTATGCAATTATTGCATTTAATTACACATTTGATGTACATGTACTGTACTTTAGTGTTTTCATCTAATTGTTCCCACAACTGGACGTTCATAATGTACTTCTTACTCCACTACATTCATTTGACAAGTTACGTTTCCAGTAACTTTACAAAGAGTTTGTAATTTTTCATGCAAAAACATTTCATAATTCAAAGTTTGCAAATGCAGAGATATGTAGCTTTCTTGTTTATATTTAATGTGTATACATACAAGGCAGCAAGGACACAAAATGTCTCAACATTCCTTATTCCTTTTTCAGTGACGATTTAAAACCAAACACATTATCTGACTTGTTACATTTGTGCCAAGAGATGGCAGCAAAAACCCATAGTAACCCTGGTGCACAAAGTCCATTCATAAATGTAAGCACCACACAAAACACTTAGAGATGAAGATAATGTACTCCACAGCACTCTCAGAGGAGGATTGTGTTACTGAAGAGAAAGAAAAGACTGTACTAAGTCTCACTGTGTGTGTCCAGGCATCCTTTGGAGTCAGACAGTCTAACGGCCTGTCCCTCTAACTGCCCATCACTGTCTGTCTGTCTTTCTGTCTGTCTTCTTTCTGAATGCATCTCCTGTGTTAGTCCCACACTGTTTCTGTTTGTGTAGAGGAAAACTAGCATGTATATACTATCATATGTGGAGTACTTCCTTTGAAGATTGTATCTGGAAGGGGAGGTATCTGCCTTGGATGCCTCAGATGTGTCTCCCCTTCATATGTCACATGCATGCTCATTAGAGTATACCAGCCTCATCTGAGTATCTCTAACCATGGCTTGAGAACTACCTTTGCAAAGGTGCCCCATATTTTTCTCATAATCCAATTAAAGCAGGCTTGGCATTTTTCTGGATGGGAGTTTTAGGAGACAGGCGCTTAACCATCTAGACTAGGGGTGTCCAAACTACGGCCCGGGGGCCAAATGCGTCCCACAGGCCCTTTTGAATCGGCCCTCAGCAAATTCAAAAGATATAATAGAGCTCACAGATGAAAACTTGTGTTTGTCTTGTATTGTACTTCTTAAATATAGATGAAAACAGATATTTCACAGTATTCATGGTTTAAGAAGCCCACTTTTCAAACAAATTCAGCCAGTTAAAGTTAAAAATCCCAATAATTTATTTTCATAACACGCTTGAAATAAACCCTTCCTATTTCCTCTTATGATAAGCAATCTGAGGCTTCTGTTTTGTGCTGCTAACAAAATAAATGAAACCCTATGGAGAGCATATTCAAGTATTAAGCATAATTTACCTACATTTGATGTATTTTTGCTGACTTATATGAGGCAATATAACTCACATCACCTCAGTGGCCCAGCTCTTCCTATATTTTTCTGTATGTGGCCCTCGGTGAAAAAAATGTGGACACCCCTGATCTAGACTGAGGGTGAATACAGGTTTTTGAGTCTCAGGTAAAAGTTTTTGAAAAATAAATAATGGATACATGTTCTACCCAAAACACAAGTAAGAACCTGAAAATGAGCACAATATGTCCCCTTTAAGGTGCAACATTTCTGCGGTGTACTCCCCTGTCTGTAAAACCATTAGCACTTTTTAGGTTTTGTAGTAATCTTGATATTCCGGACTTTCCAAGATACCAAAAAAAAGACGAAAAATAACAAAAACATAAATGATTGCAGCAGCAGAGGCCAACTGTAGCACTGTAGGGAATGTGTTGACAACTCCTCCGACAATCTCAAGAACATCAGTAGTGGAGCTAATGTTGCCTTCAGGGCTCTGGCTAGTACCTGCAACAGAGCACTCTGACAAGTCGACATATAACTTTCTCACCTCCACCTCAGTCTGATTGACAGCTTTATACAAAAACCTGAGAGAATCCCCATTAATACACTTCACCAGCGCAGGCCTGAACACAAGCGCGCAGACTTTGATTTGATCTGGTGCTACACTTGCTGCGTCTCTTGTTCAACACCCAAACTCCCCTTTTGAAAGACTATCTGGTTACTACTGCAGGAAAACAAGGCGTTTTATCCTCTATTGTCCATATGAAAGTCAGTTCCCTGAAAGTAAGACCTCTCAGTTCCACCCTTTTATTTCTGTTTTTAACACCTTGCTTGAGACAAAGGGTGAGAGATGAAAAATGGCTGTACACGTTTGAATGGTTCAAGAGGAGGTCAGACAATAAGGCTTTGTGGCTTCAGCTAGCCTCCATGGTTCAATAAAACGCTTTGATATGAGGAATAATGTCAGTGTATTTCAAAGAGGGAAAGAAGAAGAAAGGGAAAGACATGAAAGAGTCACGTTTAATGTCTCCAATAGATTTATTGTCTGATGTAGACCTGCACGTTGTTATGTTGAAAGTAAAGCTTAGTTTTGGTCACAAAAGAATGATGGTGCCATAGTTACTAGGGAACATGCAGAGTCGTAATAGTTTATGAAAAGATTAAAAGTTTCAGAGTTGATCCATTACTTTTCCAATTTGTAATTAATGACTTTTAAAACATTTTGAATAAGTAGATGGATAACTGTGAGGACAGTTAGAAGAAGAAAAACAGTTTGAAAATGTAATCAATGAAATGCATAGAAGAATCAAATGTTAAAAACAAGCATGTAAGCTCTGGAACAACTTAAACCTAATTGATGTTAATTTAGGTGTTTTCTGCAAGCTGAAGGGAAAACAACATGTTTTATAGTGCCAGCACCTTTATACATTCCACACCACCGCAATGACTGTCACCACTTTAAACCAGACTGACATATTTATACAAACATTGGATGGGTTGACATTCATGTTGGACCTATGATGAATCCTAATGACTCCCAATTGTTTATCTACCACCAGCAGCTTCATATTGTGGATTCAAGAGTTTCAACAACTTTTAATGTCGTTTGTACGATGAGTCCTTTCATTTAACTCACTCGTCAAGTCAAATGTTATATTAGTCCAATGCTAGTTCCGCAAGTGTATGGCTTAATTCCTGCAAAACTATTGACACTGCCATCCGGCTCAACTGTTCTTTGTCTTAAGTTACACTTAGCAAATGTTAGCATGCTAATACAGTACACTAAGTACCAGTGAAAGTAGACAAAATACCTGCTTAACAAGAACATGTTATATACTGTGCAACCTCACAGAGTGGCTTGCATGGCTAGTTTAACGGTATATTATCCCGTTGTGTGGGTGGGAGCTGCAGTTGATGAACAGAGACAAGTTCAAAAATGTATACTGTTGTCAGGTTCAATAGGTTGTAGCCAAAGATTGTTTTTAACACTGATCCATGTCTGTGTTAAACACCGTTTTAATGTTTTCCAACACCTCTGAAAGGCCCAACGCAGTGCAGGCTGACAGTTTATAAAATAATATCCCCAGTCTGTATGAAACATGCTGTGTCTGCATGGTTTCTAGTTCTTCTATGTTTCACTATGTTCATGCTGTCTCTTTGTTCAGTTCCTCTACTTTCAGCTTACTCAATGTTGAACTTTTCGATTATGTGCGTGTTGCTACTAAGTTGAGAAAATATGATGGTTTCCAGTGGAAAAAACTTGGCTTGGGCTATTATATTATGCCTTTGGGTCAGTTTCCTGAAGGAAATCTCAAGACCAAGTCCTCAAGTCAAGCAAACACATTTCCACAATATCTGAAATGAGCTGAATAGACAGCAAGGGGGAAATATTGTGTTAATCTGAATCAAGAGCGGGCGGAGACTCCAGGAGTCTCTCTCCCAGCGACAGGAAACCTGAGCCGGGTCGGTACCGCGCAGGAATCTACCGCACTGGCATCTGTTCGAGCCAAAACCTCATTCTGGAAGTTTGGAAAGCAAAGTAAGTGGAGTGACAGCATTTCCTGCATCCATTTAGATTCCCACAATATGGAAAACCTTTAGACCTCCTGATGAAGAAAAGTCATACAGTACATTGGTTCGGTTGTGATTATTTTTTCTGGTGGTATTTTGAGTAAATGCAAGTTATATAAAGGCATCTTCTAATCTGCAAACAATAGCAAATTGGAAACAGAAGAGGAGTTCGTTTGATTGTGTGGTCTCGGGCAGAATTGTTCTTTGTTATGGATTTGTAAAATGAATAAAAAATGTCTATGAAAACAGTCAAACATCCTCTGTGTCTGTGGAAATGTGCTCGAGCTATTGTCTTGGTGGTGTGGCTGAGTGCCAGCATAACCAGGAATTATATTTACACTGACCACTATTCAACCACCATATGTGTATACATTTTCACTGTTTTTAAAACTTAAACTGCATTCATTTCCCAAGTATGTTGGGAACACAAAAGTGTCTTGTCACTCCAAAACCCAGAGAGAAAAACGTTTCTGTTAGTTATAACGTCCGAATCACTCCTGAAGCATGTTTACTGAATATAAGACACACCATTCAGCATTAATGAAAATTAAACACATATAAAACTAATCAGAGAAGAGGTCTACACTTAGAAATACGAGCACATAAAAGCTGAAAATGGCTATTTTAAAAGATCTCACCTTCCCAGAGAGAAATAGTAAAGTTTCAAGTAAAGTAAAACAATAAAAAAAATGGCTTCAGTGTCAAAATGTTTTTTTGCTAGATCCTTCCACCAATTAGAGCATCAAGGTGATCGCAGTTTTGTTCCTGTTCATCAAGAGAACAACTTTAACTCATGTATTGTCACATTTTCGGGTACCACTTTACAATAAGACTACCCTTATAAAGGATTCATAAAGGGTTTATAATTAGGTTATTAATTGGGATGATTCTCCCCAGACCCGGCGCCAGAACAAATCTACAGAGAGGGCATATGATTTTCATGGGAGGGCACACAAAACCATCATGTGCCGCGGCCAGTGGCGGCGCCAGAGATTTTCGTTTGGGGTGCTGTGGGGTAGCTTGACGTTTCATAGAGGGTGCTCAAACATATAGGGTTTCCCATCAAGGTACCGGGCGCCACAGTTGAATGTTCTACTGCAACACTCCCCACACGCACATACACAGTACATCCGCGATTGTCACAATGAAGGCTCGATAATCAGCTCACGGCATATAGGTGTATAAGTGCTATTTTTGTGGGGGGCGGACAAGATTTTTCTTTTAATATTGAAGTTAAAAGCATCAATCTGGTGCACTTTGAGAGCAATATTAAGAGCTCTATGGATACATCTCTCAACACCCATATGAAACACAACTGGAAACAGATTTACTGTTTCTTTATGGATATTTTACAAATCACTCCCCTTTTAAACTGTATTCTTGTTTTACTGTCATATAGTAATTCATACCTGTTTTTCATTTATTACTCATCTGACATCACATACATCGTAGCATTAAAGTTCACAGATTATTTATAATTTAAATATATATATATTTTTAAAAGTTTTATAAATAGATATAGGAGAAAGCAGAATAGCCAAATGCTTAGTTACATGCCACTCTTTACACTACAGAAGTATATGATATTTTGCAATAGAACTAATGTTTGAATTTGAATCGTTTCTAACATATTCAGGACATTTTATTCTATCATGCTTGCATATATAGTTCGCTTGTATTTGCCGTTGTGAGAGTGACTGCAACATATTAAACAACATCTTGACTGAGCAAATGTAACTGTCGGTCACATACAAAAATTGTATATTTAACTTGTAAGTAGCAATGTGTGACTAATGACTTCACATATGGACATTTGGTGACATGACTGATAATAAGTATTAGTTCATAAAAACATTTCACAAACAGGACGTCCGTCACTTTCCATGACCTTTTCAAGTTTGCCTCTGGGGTCAGAACTATTTTGAGGAAGGCGTCAGGTGAGCTGGGAGAAAGACCTCTTTGGGTGATCTAAGGGGGTTAAACGGCAGTGGAAGAGTCTCTTGGCTGCTGTTCAAGAGGCGAGCAGCTTCAGGCAGTGCTGGTCGCGGCTCACAGCAGCTGAAAGAGAAGGCTGTCTCCAACGCCTCCCCCCCCTCCTGTGTCTCTGCCGCCATATAATTACACTATGGCTGACAGACATGGTGCTTAAAGTAACAAAACAAAGACGGACTGGAAAATAAACAGCACCTCAGTCATTCATTGAAAGGGCGAGCCCGAGATGTGTACATTGCAGAGTTTTATACTAATAGTTTAGCAGAGAGGGGAAATAGTTTACAGTGAAAGCAAAGCTACGTCCATTGTAAGCATAAAGTTGACAGTCAGTCATCTTAAGACTAATTTCCATTAAATAATAGTTATGAGTTACAAGAACCCTTAACCACAACGGTATTACTTTATTTCCAGGGACACAAGTGAGTCATGCCTCTTCAGTGTGTAATTAGTTTACAGAAATAAGACTGACAAACTATTTTTTGGAAAGCTCCAGACAGTATGAGTATGATTACTGGGACCAGATATGTTTGCTCAAAAATTCCCCCAGAAAAGGTGTGTCCAGTTTCAGAGTCTCCTGGTGTGATGACATGGAAGGTATTGAAAAGAAATCATGATCTTTAATAAAAAAGAATATAACAATATTTGTAGACTAAAAAGAAGCCCTAAAAGCCAATATAAGAGATGTATCTTACTCACACACTGTAGTGAAATATAGTGATTGGAACTCAATGGGTGACATACAATTGAAGCTATTGAAAAGAAATATCACTTTTCAATAAAAACTGCAGAAATGTCTTTAAAAATATTCTTACAAAATAGAAAAAGCACTAAGATGATGTATAAAGAGGTGTGTCTTACCTTTTAAGTGTACTTCTACAATGCTGAATTGATTGGATCACTATTTCTATGTTTTTTGAATTCCTTAGGACCTGTCTAACAACATTTTCCTCTGTTTGTGAATACATGAATAAACACTGATGTTCAATCATCAACGAGGCAGAGAGAGATGTCTGAGCTGTCTGCGGTTTCACACAGAGGGCTCGCTGACAGCGGAGGTATCGATCCTCATGCACTCTGAGCAGCAAAATGACAAAACACCGTCAAGATGATGATGAGGAGATGAGGGAGGAGAGTGTGGATTTTGAGGTTTGAGTGTTCTTTCTCTGGTGATCACTTGAACTGGTTCAGATTTCTGCAGTCATGGGATTCTTCATTGCTGGATAATCATCTAAAAAAATCCCTGAATGGATTAATTGTGAATTCATTTATTTCGTAAGATATTCAATTGGGTTTTTTATTATAACTTGATTATAAATGTATCATCTTTTTCGTTCATATTTTTGTTGTTTGCTGCTGTGATTATAACTGAGGCAATTGGTTTTCCAAATTCAGGCTGATAAAAAAAAACAAATACAGGTTACTTGCCATCGTGTTGTAATAAATTATCACGATTAAGTATATTCTAACATATCTTAAATATACTTTACAAGGATGCAGATACAAAGTATAATTGCAAAGTACAATTTTTTTAAAAGGACATCTTAACACCCCTTTGCTGACCTCAACACCATGACATCATTTAGGTAACTTTCGGCAGTTTAAAGGGTGCCAACATTCTCTAAACTGTGCATTTGAAAATAATAGAAAACTAAAATATAAAGCATTCATGATTTGCAGTTAAGTAACAATGCCTGTAAACACCTTTGTAAGTTCCTTTAAGCAATCCCTCATCTTGCTTATAGCATACACTGAAAATGTCTGCCATTAATTATCCATCCCTGATGTATTCATTAACATAATTATAACATCATAATCTGGAGAGGGATAATTATACGGTTGGAGGGGTGGAGCTCGAAAGCCAGCGGCAGAATTAGCCCGTTTTCCTTCAGTTCACAGTGAGGTCAGCACACACCGCAGCCCTGAAGACGAGGGCCAGAAAACTTCCTCTGCCGCTCGCTGCCTGGATCTGTTTCATCGTCTCCATGACTCTGAATCCTGACAAAGGAAAACAATTAAGACAGGGCAGGGGTGTTTTCAGATTGGAAAACCAAAAGAGAGAAGGAAGAGAAACATGGTAAGGTTTTTAGACTGCTTCTGCCAGCAGCAACTCTCCCACCCCGATCCCTCCTCTGAATCCTTCAATTGTATCCTAACCACAAATCCCACACTTTGCCTGGAAAAGCAGAACAGAGCCTAGACTGAAATATACATTGGCATTTTTGGGTTGTGTATGTATGTGGGAATGAGCTTTTATAAAGTTGTTATCCATTTCTGGCTGTTATTAAATAAAAGTTTTAAAAACTAAGATATACACATGGTTTTACATCAATTTTAGCTCAGACTCCAAGCGTTTTAGAAGCCAGTTGAACTCCTGTGTTGAACAAGGCACCACACCTCCAACTGCTCACAGTGCTGACTATTTGGCAGCCCGCTACCTTATTTCAGGCTTATGGGTGTGTAATGAGTGACAACAGTAAAACACGGAATTCCCCAATGAGGACTTAGTAGTATAGTTTTTCTTCTTCTTCCTCATGCTGTAATACTGGGGAGATGTTTGAATGTTTTTCGTCAGGAGTGCTGCAACTTTGTAATCAACCCTTCTCTAGTTTTACAGCTAAAGTTAATTACAGGTTTCAGAAAGCAGCCTGCAGAGGTTCAGGGTCAAAACAAAAATGCCTGACTGCCTGAGCTGAGTGAGGTGCTGCTGTTGATTCGTAAACACACGTCAGAAAGATTATGGCCTTCTTACTGCTTAGATTGTTTCTAATATAAGTTTCCATAAATGATTATGTTATTGAAATCTAAGAGGATACCATTATGCAGTAACACAGAACGTCAGTTTGAGTGCCCTGCTGTGGTTTGTTGAGTAATTTCTCAGTTATGCACTTTGTTTTCGCACCACTGGCACTCTGACGCCTTTCACTGTTTCCAATGCCACTCGTCCCCTTTTAATGCCAAGCAGATAGTTAAAACTTAATAGGTTTACATAGTTTGACACTGACACCCACAATGAAACATTTGAGCATGAAAGTTCATCTTTGGGAACAGTGTAATCAAAATGAATGTCAGCTCAAAGGTCTACTTGATTTCCTGATACTTTAATTGTATCACACGGTCTTTCTCAGTGACCAGAGATGAATCAAGTGTTGTCATGTGACCTAGAGCTAGGTTTCACTAGACAAAAGTGTCTGATTTTAGTATGGTACCACTGAAACACCAGCAGTACAAGGCTGTGTTGAGCTTTAATTATACTCAGCAGTTACTGTGTTTACATTCTTTTATTTACTTTATGATATCAGTGATGTTGAGGTGTGCTTTATGCAAATGTGAGCCCTGGAAGATACTGCAGATAGAGACAATTTTGCCTAGTCTCATTACTGAAAATGACACGCAATCGTTGTGTTTATTTCATCCACTGTGATAGAGACTGGTGATGGCGGTGTTTCAGTAGAGATGGCTATGAGAAGAGGAGGAGTTGATTCAAACACACAGTTAATGTTTTGTCTTTACTTTGCAATAATGTAAACTGGATTCGAAACATGTAAGAAATGGAATCAAAATATTTGACCTCCAACCTTTAAGTATACATTTCACAAGTGCCTTGAAGCAATAGTATAAATACTGAAACAGCATCCATGCTGTAACAAAAGAACATGTTGGTTTGCTCCAGTAGAAAACAGAAAATAGAAAAGTGTTTGTCACTAGCAACTAGTCCATTAAAGCTATTAAGACCATCACAGAAACCTTCGTTTAATACAAATACTTTATTGACAATGTGTGTATGGCATACTTTTGAAGGAATTGCTAAATCATGAGAACATAAACCAGGTTTTGTCTTACTTGTACAGTTTAAAATAGCAAAATATACACTGAGAAACTGTAATGCATGTAGAATCAAAAGTGCATATTCTTGTTCCTTTTTATTTTGTCCATATACACATTACACTATACATAAATAATTGCATTGTAAAAATGACTCAAGTATTTACATGTATAATATATTTTATATAATATATAAACTTTATATTAAATCTAGGTAGAGTACAATAAGGATAATGGGTCAGGAAGCCTTGTGAGTCTGTGTGTGTGTGTGCTATCTGTGGTTGTTGAGCAGCACCTCCAGCCAGCACGGGCAGGAAGTAATGAACTGTCTGGAGTAGCAGGGGCCCCATCCTTTAGCAAAACTGATGCGAACACTGTGGGGGTCCCAGGGCCCCTCATGGCACTCAGGCTTCACGCCGTGCTGCGCCATCCAGCTGGAGTGCTCATAGTCAAACACTTTGAGGGAGAAGCCCGGCATCACCCTCTTCACACTCAGCCCTCGAGCCCTGGGGGGGTCCAGGGTGGGCGAGTGTACAAACACTGGGTGCTTGCTGCGATTGTAAAGCCACACTCCGTCCGGCTCGCGGCTCAGCACGATTCCGTGTCCGATTTTACTGCGTATCTGTTGCACACCGCTGCTGCTGCCGCTGCTGCTACTGCTACTCCCTCCGCTTCCATGGCGGGGGTGTCCGTGCAGACCTGCCGTGCTGTGGCTGCCTGGGTCCTCGCGGCGGCTGTGGTAGGCATTGGCGTGGAGCTGGCCCAGGCAGAGGCCCGTGCCCTGAGGTAGGTCATAGAAGATGTTGAGCGAGGGCTCGTGGGCTGGATAAAGGCGACCAACACGTGTGCGCTGCTCCCAGTAGGCAACGCTGCACCAGTGAGAGCGATGTCCGCTGGAAGTCGAGGAGCCGATGGAGGTACCAGTGTCTGAGGGAAGAGGAGAGGTTGAAATATTAATATATGCATTGTTAAAAAAGACTGCATGCACTAAGACAAGTGTTTATGTGAGCAGAACATGACCCAACCCTCATTATTTTGGAACAATGCTTATCGATACTCGTACCAGTTATGCCAACAGGACCACGACTAGTGTCAGAATTCAGCAGAACATAAACAACCCTCAAACAAAAACCACAAATCTACTGTTTTCAATCAAACAGCAGCAAGATAAACATGGCTTTTATTTCCATTTCACATGACAAAAGTAAATGATTTCTTGCACTGCTTGAATTCAAATTCAGTGCAAACTCAAACCTTTCGTGAGGCTCACAGGAATTATGTTTCCGCAGCCTGGAAGCGTGTTTATGTGTTTCAAAATAGGTGAACACGGTGAACTTTTGCTTTGCAGGGAAGCGTCTGTGTTCACTGTTTCTTCTCTCATTCTTTTAAAGTTTTTCCTTCAATCTGTCACTCATCTGAATATTTTGAAAAGGCGGCTAAAACGGTCAACACTAAACAGCCCACTTCCTCCCCTGACATCCCTCATCATCTCCCTCCATAACACTCCTTCAGGTCCCGGGTTAAAGAGGACCAGCAGAGAGGGGAGTGGGGGGGTAGAAAGCATTCAGCTCTCTGTCAACCTAGCGCAAGCCCGTGAACCCTTGACCCCCCAGCCCTCATGCTATCAGCTCAAATTAACTCACACACAGAGTGATGCCATTATTTTGCTCCAGAGACTCTATTGACACAGAGGATTTAAAGACCCATGTGCCGGTGGCCCCATTCCTTTCATATTCCCGCAAGCACCCCCTCTCCATCCACCAGGGGCCAGAATGGCTGCGACTCTTCTCCCATTAACAAGCGGCTTTTGGGTGAAACCAGGACCGAGATTAGGCTAGGTGTGTTATGTTTGTACAGCCGCCATTTTTGTTTCGGGGGGGATGGGGCAACAGAGGCGGTGGTAGTGCGGAGAACTCGGAGTCGGAGGAGATGTGTGTGAGTGTTGTAAGCAAATACAAGCACACACATACACACTAGATTATGAGATAGGGCCTCACACATGCACACGTACACACATAAATGGAGGCTTCTGATCCAAACAGTATGACTATAACACACACACACACACACACACACACACACACAATTGCACTTCTCATCTGAGGCTCACGTGTGTCATTAGTGAATTCCAGGCTGGCAACTCCTGCGGTCAGGAGTTTTTACAGCGCTCCAATAAGAGAGCAGGCTGCTCAGCTAGCAGGATCTCTCTCTTTCTCTCACTCTATCTCTTTCTAACTCTTTTCACATACATACACATACACACACACACACACACACACACACACACACACACACACACACACACACACACACACACACACACACACACACACACACACACACACACACACTTTTACAAGGCATGCTCTTCCCTGTAATAAGGCAACACAAACATGTCTGGGGAAACACAGGGAGACTTTATGAGCTCACAATCAAATTAATTCCCAAAGAAGTCATAAAACAAACTGGGACTTTTTAGGTTTTTTTAGACATAGTACACTTTAATTTCCAGCATATAATGAATGATGCTGCACACAGTATATTATTAAATCCTGGCTTTTAAGTTTCTAATGAAACCTGAAGTCAAGAGTATGATGCTTTTCTATTTTGTATGCTGTTCATATATTTAAGTTTATTTGTGTATCTTCTATTTGATGTAACTCGTGTTTCTTCTATCTGCTCTTACATGTAATGCATTTTTGTCTTTCAGATTTAGAGCCACAGTTTTCTGCAGATTGAGTGATATGTTTTAAAGTCAAACCACTTCATCATGATTTTGGCAGCGCGAGTGGTACCGCATGTCATGTTTAATGTTTCTGGCACAGTCCTTAGTGTCATCATGCTCAGCCTGGATATTATCCAGCTAAAGGTATAATGAGCCGTGTGAGACTGACGGAGAGCAGGGAGGGAGGAGGACGGAGGAAGGGGAGGGTGGGCGACCAAACTTCATCAATGGAATTTTAAAAGACGGGTTCAAACTGGAGGTTATCAGCATGTTTATGTTCCAGTGGAGGAAGTATAAAAACCGCGTGTTAGTGTGAGACTGTGTGAATGTGCGTGCCGTGCCTACATCTATATGTGAGGGCTGGCAGCAATTACAGCGCGCTGCAAGCGTTTACGCCAACCACCATTTAACAGCTCTGTTTACCAATTAGATAAGTAGCCTTTGTTATTTCATTTCAAAATCACTGTCTCTTAGTGCCAATCTCACGGAAACGCCCTCGTAAACAGTGTTGTTTTTGGAGACTCAAACAAAGGTGGGGAGATAGGTAAAAAAAGGTCTTGCTGTAATTGAAAAAAGATACATTTATGGACTGGCTTTGTTTTTTGTACTGATAAAAAGCAATGGCAATCAAAGTGAACGGGTCAAGCAGGCAGCTCCCGGCTGTCTCCCCACAGAGTGTCCAACCTGGACTTCAAACAATAACAGCAACACACATCTTTCTTCTTTCTTATCAGATATTAAAGAAATGGTAAGACACTTTGGGAAATACCCTTCACATTCTTGTTGAATGTTGCGTATGACAAGATTGATCCACTTATGCTTTATCTGTATGATAAATGTAGCCCAAGGAAGCAGATGGTTATCATAGCTTAGCTCAACATAACCACAATGCTGCTAGAAACAGCTAAAACGTGACATCATCATTTCTCTCATATGTACGAAAAAAATCAGGGTGTCCTAGATTATTTGTTGGTGTAAAGTCCTGTTTGCCTACAATCAGGCAACACCATCTTGAAATGTTATCTTAAGACTTTTTAAATTCATAAATTAAACAACAATTATATACAAATGTTTTAAAGTTTGGAGAGAGGCTAGCAGCTGTTGTGTTTCCAGTGTTGATAATAAGCTAAGCAAACTAACCATATGTAACAAGCAAATACAAAATGGGATCAATATTCTAATTCTGATCGAGAAAACTAAATACATATTTCCCAAAAATGCCCAACTATTTATTTTAGATCCCTAACTTTAGTTCTATCTCTTCAGTCTGAGCAGTGGAGACTTCGCTCGCGCTAAACCTAACCTGCACAGAGAGGAAGAAAGTTAAGGGGGGAAAAAGGGGGACGTAGAGGAGTAAAAAAAAAGAGGGACTGGGTGAAAGAGGGAGCGGGAAAATGAGAGGGAAAGAGAGAGAGAGAGAACCTGCCAAGCATAACCAGCATCCACGGAAAAAATGAAGGGAGAGAAAGAGACTGTGAGAAAGAGAGGGAGGGAGGGAGACCCTCGTCTTTCATCCAGTGCCAAGAATTAGATTCCCCTCCAGTTATTAGACTCTTCCACTGTGCTGAAAGAAGTGGGTGGGTTGTGGAGAGGGAGGGGAAGGAGGGGAGGGACGACAGAGGGACGACAGAGGAGGATAGAATTCAGCTACTGACCATTGTCGGCCGGCTCTAAGATGCTTTGTTTTGTTTCAACTTCCTCAAATTTCCTCTCAGAGCTCTAAAAATGTAGGAATAAGTCAAAATAAGGGGAAAAAAAATAAAAACACCCCTCCCTCGCTACAAATGGTAGGTTCTGTGTTGTTTGAGACAACTATCATTACAGGGCAACTTCAATCCAGCAAGCCACATTTAAGCTGGCGTCTCGACTATCTCTACCATCAGAGGGCTGCGTTATCGCCAGACATGGGCTTCACAGTCCAACACAACGGGGCTCACAAACACATACAAACAAACACACACATTTTTGCAGACACACACTCCTTCCTTCTCCCTCTCTTTCCATTGTAAAGTTGATCTTGCGATGGACCCTGCTGCAGTCTGCAGCCAGACATCTTCCTCTGCGTCTGCACAAGAAATACAATCCTCTACACCGATTCATTATTTCATACAAACAGACGACCGCATTCCTTGAACCTGCAGGTTAACCGAGCCACAGGAAAGTAACTGTGTGTCCCTGTAAAATTCCTGGGAAGACGTGTTCGGAGGTAGTTTGGAAAGCTCTTTGAAGAGGAAGAGAGAAAGTAACCAGTTTCCTGCATTTCTGTTCCGGACTACTTAAGCCTAGGAATCTTTGCATACATCTTTGCTTCCTGGACTAACTTTGCTGTCATGTCTGATATGTGTCATCCACCAAGACACCACGTTTTTGTTGTCAATTGATAACATTTGAAATCCAAATTCAGCTACATGATTAAAACTTCTGTTCAGATTTCACATTTCCAAGTTATTGAATGTGTTTTAATCAGTCTATGGTTTTAATGCACAAGTTTGACCTTTAACATTGGCTACTTAAAAAATATAAAGCATTTACAATCAAACAGAGAAAGCGAGACATGAATCCAGCCAGGTAACTGTAGAGTTATAGTTCTGGGTTCAATTCAATCAACTAAAAGTACATATCATTTTACAGCCAATCACTCAACTTGATCTCGTAGAACGTGCACAAAGTTAAGTCGCTGTTGTTCAGAAACACAGCTCTCTCATTGATGCAGTCTGGTTTCTTCTCCATGGTACATTTGCAAGTTCATATTTATAACAAATCTGCAGGTACATTTTAGAATAAGTTGCTCTGACGCATAAAACGGGTTGTAAACTGTTCCTTACCCATAAATAACGATCCACAATGAAAAAGTAGTTAACAAACAACTTAACCACAACCAAGTGGAGCCAATGCAGGAGTTCCTTAAAGTCTATGAGAAAATGATCCTGCTTGATCTAAAGTATGACCTCACTAAAGATTTTCGCTTTAACGGTCTCTATCACAAGTTCCAAATCTTCATCAATACAGCATGATGTGCATCTTGTAAATGATGGTCCCATTTGGAGTAAAATAGAAAAATAAAGCTGGGTAGAGCTGCGTAGCAGGCCAAATTGACTAAATCAAGGCTTGGATATTGTAGTGCACAAACCAATGGGAGACCTCACAGTGATTGATTCCACTTCTTACATAAACTAAATGATGGCAACACAATGCAAGGATTTATTTGAGTTATTATTCCCATTTTTCAGAAGGCTTGATGAGCAGCTAAAAGCTATTGGTAAGTTTTTGAACAAGAAAGATCTGAAGCTAAATTAGTTTGAGTAAACAGAACTAATTTTGATTGCGTGTTATTGGAAATCATCCCTAATACATAAATAACTTCCTCATTGAAGTTCAAGTTCAGTGCAACATTTGCAACAGTTTTTTTGTGCAACTCAACCAGCTAAGCAGGTGGAGGGTGGGACTGAATCCTAAATGATACTTCTCCAGTGCATTAAGGTGTCACAGCAGCTACAGCATGACGTTATTTATTGTCCTGCACAGGCTCTATCTCTTCACTGTTGTTGCACCAGTGTTAGAGGAGATTGTTTGATCGATTGCTGCATTCCTGGTCCTGATGTAATCATGTTCAGTGGGGAAAACAATCACATCAAAGTCTGCCCTGGAAATGGCTTTGCTAGATGAGGATGAGCTAATCTGTTGACCATTTTTTGATAAGGAGAACATTCATCTTCAGCCTGTTACATGTTGTCTTCACTATCAACAATCATAGCGGCTCTTTCACAGTTCATGTGGCGTGTGCATAGCCTGAGAAGCCCCTATACATGTGGTTACATTTCCATCAAGAGTTACCTACAGAGGCACCAGAGACACGCACACCCAGGTATCATGACACTGAGACATAAATCAGGCTGGACTAAGACAGTTCAGTAAGGACAATTGTAGATTGTAACTTTCAGACTAACTTACAACAAAGTTTATAGACTCAACAACTTATAGATAGATGATTTAAAGGTCCCCTATAATACTGTTTTTCAACAATATATTATAGGTCTCAGATTATACAAAACATGTCTCTGAAGTGTTTGGCTCCAAATACCAAACAGATCATGCATTGTAGCATCCCATAATCCCCTCTGTTTCAGCCCTGTTTCAAAAGTGCTGATTCTCTGTCTGTTACTTTAGATGAAAATAAGGAGCCACTCCCCACGCCCCTCTGAGAGATATTTGGTTAAAAAGAACACAATGGTGCTCTAGGAGGAGATTCAGGTGATAAGGTGGGGGGGGAGTTACCTTGATTGGTTATTGGCCAATGGTTACACAAGCCAAAACAATCGTTATGACATCATAAAGTGGCCAAAATCTGATCAGCTCATTTTCAGACAGGTTTTTATATAAATGGATCAGGAGAAAAAGTGAGCAAATCTTTTTTCCTGAAACTTTCAGAATCTCATCACAAAGGGACACATGTTTATGTATAAAAGACATGAAAAAGTGGATTTTGCATAATAGGAGACCTTTAAATCTGAATAGAGACATATAAGCAGACCCAGAGAAGCGGAGCTCTGCAGTTGACAGGCCTCCCCTCCCAACACATTCCTGGACAGGCCCTCTTCCTCGACACTTCCTCCCCCCGCTCAGCCAGTCACAGGGGTCAAGTTGACAAGTCTCTCATTGAGCCTCACGTGGTCCTTCAATCCTCACAACATAATTACACACATTTATCGGTGGAATAGATTCATTTATTCCTCCATGAAGAAGGCATAATGAAATTCCTTCTAAAATTTGCGAGAATGATCTAAATGGGAAAGTCCAGTGGTATAGAAAAACAAGACTGTGGACAAAACAATACACAATCACTTTACGTAACTTGCACAGTCAGGGCCGGACGGATGATTTAGTAGAGTTACCTCAGCGAACGTGTACTATAACAATACACTGCATGTAAACATTTCCCACATTTTCCTCATGAAATCTACTTTAAATTGGGAGTGAAGCAACTCAACCTGATGTACTACTGTCTCCAGTAAATCCCAAGACAAATATCTGTCTCTTTAGCAGCTAAATACTTCACTACGTTCACTAGTTTGTTGCTTACTTTCTCAGTCTTTCATTTAGTGCAGGTAGAATGCAATCAATTAAAGATGTTTTGCAGTAAGCATGCAGCTACCTGGTCCAGATGGAAATGACTGTAAAGGAGATGAGAGTAACAGTAAAGAAGATGCTGGAAGTAAAAACAAGCAGTGAGCTGACAGATGATTTAGACCTGGGGATGTATCGGGGGGTGTAAGTTGACTTGTGAAGTTGAAATACTGTACGTCAGTTTAGTTTCCACTATCATGGGTGAATGCTCAGCACAATCAAACACTCAATTGTTCTCACTAACAACAGGCAGCTCAATCGTTTGAAAACTCCTTCAAAAGTTTTCTTCACTCCCGAGTCCGAACACAGCGTTGCACTCTGCAGCTCAGGCGACAGTTTCCTACATTTCTTAGAGTCAGAGAGCCTGTCGACATCTGCAAAGAATCTTTAGGTTCAGCAGCATGGCAGGATTCCATTAAAAGCCAAATTGCTGGTTGGCAAAAACTCTGAGGGAACAACGGAAAGCCACAGCCAGTCCTGTAATTTAAACCTTATTTTAAATTGTGATGGCCTGACAACATAGACTAAAAGAGAGGGGGAGAGTATAAGAGTTAGAGAGACGGAGAGAAAGAGAGCTAAAATGTGCGTACAACAAACAGCAGAGGTTGCAAGGGGAGAAGAAGAATTAACACTAAGACAAAGAACAGTAAAAGTTAGTCTGAACACGCGAAGGAAAGAGGAGCAATAGATGGGAACAAAGCTGATGAATACATGATCTGCAAAATATAAGACAGTCTCTACTTGATAATCACAATTGTTTCTGATGTCAAAAAGGTCAAAGGCTCTTGATTCATTGTCAGTCAAAATCAAAGGCTTCGAGAACATGAATGCATGCTGCAAAAAACCTGCCTCTTGAAGCATTTTGTTAACAAAGACATGAAGGAGTACTGCGTCTACGAAGACGTAATGTACGAAAAACCAACATCAACCCCCAGAAACCAAAATGTTAAAAAAATAGGAAATGAAATATGCTTTTGTTTCTTCCTTTTAGATCTGGGTTTGACGTTACGCATGATATCATATATCCTTTCCTGCTCAACCTCAGACACCCTCAAATACTTGGAGCACAAGTATTTTAGAGGTATGAATGTTGACTGTTTCTGAACATCAATATTACCTTTCATCTCACTTCTCCTCTTTCTAATTATCTCTCTATTCATTTCTTATTTTATAATATTTGTGGATCAGCTAATGGTTTCTAGTTCAAAAGGAACAAACAAACAAACAAACCATCAGACATTAAAGCAGTAAAGTTTCATTTTGAAAACATCTGAAATCTAACTCGACTTTACTGTTGTGTGATTATTTACAGATAATAACAAACTGTGTCATGGAAATAATTTTAATTATGAATAAAGTACTAAACTGTTTTCCCATGAGTTGTGGTGACAAACACGCTACATTGAATTACTCCTGGAGCCATAGAAAGGTGCCCGTGTTGGATGATGGATGGACAAAGAGCAGGACTTTGACAAGAGAAACCGGGGTTTGCACCCCGAGTCCCGGTTAGTTAGGCAACAAAAACACTTTGGTCAAGGTCAAGGCAAGATTGTGGTATTACTAAAATGTTGATAATAATGTTGTTTTTCATGATTTAAATCGCTTCAGACTTAATCTGTATAAACAGAGACCATAATCGTTCCTTAAAAAGTGTTGGCATTGACTGAACCAACCATAAAATGTTTAATAATGCGGTAGTCAAAATGAATGGATATTGTATCGCAGGAGCTGCCATTTTGGGGGCAAAACAAATAAAATACTTTGTCAGTAAACATTTCACTGTTACATTCGGTAACAACATTTCCTCACTACAATTATTGCTGTTCCACATTAGCTGTGTTTAAACCAGGGGACAGGGTTTTAATAACATTGTTAAGATTTTGGTAGTGAGCCTAAATGTGAAAAAATTCAGGAGAAATTGACCAGACTGACATAACAGAGCTCTGAGTGAGTTGTGTGCTGTGTACCCTGCTTGTACAGTGATGGAAAATATTTGAGGAAATGGCAAATGCTTAATGGGCCAGCACTTGATGTTGAATTCCATAGTCTAATGTGTCTCAGTCAGGCATAAGAGAAAGTGTTGTACGCGTGCCAGAAAACAGGCTGGACGTTCAGGTCACTGAGAGGACCCATCCAGACTTACACAGATACATTCTCAGTGGACGCAGCATCTTTTGGCTGTATACTTTCTGTCTCTGTGCTATTTTTCACTTCGCAAGACAAAATATTGAAGTGAATTCTACAAAGGTATCTTATTTCATATTCATGCATCTGTGACTCAAGTCTTTACTCGCGAGCCTCAGCAGATGATTTACAAAAACCATGTCCAACTGTGTCAACCTGGACTGACCTGGACAGCTTCACGCTTTCTGAGCTAAACTCACTAAAACAGCACGGTGCAGCCGAACTCTTAAAATTGTCTCCCAAGCTTCCAAGAATGTCGGCTCAGCTCCGTGTTTCTTAAGTATTAACGGCAATATGTTCAAACATGTATCAGGTGTCACTCTCCAGAGTCAGACCCCCTGATCCCCCCTCCCACTTCTTTCACTCCGAGACCCTTACTCCCCCTCACCTTCCCAATTTCCCAACATTCCTGGGCCGTGCCCCATCAGTCAAAGGGCCAATTCATGGGGTTAATGCTGCAGCGAGTGCAGACAGGGCTTTGAGACAGGATGTTTGGCTGATACCTTGCTCTGCTTAAGCAAACAAGCCACCAAAATATGATTACAGAGGGCAGAGAGGGAGCAGTCTTCTTGTCTTACTTCAGTGCATCGAGGCCATACTAATGTCCACTAAGTATCATTGGTTTACTTGTTTCCACATGTCCGAAAGCCGGAGCCTAATGACAACAAGGTGGACAGACGTTTGACAAGAACAATGATGTCATATGATGAGAGCTGACAAGGACATCACTAACTATTTTGGCATTGTCCTCGGACGTACACTCTAAAATTATTTCAGATAAAAATGGCATCATTCTCATTAGTCTCATTTGTGTTTATCGGAGAGTTGAACCACTAATCTTAATTTAATCAAAATCCCATCATGAACTTGGGCAGCATCAAAATCGAATAACAAGTATGATTGATATTCCCATGAGTGCAGAGAAAATGTTTTTTTAAATATTAAGTAAAGTTATATAGATATTTTATCAAACCAACCCAACACTAGTTTAATTGACTTTCCCTGGACTTAATACACAAAACATAATTGTAGAAAAACAAAATTAAAACTGAAATATTGATTTTAACAAGTGACCCCTGTATTTATATGGTACAATATGTGTCAAAATAGCATTCTGAAGTATATAAGTATTGTGGTGCTTAGAGATTTCCCCGGCGAAAAACTGATTCTACAGACATATCCTGTTTTTGCTATGTTTTACCCAGGCTTTACCCCTCCTCAAAACCAAACTGAGTATTTATCTGACACAATCCTGATGTGTGCTACATCTGATAAAGGGAAACCCCGGACAAAGTGTGTGCCTTATTCTCCAGATATTGTACGGAGGTCAAAGAATAAAACGGCAATTGTTAGCCCGATTTTATTGGGAAGGAATTTATTATGTAATTTTTTGTCAATTTAATGACACATCTTTCCTGCAGACGTCATTTTCAGTCTGTAGAAGCTACAGCAGCGTTTTTCATCATCTTCAATACCAAAATACTGTATCACAACAGGGAATGAGATTCGGGAAAAAAACTGCAGATAGTCCACAGTAGCTATGTTAAATACAATACAGCAAGCATTCAGCTTTTACTATAGTTATATATCAATTATGAAAGTTAACAAGCAGAACTTTGACTTCATTCCAGCTAATCGTGTGTGTGTGTGTGACTGTGTGTGACTGTGTGTGTGTGTGTGTGTGTGAGTGTGTGTGTGAGAAAGGGAGGAATTTCTGTCTGAGTTAGTGATAAGATCGTCTCGCAGGACTCACATAGGGGTTCTATCAGGACACACACACACATACACATACACACACACACACACACACACACACACACACACACACACACACACACACACACACACACACACACACACACACACACACACACACACACACACACACACACACACACAACCAGAAAGTAAACAGCTGAATGACACTTTGTGTTGGAGTCACAGAGGTAGGTACATGTAGATATAAGCCTACTAAACTTCCAGCAGACATTTCCCTTTTCAAAGCCTTGCTGTTTGCTGCGGTTTAAAGGGAGCGCTCGCTGATCGAATGATAAAAGAGGCCAGGGCAAAGGTATGTATGGACACACCCTGCTGCTGCAGCCTTTTTTCTCCTTTCTCCTCCAAGCTAGGATACATATAGGAATAAAACAAAGATGCTGAAGTGCCAGAGCACATGTTCAATGCTTGTATTTGTTCTAAAGAAAACATCACAGGGTTTTAAAAATACACCAGAGGATCACCTGCAGAAAAAGATTCATTTACACTCTTGAAAGATTACCAACATAAAGGGGTTTGTGCTTTGTATTTTTAAGGTTACAGTATATTCTTTTATACAAGCTTTATGTTCAGCATATGTCCTGTTATTATACCAGCTGTAACTCAAGTGAAAAGTCTTATATCTGTCAGAGTTGAAAAAGCTCCACGCAGAATACTTGGCCACGTCTGTTTAGTCTCTTTCCTAGTCTTGCACTTGGCCTGAGCTCCAGTTCTCGGCTCCAGCATTCTGGTGCGGGGGGCAGGGGATCAGAGACCACACACACACACACACACACCCACACACACACACACACACACACACACACACACACACACACACATACACACATACACACACACACACACACACACACACACACACACACACAGACACACACACACACACACACACACCACACACACCACACACACACACACATACACACACAGACACACACATACACACACTCACACAGAAAATCACACAAACATACCAGATCTTAACAGAAAACTGATCCATTTCCACTCATTTCAACAGGCAGACAATAAAGTGATCCTCTCCCCTGTGACCTTGACTGAACAGATTTGTGATGATTACGTTTTTAATAATAACACTGTTCTCCGTTAAATCATCTTTAAAGTCATTTAGAAATTAGGCAGATTTTTTCAAAACCCAAAAGTGTGTAATGGAGGTCAAAGAGTGTGATTTTTAATATTAAAAAGACATGTCAATGACTTATCTTAACCCTCTGTTCTATATAAAACATTGTAAACAGGACCGTAAATAAATGGACACTGAGGTCATGTCTGCATTTGTTTGTGAATTACATTCTACAATTAAAAATGTACAAACTGTTGGTAGACGGATTATTTTAGGTTTACAAAGTAAATGATAAATAGAGGTTTAAGCATAAGGGAAGGCTTGAGAACTACTTTTAGGCCTTCATGTTGGGAAATTAAACACCTTGAAAGCTTGATCCAAGCAAAACATCTTGTTTTTAACACCTTATATCTTCTAAAAGTGGTGATGTGTGCAACAGGAGGACTCGTAAAATGTTTTCAATGACACAAAAAGTATATTTCTGGGCACCACGGACAAACAATTCCAAAAAAAGTCTCACTGGGGAGCAACACACTCTTCAGAAAGGCCGGTGATGTGGTGACTTACACTACGCAGACTTCATAGGTGCCCATTCACCTTTCAACACCGTCCACAAGTGAGTCCGGGGAGGCTTGATCGAGTGGGTTTGTGGGTTTCTTCTAACGCTACAAGGACCTCTCCACCCGACCCCAGCACGTAAACAAATAAAGCTCCAGTTTCATCATCTAGAGGGGGCTGTTTCCTGTCCAAACGCAGCCCTCGGCCCCCCTCTTTCCACATATACACGCACACAAAACTCTACACCTCCGCCTCATCAGAGCTGCTCGGCTCCCCCGCCCCCAAAATGCCAGCCTCTTTCCACTGCTCAATTGCCAAGAGGAATGGAGGGATTTGAGGGAAGAAAGAGGGATAGAGGGGGATGGGTGGTTGGAAAGGCAAAGGGGATTGGGAGCAGCTTCATCCCAGTGAAATATTTTGCTCTGGAGAAAGCGTATGGAGTGAGGGAGAGTCGGGGAATGAGAGACAGAATGGTATCTAGATAGCGAGAGACCCCAGACCCCCACCAAGCCCACCAAGCCCCCCATGCCTCGTTGACAATAGAAGCTCTATGCTGTCGACTTTTTGTTCGTCTTAACAGCCTTTGAAAACACAAAGTAAAGTCAAACTTAATAACTCCAATAAATGTAATGTATCCTTCTATCTAAACATTCAGAGTGGATGTGTGCTCTGCGAGTTTGCATGCATGAGAGTCTGCGTCTGTGAATGCACAACTCCAAAAGTTCCTTAATCTGGGCTTCCAAACTTCTTTGTGGTGAAAAGTTCACTTCTAAAGAGTATATGACTCAAACTTCAGACTTTGCTGAATCAAACATCTGCCTGGTCACAATGTTCATGCTGCTCTGCAGTAGTGAAGCAAGTGACTCACCTGTGTAGTCTCTTGGCGTCGGGTGAGGCGGATTGGAGGTGAGGGGGGGCACAGGTTCAGTGTAAGACAGATTTGAGTCTGGTGAAAGCAGAAAAAGCACACAGTAGAAGAGTGAGATATTGATCAAAGTTTGTTTTTTGGTGACAGATGTAAGTTTTAAGCCATTTTTCAAGTAAAAACCAAACCTTTGCTGGCTACAGTTAATCAAATGTGTTTATTTTAAGTTTTATATGACCAATCATTTTGATTATTTGTACCAAAAACAAGTTTAAGATCACACTGTATCCCTTTGAGGATGACAGTTAAAGATGAATGAATGTGCATTAGTTGGAACCTCAAACTACAGAGCAGACTGCCTGTTTGCACAAACAGAGCCTCCCTATTATAAACTCCAGATGTCAGACACATCAAAACAAAAGATGAGCTCAGGTAAAACTCGACCAATGCTATGACCCCTTTAACACAAGCAGCATTTCAAAGATAATTTGTGTTTTCAGTCTAAAAATATGATGGTGACGAGCACCCTCTCTTTTACAATGTGGTTCCAAACTCACCCAGTGGCTTGTGTTCGTCTGAACGGGACAGAGAGTATGGGGGAGGAGGTGATTCTGGAAATACAACACAAGTTAAGGTTAAGTTAAAGGCTGTATGGTCTTCAATGAGCAACTGAGAAAGAACACTGAGAACCAATTATGCTTTTGCTTAGCTGCTGAATGATACAATTAAAAGTCTTACACAACTGATTATGTACACGAGCATTTGATTCATTTAAACTGAACATTTTGTTAAATAAATGGAAGAAGATTAAATAAATTAACTTCATCCTCAATCCAATCTAAATTACATAAATCTTTACTCTCCAGGCAGACTATTCAAACAACTTGTTTCTTTGTACCTTAAACCTAAGGAGCTATTTGTGCCAAGTACATAATCTAGTCAGAGCGGAGTATGACACCTGACTATTCCCTGTGTTTTTTATATTTCTGTTGTAAATTATTGTCTTTTATTGTGATTGTAGTAATGTGTTTTTATTACATATACAGCACTTTGGCTCGACCAAAAATCGCTTTTAAATGTGCTATATAAATAAAACCTGATTTGATTTGATAACTGTAAACATGCATTGTCTTTCTTTTCCTTTTAGAAATGTGCTATAGAAATCAAATGGATTGGATTTTGAACTCCTATCAGTTAAATTGTACAGATCCAATCTGATGTTGCAAGTGTATCATCCCACTGAACATCTTTCTAACTGTATTTGATTCTTAGAGTTTTCAGTTTGATCCTCTGCTTTTCTTATTGCTTCATAAAGGTTTTAGCCAGAAATGTTCATCCACATAGACAGGATTTATTCTGTATGAAAGCAGCTTCTGTAAACTTAAAAAGCAATGCTGCTGGGAGAGTCCCTGCAGTCCAAAGTGGAGCTGGGTTTGTGGCTGCGGCCCCTTTAAGAGCAGAGCCAGTAATTGCCGGAGTCCTCAGTCAGTCAGATACCCAGCGAGTCAGTCTGGCGCCAGCACTATGCAAACTGTATATTATCGGCACTCCTTCACCTAAATAACAAGAGGAGGACCTCCTTGTCAGAGAAAAAAGAGCCTAAGTGCAACTTGAGAGCGACCTTCAATTGGATGATGTGGGAAGCAGCAAAGTTTTGCGCAAATTTAAATAAATGTGTAATGTGTTTGGAATGTGGAAAGGAAATCAAAGTAATGGTTGACAAATGGTTGTAAAAGCTAGAATTATAAAAATGTTGCAAAACTTCAGGGCAGGCAGTGAAACACGAGAAGAGTTTAAGTGATATTTATTCTCTCCAGTGTTGTGCTTCAATAAGATGAAGAAAAGTAGGGTACTAGAAAATTATAACATTGTTGTTGAGCTGCTGGCTGCAGGGGAATGACAATTCTGGGCCATCAATATTTATGTTGCATGAAATCTATTTACATACGACGCACTTCAATTTGAGAATAATACTCTCTGCGAGTTTGGACAATAACAGAGTTCTTGGGGAGTTCCAGGGTCCCTCGTGATGTGTAATGTGTTGTTTACAGGTCAGAATGACAGGATGACATGGCATACACACGTTTGCTATCTATTGTTGTCACTAGTCAAGTTGAAAGGTATTTTCTGAGGGATAAAGTCTCCTCTAGATAGATTCAGGGCCTTCTGATTGAAAGCCCCCACTATTGATGACCTTACCTGGCCCACATAGGCGGCTGTAGTGATAGGGGTTGCAGCACACCTTTGCCCCGTCCCCTGCGCCGAAGCTCTGGCAGTGGCTGAGCGTTTTGAGGCGGCCTGAGAGAGGCAGGTCGCTCCAGCGGTACACCTTACACAGGAGGTCCTGCGGAGATATGTGCTGAGCCCCGAGCCGCAGCTCACTGCTCGGCACCATGACACACTCACTGGGTATCCCTCCTCTGGTCTCCACAGCCTTCACCAAAGTATCCAGAGATTTCTCCTTGAGTCTTTTCAAAAAGGCATGAGCAGTGCTCGCAAGTTCCTCCTCCAGCCCCGTATGCCTCGGTGCGCACTGACAAGCGCCCCCTCCGTCTTTCCTCGGGCCCCAATACGGGCTCCGAGGTCTGATATCCCATTCCCCAAACAAACAACACGTCACCGTCCTACCGTCGCCCTCCTGTCCCCGGCGAGCGCCTCTGTGCTCCGAGACGCACATGGCCCCCGCAGCACGGTCATCGTCAGGCTGCTCCTCTTCCTCCCTCTCGGGGCTCTCCGTCAGGTCTACAGCCTCCCCCGTGAGTCCCGGAGCCGGGTCAGTGTGTGTCACCGGCCGCTGCTCGTGTCTGTGGAGCTTTCCTGAGTGTCTGCCACATTGCCCGTCCCGTCTCCCCTCACCTCGTCTGCTTCCATCCCGCCCGTCGCTCTCGGTGACCAGACGGCTTCTCCAGAGTCGCCGTACAAGACCTGCGCGTTTCGACTTGAACATACGACAACCTAGACAGTTTTGGATGTGTCCTGTCGGTCCCGTCCGGGTCTCGGGAGATGCCACATCGATTTACACTCGTAGCATAAGACCGGGGGGTTGTGCACGGTGCGCACAACATGCGCAGCCGGTGGTCGCCGTTTTCTGGCTCTCCAGCAGCATTAGAAAGAAATCTTCAATCATGCGCTGCGTTAAACATATCACTTCAGGTCTGGAGAAGGAGACGGCTACACACAGCCACTGCTCGGTGACCTGCTGTCGCCAACTCAATTAAGCCACAACTTTTGCCAGCCCTCTCACACAGCATTCAGCTCCCCAACACTGTGGAGGTCCTGCACACAATCCACAAACCATAGTTAGTCCACTCCAGGAGCAGTATCAGTTTACAGTAACAAACAGAGCGACAGAAACATTAATCCAAAAGTGTTCCAGAGTCTCTCCTTGAGCTTCGTGAACCCCTTGAACCGTAAAATCCTTCCTTCACCCCGAAATAAACCTTTCGAAATCGCGAAGATTTCTGATGCTGTGGTGAAACAATATTCCCGCTGCAGAGTCCCTGGGTAACGCAGAGATGGTCGGGGACTCCTGTACCAAACTCCGGGACGGATTCCGTGCTGAGAAGTTGTTTTAAAGAGAGCTGGAATTACTCCACTCTCCAATCCCCTGCAAGTCCCTTTCGGACGCACACACACACACACACACACACACACACACACACACACACACACACACACACACACACACACACACACACACACACACACACACACACACACACACACACACCACACGCGCGCGCGCGCGCGCACACACACGCTCCTGCTGCACACACAGTACAGTCAAGTTTAAAAGAATACAACTGCTTAATCGACTGTGATTTTCAAAATAAAAGCAAGTAATGTCAACATGCATTGTTTTAAAGGAAATTGTCCACATTTACAGAAAAAGGGTGAAGAAGTGTTGTTTTTCTGTTGTGATCCAAAATAATATCCTCCATTGAAATTGCATAACTGCAACATTCAGTTGAGTTACTTTGAAAGAAGCTTTATGAGTGAGCTATAAGTTACTTTATTATTTTTAATAATTTAGATTTATCCATTCCATATATAATCACTATTTACACTAAAACTATTACCTTATCCTTAAATGTAGGGTAGGTAATGTTGGAGAAACCAGCTCGAGTGCGCTAGAATTTGAAAATACACAGCCGGAAGAAATCTGCTACTTCCTTACAGAGCTCCTCCTCCAACACACACGAACGCGCACATGACCAATGAGGGCACGAGATAAGTTTGTGCACAGATGGAAGGCTGACAGGCAGGTAGGCCATCCAGTTACTTTAAACGGGCCGGGTAAAATGATTGGTCGTGCTTTTTACACGCTTCCACAGATGACATTTTTGTATGGATTTTTTGTCAAAGCACTTAAGATATTCATTGCTATCGGGATGTTAGCATTCCATGGAATATAACAAAAAGTGTATCTCGAGCCGGTTTCTCAAACTTACCTACCCCACCTTTAAAGGTAAATAGGAGTTTTTTAAATAATAATTATATCATGTATAATTAAGGTTTTAGTGGAAACTTTTATCATTAAAAAAGTGATCCTTGTTTTTCGTCTGCTTCATCATCACAATAAAATATTTTATTTAATATATCGATTAACTGGTTGTGTAGCATTGCAAAAGTCCCATTTGACAAGTTTTAAATAAATTGGTGAAATTATATCAAGACAATATCTAAAATATAAAGAGCTATTATTAATCTGAAAATACGTGAATTTACAAAACTCAAACACAATTTATTTATTTTGAAACCTAGATGACTGAGTCTCTCTTGTAATTCTGTCTGAATTGACCCTCTCTCTCTCTCTCTCTCTCTCTCTCTCTCTCTCTCTCTCTCTCTCTCTCTCTCTCTCTCTCTCTCTCTCTCTCTGTGTGTCTCTCTCTCTTTCTCTCTCTCGCGGGGCCCCAGAGGAAAGCTCTGGAGCCATTGGTTGATTCTCGCCATCATGTGCCAGTCTAGACACTTTGGCGGCTGGGAGCCGGTTTCAAGTTTCTTAACTCTTAAAGACGTAACATCCTGCTCCGCTAAAACTGGAAACATCCTGCAGCGATGTGATCACAGTGGAAATCACATTGATCACCGGTGAATAGGTAGACGATATTATACACAAATACAAAATATAAATAAATGCCTTCATGGCATGCAAAGGCATGTTGCAGTACAAAAGGTCACGAAAATGATGGAAAAAACCCAAAAATAAAAACAATAATAATGATACAACAACTGAAGAATAGTATATTATTCTAGGGTGCAAAGAGTTTATAGATTATGCAATACATCATAACTCTTATTTATTCTATTGCCATTCAAAAATAAAATATGTATCTCTCAAATGTAATCGAGTAGAACTATTTTGTATACAATGGAAAAAATTGAGCACTAATAACTGATATACAATTGTGAAATAAATTATTTTGAGGGACTTCACACACATTTCATAATATTTCAGTGGAAAATATTTGCTTTTTTAAACCACTGCTATTAGTGAGTGAAAACTTAATACCTCAATAAAATACATTTTGAAAGATGTTGTTCACCGCATTGAGTGCACATAAATTTGGTTGTTGAACAAATGTTTTGCCTTCAAATACCGTGTTATTTTACTGTGACATTGCATCTACCGTTAACAGCCTATAGACGTCAAGCTACAAGGCCCAGCTGCCAATATTATATAATAACCGTACACGCAGTTAAGTAGGGGGACCTATTAAACATTAAGCGCAAAGGGAGTAGAGGGAGGTAATCTGGGGGTTAGGGTATCCCCAACTGGCATCACGCCAGTCCTCCTACCCGTCCCCTTGCCAACATGACCCCCTCCATCACTGCTGGAAAGACCGGCATTTTAACAACTCCACAAGCATCAGTTCAAGTGCAAGTTACAGCTGTGGGATCATTCTTTCTGGTGGGTGAGGGTGACAGTTCACACATCATATCAGGTGAGTTAACCCTGCGAGTCAGTTCCATGTCCAGTTACTGTGTGTGTGTGTGTGTGTGTGTGTGTGTGTGTGTGTGTGTGTGTGTGTGTGTGTGTGTGTGTGTGTGTGTGTGTGTGTGTGTGTGTGTGTGTGTGTGTGTGTGTGTGTGTGTGTGTGTGTGTGTGTGTGTGTGTGTGTGTGTGTGTGTGTGTCAGGGACAGTGAGCCCAAGCTCTGCTGGGGTGTGTGGCGGGGAACGACTGGGCTGGAGACGGGGGAGTCCGAGTTACAATGACAGAGGGAGAGAGTTGAGGAAGAAGAGGAGAGCAGTGTGTGTGGTGTGTGGTGTGTGTGTGTGTGTGTGTGTGTGTGTGTGTGTGTGTGTGTGTGTGTGTGTGTGTGTGTGTGTGTGTGTGTGTGTGTGTGTGTGTGTGTGTGCAGAGGGCACCTGTTCAAAATGTGTTCCCCTGTGTAACTCAATCAGATGCAGAGAGAGGGGAGTGTTTCGTCTAGAGTTGAACGTTTCAGTGCCCCAACCAGGGTATTTTATTTGTCTCTAAAACAATATAGCCTATAACCTTTTTTTTTACAAATAGATCACAGATTCATAACATTTTGAAGAGTATAGAACGGCACTGTTGTTGTTTTCTATATTGTGTTCTGTTTATTAGTAGAAATGAAAAGTCAGTTGGGGGTTATTGCCTCAGCTGAGTCAAACTCATAAATCAAAGTGGATGTGACATCCATTCCTGGAAGTCGACACTCACTTACACAGAAACCTGTCAAAGTTAATGCACCGCAGGTTTATTAACAAGCAAGGTGTGCAAAAAAAGACTGGATGCATTTTTTATATTGATAACTTACTGAGTCATGCTCAAATCACGCCCATTTTAAATACAATCACATAAAGCAGGCAAGGAACAACAAAACATTTTAACGTTAACTTATGTAACCCTATTATAATAACAGAGTTGACATCACAAGGCCCAACCCAAAGTCTCACTAAGCAGTAATTAATGTGAGACAGGATGACATTAACCTGAGCTATACTCACTCCCTATCACATCCCTCTCCTCGGGCACATCCGGTATGCATTCATGGACACATATAGCACCGATATTGTGCAATATAATAATTATATACATAGTGAGTGACTAATGTAGTCACTAAGTGCAGTGCATTTTGGTGCAACACATATAAACAACAATAATAAGGTGACAGTGTAATCTATTCGATTTCCTTCTGTTTATTCTATGTCTGTCTTGTTTAATTTTAATTTAATTTTATATTTCAATACATATTCTCTGCTTTTAAATTATTTTTCGTTACTGTGTATTTTGGTTCTGTAACAAAAATATTTTACATCTCGAATTGAAAATGCAACTTTATTTACGTTAGAGACAATGATAATAAATCTCTCTAAACCCTTCTCTTGCGTTTCGGGTCAACTCTGACCGAGTGACTTCGTTTGTAATCATAAATATTGTGTTTTCCATCCAATTGCCTCAAGACCTTATGGTATCCTCCACACTAGGCCTCTGAACATATACAATTGATGATCACCACTTGCATTGAATTATGAGTGCTAAAACAATTTACTCTAAGTTACGGGAACCTCTCACTTTCTCGCGCTGTACACACACACACACACACACACACACACACACACACACACACACACACACACACGCACACACACACACACACACACACACACACACACACACACACACACACACACACAGACACACACACACCCTCCCTTACTGTCTCTCATGCAGTTATATTTGTGCTTTGCACACATTTGACTCATTGACACAATGAGTAGGCAACCGATTAGGCGATTTTCTGTCAGTGAGGCTCTGGACAAATGTTTTGAACCAGATGAAGAGGAGATTGAACCAGAGATAGAGGACCAACAGTCAACAGACCAGGAAGTGGCCCCTGAGGGAGAGGCCCCTGAGGGAGAGGAGCCCTGAACCTGATGGGCCCACCGGTGGGTACGGACCATATACTGTAGTTGAAAGTACACAATGAAACACTGGCTTGCTTGTATCAAATCAATACATCCCATACATCATTGGAACGGGAAGAATCTCGGGAAGTAAACACAGCCTACATGGCAAGCATTTTTATACGGTAATGTACAGTAAACACTATCTTTGAACCTACTGCATGAACATGAAATGCACCCCTGATGTCATTCTGTCTGCCACCCCTTGATTCGACTTGCTTTGACTGTTCAAATGAGGTGTCAACCATCACAATTGCATAAGGGGTTCCAGAGATATCACTGTGCAAAACACACCGGCCAATTTAGTATGACCGAACGCAAGAGAAGGGTTAAACGACCGGAATCTTAAATCAGAAGGGTGCATCATGAAAACTCAAAAAGGACAAACTGTCCATCTGACAGGAGGGATTCTGGTTATTGGACAAAAAAGCAATAGTCTGTGCAGCCACACCGTCATTGAATTACACTCACTCATTATTGCTCTTCTGTGTGCATTGATTCCCTAAACAGAAATAGACCATTAGTTTAAGATTAAATAAGATTTAATAGTTTAAGAAAAATAGAAGAATGATTAGTGTTAGGGAAATAATTGTCCTAGACTCCTAGATATGACGTACAGGACCAACCCTGACGTCTGTTTACCCTCCTTTAAGGACACAGGCTGTTTCAGCCAATAATGTTATTGTTCCCATTCTGTGACCGGTCAATACTGGGTCACAGATGGTCTGTATTGTGGGTACACTGGGACACTTCCTTCTCTGTTGTCTGAGGACTCCAGGGCATGACATATCCAAGGCCATAAGTGGCGGAAGCTGGTAACTTAGTGTGCCCAAACTATCTAAAGCTATCTTATCAAAACATGTTGATGACTCTCTGTGGAACCAGTTAAATGGGCTGGCAAGAGAGAGGCTCTCGAGAATTGACGTGGCAACTCTACCGTGAAGTCAGAACCTCTGGCTCTTGGACTTGTGATGTGAATCCTCCGGCCGTAACTCCAAATAAACCATCAGTGTTTGACATCAAAGCTACTGCTCTTCCCGTGTCTCCTTCCTGAGTCGGTGACTCCCACTGCATAGCTACACAGAAGTTTCCTTTACAATTTGGCGTTGTCAGCAGGATGCCAATAAATCTTCAGAGCTGGTAAGTGTGATTTTAAAATCTACATTTGGACATTGCCTTACCAGAATCTGTGATTGACGGTATCCTAAAATTACCTGTGAAACTGGGCAGCTGTGTTTCGTTTTTGGTTAATGAACATTTGGGGATAATAAACCCAGGGAATCAGTGTCTGGGGACTCAGTCCTAGCTGATTTCCTCTGTGTGTGCTGCTCAGGACGGAAGTGCCATACAAGCATACACAGCTCATGTTTAGAGATACATTAAAGAAAGGCATCAGTGAAGTGGAGCTTCTGTGTGAATTGAAAGCAATGTAAAAGATTTGTATTGGACAAATCGCCGGATTCTGAGGATTTTAGCGGCCAAACATAGCAGTTGAAAATAAGCAGCCAGAGATATTTACTGCTATCGCCTCTCTGTAAAAACACGGCTCCAGCTGCAGCCGCGGGTGTGTGTGTGTGTGTGTAAAACCTCCCCGTGTGTGTGTGGGGCTGGAGCAGTGCAGGCTATTGCCTATAGGCTTTAACTCACAACACCGCCGTCTCTATTGCAACGGGACGGTCTAAAAGCACCCGTTGTTTAGGACCGCTTTCTCATGGTTAGACGGGCCAGCACGAGGTGCGTGCATCGCCAGATGCGCCACAGTTCCCTAGACATTGAGGAGCAAGTGGCGGTCAGGGGTGCAAACATAAAATTATAGGCTAAATGATCAGAGGTGTGTAGTGGCAAGCAAGCATAGGCAAGCTGTGTTTCACCTTGAGGTGAACTCGATAGCAAGTATATATAGGCTGGTCGTACGGACTACAGTCAACTGAGCTGTTGTTTGGAGAGAAAGGGCAGGGAAAAAGTCTGTGGGCTCCGATCGGGGGGGCACAGCGCCACTAGAAACAAATAGCCTAGTGGTTGTCGCAAGAGGATAAGCTAGTTATCGCTCTTGGACGGCTTTCAGGCACCGATAAATCACTTGTATACAAGGGTGAGGCGTGAGAAGACGCCCACTGGAGATAATTCCCCACCCCCTCTAAGATCTCTCTTAAATCCGGACTAAATTGAGCTGGATGAGTTTTGCTGTCGCGCTGGTGTTTATTACGAGTTTATGTTTTGTTTGTCTGATTGTTTGTATGGGGGGTCTATATTGGTTTGTCTACCCGCCGTCTTGTGTATGTATTGATCATTTTGTTCACAACATTAGACCTTGTCCTCTAATCTCTACTAGAATAAGATAAGTGTGCATGTTTGGGTGTGGAACACTCCTGTAATGTACCTAATCTTGTTATCCTTTTCATTACAGAGCTGGGAAAATGGTGTATTGATTAGATTCTGATCCGTGCAAGTCCAATTTTGACTGACTTTAGTTCTAATGTTAATTTGATTTCAACCCATAAGTAATTATTTAGATTAACTCAACATTTCACATGATGGATTAGTGCTCCACATTTTTCCCACTAATTTGTTGTGCAATTAGGCCAATGGTAAAGAGAGACATTGATGACCTTGTGTCCCTTTTGTTGGTACGTGGTTCCATTCTATCTATGGCCTTGGACGATTTCACTAAGAGTCACCCAGTTCTGACAGTCCGGCTGAGTGCAGTCACAGAGATGCTATGGCTGCTCTACATGAAATTACATTAATGGTCTGGTCCGAGAATGGACACCATTTCCTGCTCCCAGAGACAATGCCGCTCCTCAAACTGAACAATACTGTCTCACGTGGGCCACTCCCCCCACCAAGCCATGAACTGAAAGCTTTGAACACCTGGAAGCCTCCCGGTCACACCAGCACCAACCCTTGGGTCAGTCAGATGGGACTAACGGCTTAACTTAGGGCATTTGGTTCAGAAATATGACTCTCGTTACCGCAGAGTGGGTTGTTTTTTTAAGGCTATTCATACTGCTATGCAGAGGATGCCTGTAGGTTGGCAAGCTGTTAAAAGCCCCTACTATTTTTAAAAATAGGCCTAATGTCAGGGGCCTCTTAATGTCTAGTTCTACATGTATTCACATTATATGGACAATGTTTCCACCTGGTGAAACTGAAGGCTGCACGGTACTCAGGCTACAATACGACCATTCTGTTCTGCTCTAACAATTCAATTGATAGATTCTACATCAAAACAATTAGCTTGTATTGTTTCCAATGATAACGTCATTTTAAGAGAAGGAATGCAAACCTGTTTTCAAATGTAAGGTTTTGAATTTGTTTGACATTCCTCAGTAATACCACCCTCAGACACCCACTATCATTCATGCTATGCCTTCAGTAGTGACTCAGATGTTAAGGGGGAAGAAGCTTTTCCTCCCAAATCAGATATGCTTTGTTTTTCAACAAAGGTATACAGTTCCTGCATAATATATGTTTCTCACAATTGTTTTTTTGTAAGCTGCACACAGGTGATACTGAGTCTTCTCGAGTAATAGATTACACCATGCTTAAATAGACTCCTAAGTTATTATTTCATATGTGACATATGTAAGAAAGGGGAGGGAAGAGTCAATTATATTGAGTAATTGATTTTATATTGGAACATTTATTTCTCAAACCTGTTTTATGGAAGAGGAAAATATTTCTGTTAAACTAATCTTTTATCGAACGGTAAATGGTGAATTAATATAACATTTAGAATCATTGAGAAGGGGTGATATCCACAGGGACTAGCTCACCTTTAAATTACAATAACATTTCTCTATTTTGGACTGATGAGTATATGATTCTTGCATGTTAAATGACTAACACAAACCTTACATTTATGCATGTGCATGTGTCAGGAGGGCTCCCAAATAATTCTGAGGGGCCTATCCTATTTTTGTAATTAAATGATAATGTGCTAATCCATTGACCAATGACCAGACATGTGTTGAATAGTGGTGATTAATATATTTTTGCCGGATCAGATTACACTTTCGCACTAAACAAAATTAATTCAGATTATAAAGTATTGAATCATAAGATATTTCTACTATTATCACAGATAATGTTAATATCCTTAATCGTCCAGCAATCAGGCTTAACAACACTACTCTTTAATGTATTATCCATGCATAGAAAGACCTACAATGATGTTTCAAGTACTGGATTAATTTCAGTTTTGGCCCAAAACTAATATTTATAATATTTCATATAACAATTATGTAGCATATTTGATCCTCAAATTAGAGAATTATAATTTAAAGAAATTGATATTCTCAACATTAGATAAACACAGAAGAATCCTTTCCAAGTACCATAAGTAGATGCTCAGGTAAGTATGGCTAATAGGAATAATTGATAGACTTAATTTGGTACAGATCAGTGGTAGCATTTACAAATGTAATAATTCAAGGTTTAAGAATGTTTAATCCTTCCTTTCCAGGTTTTTACAAACGTCTTTGAATATTTGCCTAACTTTTCCTTTTCAGATTTTGAACAATGTACTTGACTAAAATGAATGTATTGATTTCACTAAGTGCCTTACTCTTGACTAAAGCGTATTTAAGTAAACGTAAAAGTAATCCTAAAATTGAGGACACTGCACTTTTGCAGATTACAGATTGATCAAATCACCAGTGTGAATTCTATACTCTAACTGTGAATTTGTAGCTGGATCTCTTACGATCCTGAGTTTTAAAATGCTTTTGACTAGTGATTGCCTTGAAGTAAATCTTTAAAGCGGCAAGCTCGTTTTGATTTTATAGTTTGATAAGTGAAATTAACTAATGGTAAATGATAAAGGATATTAGTTTAAAACAAATATTTAGCTATTTATGCATTTGTGTTTTATGTGTGTTCATTATTGTGCTTTGGACGAAAGATGATCAAACACTGATGAGAGATGATTTTTTCCTATTATGATTGGCTGTATCAATCATTGTGATTGAATGTTTCAATCTTATTCTACTTTGTGATGTAATTAATGTAAGGTGAGACCACACTTGAATCTGGAGACGCCTATTGAGTTAATTATTGACCAGATTATTATTAGACTAATGTTTTAGGTTATCATAAATGATAAAAAGAGAAGACTGTTAGGGAAATAATTGTCCTAGACTCCTAGATATGACGTACAGGACAAACCTTGACGTCTGTTTACTTCCTTTAAGGACACAGGCTGCTTCAGCCAATAATGTTATTGTTCCCATTCTGTGACCGGTCAATACTGGGTCACAGATGGTCTGTATTGTGGGTACACTGGGACACTTCCTTCTCTGTTGTCTGAGGTCTCCAGGGCATGACATATCCAAGGCCATAAGTGGCGGAAGCTGGTAACTTAGTGTGCCCAAACTATCTAAAGCTATCTTATCAAAACATGTTGATGACTCTCTGTGGAACCAGTTAAATGGGCTGGCAAGAGAGAGGCTCTCGAGAATTGACGTGGCAACTCTACCGTGAAGTCAGAACCTCTGGCTCTTGGACTTGTGATGTGAATCCTCCGGCCGTAACTCCAAATAAACCATCAGTGTTTGACATCAAAGCTACTGCTCCTACTGTGTCTCCTTCCTGAGTCGGTGACTCCCACTGCATAGCTACACAGAAGTTTCCTTTACAATTAGATTTTGAGAAAAGGGTTATTTTTCTCACAGTTAAGTGAAAACCTTTACAACAAATACTGCAACTATCTGAATTATTTATTTTATTTTGGATAAAGAAACCCTTTTAACAGAATCTGTATCAGTTCAGCAATTGTTAGTGACCCCTTGTTAAACATTTCCTTGTTGCATGTTTGGATGGTGATGCAGTGTGTTGTATGTGTGTGATGCTGATGCGGTATGTGTGTGTTTGTGAGTGAGGGGGGTGGTGGTGTATGAGAGTTGGTGGGAGATTAGACAGGGTGTCCGGCACCAAACCACCTCCCAAAATAAACTGAGTCCCTGCGTCTGTGTGTTTGTCCAGTGGCAGACCGGCAGGCTCCCGGTGCTCCGGCAGCAGCAGAGAGGAGTCTGGGGTCCGGCCGCCTGTCACAGGAACAACATGTCATCAGCTTCATCGCTCCCCTAATGGCTCTTCTCTAGACCAGGGACAGTGTGTTGCCCCACAAAGGCGTCGGTTTACTCTGCAATCACACAAACACACACACTCACATGCGTATATAAACATTCATGCACACACAAACACTCCTGCTGCCCACTCCCAGCCACTTACAGGCCAGCACTAGAGAGAGTAGGAGGCCCCCTTATGGAAACATGCAGCGGTGCTGGAGATAATGTCTAGCCAGACCTCCGGACTCACACCAGACTGCCCTCTTACTCTGACGTCCGTAGGAATCTCCGCACAGAAACACTGCCAAGCGTTAGTAATATTAGACTGCCAAACTATGTATCTGTTTGGAGCTGATCCTGAGGTAAAGGAATAGTCCCTTCTCTTGCGTTTCGGGTCAACTCTGACCGAGTGACTTCGTTTGTAATAAATATTGTGTTTTCCATCCAATTGCCTCAAGACCTTATGTTATCCTCCACACTAGGCCTCTGAACATATACACTTGATGATCAGTGCAGATTGAAAACATCTCCACACACACACACACACACACACACACACACACACACACACACACACACACACACACACACACACACACACACACACACACACACACACACACACACACACACACACACACACACACACTTCTTGTGCTTATGTCCCCCCACACCTTCCAGACAAAACTATTTACTCTAAGTTACTGGAACCTCTCACTTTCTTGCGCTGTATGATACAATGTATCATACCTTCTCATAGGTGCGAGCTCTGTGCCCCTCAAGAAAGAAAAACCTCTCACTTTCTCACAGTAAATGCCCCTCCATTATTGTCTCTCATGCAGTTATATTTGTGAATTGCTCACATTTGACTCATTGACAGTAGGCGACGGATTAGGCGATTTTCTGTCAGAGAGGCTGTGGACAAATGTTTTGAACCAGATGAAGAGGAGATTGAACGAAACATAGAGGACGATGTCTCAGAAATGGAAGACAACAGTGATCCAGACTATGAGCCTGACCAACAGTCAACAGACCAGGAAGAGCCCCCTGAGGGAGAGGCCCCTGAGGAAGAGGAGCCCTGAATATTTATTTTTCTCTAAATGTTCAATAGGAAAACAGTATCAGTGTCTTATTTTATATTCATCATAGTGAATGCAGTGCATGCTGAACTTGATGGGCCCACCGGTGGGTCCAGACCATATACTGTAGTTGAAAGTACAATGAAACACTGCCTTGCTTGTATCAAATCAATACCAACTAAAGCATTTCCATCTCCAGTAAACACAGCATACATGGCAAGCATTTGTATAATATACAGTAAAGTAAGCACTATATTTGAACTTACTGCACAAAATAACATGAAATTCAACCCTGGTGTCATTATGTCTGTCACCCCTTGATTATACTTGCTTTGACTGTTCAAATGAGATGTCAACCATCAAAATTGGATAAGGGGATCCAGAGATATCACTGTGCAAAACAGACCGGTCAATTTTGACCAAAAATAGTATGGGAAGGGGGGTATGACATAACGCAAGAGAAGGGTTAACCTTTAGGGAAATACTTGCTTTCTTGCAGAGAATAGGGGTGCGTGTGGCACAGTGGATAGAGCCTTGGTCTGGGAATCAGGTTCAAACCCCACTAGAGTCAGCATGTTGTTGTGTCCCTGGGCAAGACACTTCACCCCAAATTGCTCCTGTGGGGATTGTCCACAGTATTGAGTATGTAAGTTGCTTTGGATAAAAGCGTCTAACAAGTAACATGTAATGTAATTAGATGAGAAGATAATTACCACTCTTACGTGTGTCTGTGGCATATTAGGTGACAGCTAGCAGCCGGTTGGCTCAAGACTTGAAACAGGAACATTTAGGTTGGTTTTAGATGAAATAATACAGAAATATTCCAGCAGCTCTTCATTTTACTTATAGTTTTGATACAGATTAAACAAACAAGATAAAGGCCTACTGTTGGACAGTTTTTAGTGTTTATGCTAAGCTTACTGGATGTTGGCTTCACAGTTAGGCCTAACAAACAGTTACAACAGTTTTGTCAATGTTAGCATTTTACTCTCTGCAATTTGTTTCAATACGTTGAAACAGTCTGTTAAATAATATGTTGCAGCAAACAGCCGGTTAGCTTAGCTTTGCATAAAGAAATAATAAGGGGATATCTTGCCTCGTATTCAGGGCCGGCCATGACCAATTTGCTGTCCTAGGCAAGATTGGTCAGAAGATTTTTGCCCCCCCCCCCCCCAAAATGCAGACACTCACTATGACTCGTGCATGCATGTGCACGGTTGTGGCATGACCACCAAAACAGAAAGATATGGACACAAGATGTGTGCAAATGTATTTAGTTTCCTATCCATTTGAACATGATTTATCATTTAAGTGGGGGGGGACCTCACCTCCTCCAGGGGGGTCCGGGGGGCATGCTCCCCCGGGATCTTTTTTAATATTGAAGTTAAAAGCATCAATCTGGTGCACTGTGAGAGCAACATTAGGATATCTATGGATACATCTCTCAACACGATATGAAACAGAACTGTAAGCAGATTTTCTTTTTCTTTATGGATATTTTACAAATCACTCCCCTTTCAAACTGTATTCTTGTTTATTAATAACTACTTATTTCATATCGTATTTTATACCTGTTTTTCATCTATTCTCTTATTTTTTTATAACTATAATGATTATATAAAGGTGTGCCTTTACCTCACTGAGCTGAGGTTATCAGAGCCGCTCAGTCTCAGTCAGGAGAGAGCTCTCTCCCCCCACGGCCGTTTACACAGTAAATTCCAATGTTAATAAAAGCACACAGCTGTATACGTTTTTTGGGAGTTTGATTTATTTTAAATGAACACAAATACAAAATTAAAACCTATAATTGCACACTAAAACCATTATTTCAAAAAAAGAACTATTTCACATAAACCTCTGGTTTTGACTGGGGCTGGGGCAGTTCAACTTGATTTTGGGGGGGGGGGGGGTGTGCCATAGTTTATTGGCACTGTACGCAATATAGGCGTAGTTCTGTTAGTTTAAGATAATAAGATGTACTTTATTGATCCAAAATCGGGAAATTGTGTTGTTATGAAATATCAACAACATTTTTTAAATGTCTAACTTTTTTTTTTTTCTCCCCATTTTTGGTGCCCTCGATGGGTTGATGCGCCCTTAGCATTCACCTATACTGCCTATGCCAAGGGCCGGCGCTGCTCATATTAATTACATTAATACAATTAATGAATGAGCAATCAGAAAGAACAAGGCTAGCTTGTTTCCAGTCTTTATGCTAAGCTAATGAACTTCTGGTTGTAGCCTAGCATTATATTTATCATAAAAACAAGAAAGTGGTATTGATCTTTTCATCTAAAAGGAAAGAATACCTAAAATAGACAATTATTTAATGAAGCTACATTCGAATTTAAGTGGGGGGAGCATGATAGCATAACATTGCATTAAAAAAAACAAGCATATATACTTATTTTAAAAAAAGCCTGTATGTTTCTTAGAGCTGCAGTATGTTATCCCAGCCTTTAGCAGAATAGCCTTACACCTTCAGGGAGTGAAAGAAGTCAAGGAGCTGCCTGAACTGCTTTCCTTGTTAACAATTCTGAGTTGAGCAGCACACACCCATCCCTGTCTGCTGGACTCCTGGCACCAGAGAGGGCGTAATCAAGCCTCTCTGCCCTCTCTCACAGTTCAGCTCTAATGCCACCATCCCTTTGAAACTTCACTCCACTACCCTTTCCATGAATTTTTCAAGGGCCACATATTTATTTTGCTCCCTCTCTCTGCGGGTCCGACTCTTCTCACGCTCACCACTGGAGCTAGGCGAGCCGCTGGCTGCTCAAGTTAGCTCATTAATCACTCTTCTCTTCTCCCCCTCCGTTCTGAGAAACAGAGCCACTAATTAATGGAAAGCACTTTATGACAGAACACAGGGGTTTCCTGGAAATTAACCATTAATCTAGACTTCCATTATAGGTCTAATAGCATGAGGTGGGCGGGGATGGATTGGTTTGAAATTGTGGAAAAGGGTGATGGCAGTAACACAACGCTAGAAACAAGAGCTGTGTAAAAAAGTCTGTAAGAGCTCATTAATGTTAATGCAAACATTAGCCAAGTAAAAAACTGTGCAGGTTGATGGATGCTGTGTCACCAGCTTTATGTCCAAAGACATTACTTTACATTATTTAGATGTTTATGTTCACCATTGCAGAGGCACATGTTGAACATTTTTCTGAGGCTTTTGTTAAATAAATATAACCAAAGAAAGACATGTCTGAACATTGTAATTACATGTCATATGCCCATTAATCATTATCATTAGATGCATCATATTTCCTCATGTCTAAACAGAGCCAGATTGTTCTGCATAAATTCCCCTCGATTTGATTCGCTTTTAAACTAAAATGACATTTTAGACTTGACAATAACCTTCCTTATAAACCATTGGACACACTGTTGCTAGAAAACACACTTGCTTTCAGGGCACAGAATTGCATTAAATACTACATTCAGTTTGACAAACAGCTATTTTGGCGTTGGAGTTTGGGACTGCGTACGATCTCAGGAATTAGGATCTGATGTTAATCTTTTGGTCTGCAATTTAAGTAAACACAAAAATGGCTATGCAGCTAAGTATGCCCTGTGTCCTGCTGACACAGATGTTTACTGCTAACTATTCCTGTTTTCTGTTTCTCTCAAGCAAACAGGCAAAGAAACTATCAGTTATTATTCCGTCTCATGTCTCTCTGCTCTCTGAATCAGGATGCTTACATTAGTTTTGTAAACATGTGCAAAATCCAATTATACTTGTGTCTTTTGCTGCAGCAGAGTCACACACCACATTCATGCTCCTCAGGGGAAAGCACACAGCAAATCCTTGTCCTGGGATCCTCATAAAACTGGGTCTGATTTCAGTAAGGGCCTAGGTTGTAGGACATTATATGTGTACGTTTGTTTACTTTCACAGTATTGTATTTTGTTTGGACTTCCATTAGGGGGAACAGTATCTAAGAAAACGAGGAAGGAAATGGGATGAAAACAAAGGAAGAGGAAGGGAACCCAGTGTGATGGAGCCTGTCCCTCGCTGATCCTGGTTCAGCCCGAGTCATACGGACAGTGGCGCCACCGCTGCAACTAATGGCTGTGGTCACTCACGGAGGACCTTTTATTTCTTTTTTTAAAATGAAAGCACAAACAACCACACAAAGTAATGAATGGAGGGAGAATTGATGTGGCCGGTTTTAGTTTGTTATCACAACTAAAGATCAGTCAATGATACTCAATGAGGTCAAGCACCCAGCAAGAAGATTTGAGGTTTGCTGTTTAGTGGATGCGTCACATAGCCGGATGCTATGATTAATATAAGATGCATGGAAATCAATGCTTTGTTGTTTGCACATTTTTTTATTTAAAAAGAAAATTGGTTAAAAAAAAGGTGAAATGACAAGCGACAAAACGTCCACAGACGATTAGAATTGGGAAGGTGTGGTTCATGGCTGGCACTTTTAATGGCTCAAAATATATTGACGTCATGGTTGTTAGTGATCAAAGTACCGTATGAGGAGGAGAATAGAGGTTTTTTCCATCACAGATTGATATACTTAACAAACTTGCAGCACTTGCTGATAATAACATTAAATGTTATATAACAAGGGTCTTGCATGCTTTTTTAAAAGATTGCTGAGTGTGTGAAAGGAATAAGAAATTATCTATATAACTAAAAACAAAATATGTCTTATATAACAATGACATAAATCCAGCTTCTTGTCACAGAAACAGAGTTAGTGGCTTGCCATTTCTTTTCAGCCCAGTCCTTTTTTCCAAATGATCATTTTATTTCGTAATGCATTGCAACCTTCAACCCACAGCTTTGGTAAAACAAGGGAAACAGAGCCAGTTATGTTTCTGTCCTTTTTTAAATAAACTTAATTTGATTTCATTATAATGTTGTGGTTAAATTACATATGTTGTCTGTATTTAGTGTTACAAACGTGGCTCCGGCTTCTAAGAAGGAGGGAGTCCAAGCTTAGAGAACTTAAAAAACCTCAACTTATTAATTAACTAATGTGAAAAATAAGATTGGTTGCAGAGAAATGGAAGCAGTCAGTGGTGTAAGACCTGTATGGATGTGTGCAACAGGTGTGTAGCTCTTTGTGCCTTTTGCCCCCCCCCCCCCCCCCCCCACCCAGGCTCCTGCAAGAAGAAACAATGGCAGAAGAAACAGGTGGGATTGGTCATATTCATACAATATTTTTTTATTTAATTACTTGCAACATTTGTTCACCAATGGATACTCCATTTTAAGCGTGGTGCTCTTTAACCGTGAGGGCTGATGACGATTTCATTATGCTTTAGGGTTGGGGTAACACTTTTCACTGAGACAGGAGATGCAAACATTAAAACAAGTTCAAGCTCAGAAAAAGCAGGACATAAGGCAACCACTTTAGATGTATAGCTAGCTATTCAATACATTTGCTAGAATAATCATTATGAAGAGTAACAAGACTTAGTTTGGAGAGCATTTTTGACAGTTTGTACAAGTTAAACTCAAAGAAACAATTTCAAGATAAATTATGATCCGTTTAGCTTGGAGAACATTCATCATTAACTTGACATTTCTGTCGTCTTCTGATTTGTTCATATGTCCTTGAATCACCCTTAAACACATGTATCCACAAATGAAGCACTTGATGCAGATGATTTATTTCTCTAAATCAAGAATAACGTGAATCTAATCCACACAGTTTCTGACAGTGGAGTATTTCATCGTGAGTTGGCAGAATCATGTTTGTTTGGTGCCAGCTAATTTAAACGGACAAAACACAACTTGTATGCCTTCGGGTTCATAGCCTTCCCAATAAGATTTGGCAGATAATGCTGAGTAACTTGATATAAACGTCCTAACAAGGCTGGACTGATATTAATGACTCAAACAACCTTGAGATCTGCAGGATGTTTCCGATGCTTATGATTTTCAGAATCCAGGTTGAAATGAAGATGTTATATTTTCTGTACTGATGACAGAGCTCTTAATATTAGGTCTGCTGGCACTGCCTTTGTTTTTTAAGCGGTCTCATAAACCCATTTTTTTTACAATTGATTGTTTTGACTGCAGACAAAGAGACATGAAACTTTGGAAAAGAGCTATGATCTACAACAAAAGCAGGACATTTGCAGATTCATCATTTATATCTCTATAATTAAGCTTCCAGTTTTTTTGTTATAGTTTTTCTTGCGTTCTGGGTCAAAAAAGACCGAATGACTTTTGTTTTAATCATACATATTGTGTTTTTCATCCAATTGCCTCAAGACCTTATGTTATCCTCCACACTAGGCCTCTGAACATATACACTTGATGATCAACACTTGCATTGAATTTTGAGTGATTTATTCAACAGTGAAACACCCATGATGTTTTCGGTCAGAATTGACCGCCATAGAAATGAATGGGTATGAGTGTATTATGTTCATCCTGCAGATGGAAAACATCTCCACACACACACACACACACACACACACACACACACACACACACACACACACACACACACACACACACACACACACACACACACACACACACACACACACACACACACACACACACACACACACACACACACACACGTTCTGTTATGGTATATTTCTCTTTCTCTAAATGTTCATTGAGGAAAACAGTATCAGTGTCTTATTGTATATTCATCACAGTGAGTGCAGTGAATGCTGAACTTGATGGGCCCACCGGTGGGTCCGGACCATGACATGAAACACTGGCTTGCTTGTATCAAATCAATACATCCCATACATCATTGGAACGGGAAGAATCTCAGCTACAACACCAACTAAAGCATTTCCATCTCCAGTAAACACAGCCTATATGGCAAGCATTTCTATAATATACAGTAATGTAAAATGAGCACTATCTTTGAACTTACTGCAAAAAATAATATGAAATTCACCCCTGGTGCGCACGCACACACACACACACACACACACACACACACACACACACACACACACACACACACACACACACACACACACACACACACACACACACACACACACACACACACGCGCACGGCAGGTCTTACCTGTAGAGCTATTATTCAACCTTGCTTCGGTGTGATATGCCAAGTGTTGAAGATATCGTTAGTAGAGACGTTTGCATTGCCTTGAATATAATGAAAGCAGATGTTATTCTGATTGTGAAAGTGTGAAAAAAAACATATGAAATATTGGTCATGATTTCTGCTAAAGGATGATGCTGGAAATCGTATTTGTTATTAGCAATGTTAAGCACGTAGATGATAAATGAAAATGCGTCTTGTACTAATACAAGCCACTCAGAATATGAGAAGTGTTTGGGTCAGTTTAGTTTGAGTCAAAACAAGGTGGAAACTGAGCAGAGATTATACATTTGAAGCAGACTACACCCAGCGCTCGGCCAAACACACTGTTTACAGAGTGGAGGCTAAATGTTCAAGGGAACACTCTGCATCGCATGTAATTGCTTGTGATTCTCTCTCTTCACTTCAAAGCCACAGGGAGCACTGAAGTTCAAGGGTCAAAGGCTCGACTGTTGCCCAAATGCCCCCACATTTCCTGTTTTGTCTGGCTCTGTGAGTGTACAAGGATCTAAAATGTGACTGCTGGAGAGACTAAAGGCTCTACTTTAACTGATACCTACTATCTCAGGTCAAATGCTTCTTGTTTCTCTCACTGTTGTAACGGGTTTGAATTTATGATTTTTTTCTCACACACAAAGTCTGGAAAACGGTATGCAGCTTCAACTCCCTTATTTCATCTTGTCAGGATGAACCCTTTTTTTACGGCCATGGTAAACAAGAACCTCTCTCTCCCACTCTTTTTTTCTCCCTCCATCTTAAAACAGCAGCCAAGACATGGACTCTCACATGCAGCAAGTTATTTTGGGAGATTACACCCTGTACTGTGTTGGTTGCATTTAACAGTAAGAGCAGAGACAATGCTGCAATATTACGTAAAGGGAAAAGGAGATAGTTTGCAAACAAGGTACATTTTCCGGGGTTTCAATGGTGCTATACTGGCTCCAAAATGGTGGAATGAGCTCCCCATTGACATCAGGACAGCAGATAGCTTGCACATCTTCCGGCGCAGACTGAAAACTCATCTCTTTCGACTCCACTTCGAGCGATAGAACTATTAACAAAGCACTTATATACTAATAAAGGACTGGCTTATCTAAAGCCAGTTGAGTAGCACTTGAAATGTTTTGGCTCTATAAAACCTGATGTACTTATATGATTCTGTTTTCTTCAAGGTTGTGTCTTCCTGGTCGAATGTACTTATTGTATGTCGCTTTGGATAAAAGCGTCAGCTAAATGCAATGTAATGTGTAATACCTTGCAAATAGGTGGAAATAAACATGTACAATCCCCATTTCTGTCCATGTTCCGACAGAAAACAAAACAGACAGAGAATACAAAGTGCGTATGTGAGTTTTGAGGAGGTGGGGTTACAGGGAGTGAGTGGCTCCAGTGCTAAATTACACTGCAACATGGTCCCTCTCAAAGCCCACATCTGGGATTGGCCCTGACAACTGGATGCCGTGCTTCTTTAATTTTGGTTACTTTGTTTATAACCCTATAATAGAGACAGTGTAGGACCACAGGGCAGGATTGAAGGAGGGAAGGACACAGGCAAAGTAAAAGCAGTCATTTTGAAAAATATTTTAGGAAGGGTTAGGTAAAAGAGGTTGGAATTTGTTTCTTAAATGAAGGCACATGTTGTTAATTCCTTGCTTTTTGACAGGATTCACACCATCGCGGTCATTCCTCTTCAGACCTGAACCCTGCAGGTTGTGGCTTGTTGAGTTGGGGAAGCATCGATGCACCAATAATGAGAAATCTGTAATATATTGGGAGCAGATCTGGGCTTTGCGAGCACACTCACTGTGTTTGGAGTCAGAGCATGAACATTATCACTAAATACACGTTAACACTGGATAGAACGAGTAAAGTCACTTAGTAGACTTGTTATCAAATAACATTTATCCATCGAGGACAATGCTTAACTCACTCGATGGAAACACAAAAGGTGGTCGGCATTTATTCAGTATTTGAGAATTAAACTGTCATCTAGGAACTGATTTGTCAGCTCTAATTTTAAATCTATAACCTCAAATATGAGAACAGTTTTAAGAGCATTTGAAAAAATACAGGTTTGATGTGTTGTGCGCTTGCTGATGCAAATTGAAGAATAACATGACTGTGGGTTGATGACATCCTTTCAAAACACATTGGATTATGGCAGTGGTTCTCAAAAGTGGGGGGCACGCCACCCCTGGGGGGCACAGAGGCATGACAGGAGACCAGGAGGGAAAATGGTTATTTAAAAAAAAAAAAAAAAAAAATCATAATATTAAAAATTATTGATTCGAAAATAATATGATACAGTACAGTACATCTGGGTCTCTGTGTTTCATTAAAGCTTGGCTCTGTGTGTGTGTGGAACGAGCAATTGTGTGCGCGAGCGAGAGAGAGAGAGCGCACCAGTACCGGAGATCGTTATTGTTAGCTTCTGGTGCTAGCTAACGGATATAAGGAGTTTTTTCAACAACAAGGTGGAAGAGAGTCCTCTCCTCTCAGACTGAGTGGCTCAGTGAACTAAAGGACTCTCTGAGTGTTTAGATAGTTAACGTCTAAGTTATCTCAGTGGGTCTCAGATGTTTTGGTCACGATTAATGTAATCAATTATTTCCAAGGCACACGTTTATATGATCATTATAGTTATAAAAAATAAGAGAATAAATGAAAAACAGGTATGAAATACTATATGACAGTACAAAAAGAATAAAGTTTAAAAGGGTGATTTGTAAAATATCCATAAAGAAAAAGCAAATCTGTTTACAGTTCTGTTTCATCTGGGTGTTGAGAGCTGTATCCATAGATCTCTTAATTTTGCCCCCGCCTATGTGAGATCCACACACCACCTGTAAATATAGCACTTTACCCCTGCTTACACCTATATGCCGTGAGCTGATTATCGAGTCGCGGGGACATTGTGTATTTGCGTGGGGAGTGTTGCAGTAGAACATTTCACTGTAGCGCCCGGTACCTTAATGGGAAACCCTAAATGTTTGAGCACCCTCTATGAAACGTCAAGCTACCCCACAGCACCCCCAAAATAAATCTCTGGCGCCGCCACTGAGCCTGACTATTTGTGTTGGGGGGGCCCGACTTTTTTCTCTCCATTTTCCACCAATTTACTCACATCTCACATAATCAACAAGAAACTGTTTAATCTTAAAAGATAATAAACACATGAAATGTATATGTAATAATTATTTGCAGCGGCACAAATATGGCTACAAGATGATATTTGATTTGATTCCTTTAAGTTATATTACATATTGCTGCCATACAAAAAAAAGGCCCCAATAGAGGTTTCTAATATGATAAATGACATTGCTATTAGGATACTTAACAAAATTGACAGACTAAAGAAAGTTCAGTCCAAGTTGAAGACCATGTAGTCTTCATGCTACACTTAAGTTCAACTTATTCTCAAAATTCATTTTTTTGATTTACGATAATTCATTTCCACATATCTCTGCAAACTACATTTTAACACCATACAATTACTTAGAGAATCCTCTAGGCGACAAAGCCATTTAACTGCTTCTTATGGTGCAAGTGTTTTTATTAGGCCACTTAAAGCTACCTTTAGCCTAATATAAAAATTAAAAAAAACTGATGACTGAAGGCATCCCGTGAACAAACCACACTGAAAGCAAATATAAACACAAAAGATGATCGACTCCACCGACTGGAGGGAGATTTTTTATTGCAAAACGTTTTTTTTCTATTAAAACTTCTATCCATTGTGTTCATTTTATAAGACTTAATAGCTCACATACAGAATCAGGTCAGTCAGGAAGGTCCACTGAAGGAACATTATAAAATTAAACATAATTAAAATAAAAGACATTCCAAGACAGAAATGGATAAACTCAGCTGTTTTTTGACCCGTCTCTGTTTGATGGGAATCTGCAGGAGGCAGTGAGAAGGGATTGTGCATTGGTCAAAACTCTTAAATCTCTGCATGAGGATTAATGACATTTAGACCGTGACATTATCAAATACAGAACATCTCATTCAATAGTTGAGGGAGAAAATTAGATTTCATGATAAATCAGAAAAAACAAACATGGAAAACAAGATTCCACAGTATTGGATTCAGATTGAGTTTAACTTAATAACGAAATGTCTTCCTGAATAACTTATGAGTTCCTCGTTATCTGTATATTAGATTCTGTGTATAAAAATACTGCTCTGTCTGCCCTGCAGCCTCAGAATCTCTTCATCTGTCTGCGCTCTTGTCTTCTCTGCTTCTTCTCGTTCACTTCCTCCGGTGCCGACGGGCTGTCTGCCATAAACCAGGGGCCCAAGAAGTTGGTCCAGAGCAGGTGGAGCGCTCGGAACGGGGCCTGAGACACGCACAGAAGACAAGATCAAATAGTGAGAAAAGAGGAAATCCAAGGGGAAGACAAGGATAAAGAAATCAACAGCTATGTCATAGGATATATCAGGGGGGGGGAGTGCTAAGAGAAGTATTCTTACCAGCATCCAGAGATACCAGAAATAAGAGGAGAGCGTGCTGAGCACCTGCACTATGGCTGTGAGCAGGATGACGTCCTTCAGGTGTCTAAAACAAGAACACACACACACATAATTAACTCTCACTGACATGTTTCTGCACAAGAAGATTTGAGTCACCAAGTTTAGTTTCAAGGGTAAAGGGACACAGAAAACAAAACAACAATTAAAACATTTTACTGTTTTATTTACAAACTTCCTTTACGCAGCGAGGAGGCTGAGAAGTAATGTTGATGTTCTTTTCATCGCCTATGTAGGCTAAATGAGGAGTTTCTCTTATTACTCACTCGGCCATCCCCTGCTCCATGTTTAAGTCTATTCCTCCGTCCAGGAGAGTTCCATCCTCAGCAAACGCAGCCTTGGCCATGGAGGTCATGGAGCGGTAACTCCCCATATACACTGATAGAGCGAACCCAAGCATCAGCTGCAGGAGGAACACAATGGTTTAGGGAGGATTTGGCATATTGAGATTAACACATATTATTGAGTAAATACAGTTAATAAACTACAAGATGACTCAACTCACCCATGTCGAAAAGGAAGAGGAACTGTAGAAAACCAAAAGATTGACTACAGCATATATAGCCTGTAAAAGAGGAGCAGTATATATGTAAGAAGGCTGGATAACATGTCAGTCTAATGAAGCTGCACTTATTAGTTGAATAACCTATTAGCAGTCTGACAATTCATTCAATAGTCATTTCATAAATCATAATTTCAGTTACCTTTAAAGCAATCATGTCAAACGTTATCTGTTTCAACTTCTTTAATGTGGTGTGATTTGCTGTTTCTCCTCATTGCATATGAATATCTTAAGATGTTAGGCTGCTAGTCAGACAAAACAAGCTAATTGAATGCTGTGACCGAAGATACGCTTCAGAACCCAAACAGTTACCTAATTAATGGGGAACAAAATACTCTGGAGAATGACTTGATAGGAAAATAACTGTTGTTGTGAGTTGCAGAGTGACACAACCTTTCCATTGAGGTTCTTACGTTAGCTCCTAGGATGACTCTGGTGTAGAACTTGAGCGTCGCCTCGTTCTCTTCATAGATCTGCTTCTTCCCCTTTGTGCCGACTTTCCCTTTGGGCTGCAAACACAGAGAGCAGATTCAGCATGATTAACCAAATCATTCATATTAAGTTGAAACAAATGCAAAACAGCTTTTCAGGCAAGCTGTTTTTGTGGTTTGCCAGACTTCCTGATTCCTTAAGGCAGTACATGCGACTTGATATCTGACAATTATCCAATAGATTCTGATAAATAACACTTAATCTGCAAACTTTGATTTAGATTTGTGAATGTAACGTGTCACATCTTATGATTTAAGGATCACAGCTAATCAGAGATCAACCCTAAATAATAACAAGGCTTGCTTGTAACCTTGAAATCAAGCTTAATGATTGGTAAAGCTGTACCTTGGCTCCTTCTGGTAGCAATAAAATATCAGGAAAAAAAACAACAAAGGTGTTTTTATATTCCCCTTATTTACTTTCAGACAAAGGGATCCCTTTTAGTAAATATAATCCTAAAAATCTTTGTAATTGTTGTGCTCCTTTATGCACACTCCAAAAAGTTGGCATGATGTTAATAAACGTTTTATATGACAACTTTTTTGATTTGATTACATTCCTCAAAGAAAATCATTTCACCCTTGCGAAGTTGTAATTAAATACAAAGTCAGATCTTAAATTACGGTGTGTTTAAACGAAACCTGAGTAGTCCGCATAATGAGTTTATGACATGTGAGCTTATAATCTGGTTAGGGCTGTAACTACAGATATGTTTCATTCCCTATAATGCAGATCATTTTCTCAATGAATCAATAATCTTTTAATATTTTTTTAACGTCAAGAAACTGTCAAAAATGGTCAGCTCAACTTGACAGAGTTTTCCAATATCTTCCTTTGTTTGACCAACATCGTAAACATCTACAAATATCTAAATCGCAATGTTATAAGAAAAAGGAAAGCAGTAAAGACTTTCCACAGATTGTTGATTTAGACTATAGTCTTGGAAGTGAATACACTTTTGATCATAAAAACCATGTTTGGCACATCTTAAAAGGTGGGGTAGGTAACTTTGAGAAACCGGCTCGAGATATACTTTTTGTTATATTCCATGGAATGCTCTTAACGTCCCGATAGCAATGAATATCTTAAGTGCTTTGACAAAAGATCCATAAAAAAACGTCATCTGTGGAAGCCGTAGTACTGTAAAAAGCACGACCAATCATTTTAGCCGGCCCGGCTAAAGTAACTGGATGGCCTACCTGCCTGTCAGCCTTCCATCTGTGCAAACTTATCTCGTGCCCTCATTGGTCATGTGCGCGTTCGTGTGTGTTGGAGGAGGGGCTCTGTAAGGAAGTGGCAGATTTTCTCCGGCTGTGGGTGTTTCTCAATCTCGAGTAAAGCTGCGCCAGAGCCAATATTTCAAGCATACTATGTCATCGAGTGCCGCCGAAGTACTGTTCCAATGTCCAGCATACTTGGAATTCTACCGAGCCGGGCGTACTTCGTTTGGAGACATTTCGAGGCTGCACATGTGCAGACTCTGTGGTCTTAAAATCCCCACAATGCTTTGCGCAAGGACCAATTTCCCCAAATCTGTGGCCGTTTCTCAATCGCGAGGAAACTGGCTTCCAAGCCAATATTTCAAGGATACTACGTCATCGAGTGCCGCCGAAGGACTGTTCCAATCTCCAGCATACTTGGAATTCCACCGAGGCCGCGTCCTTGGTTTGGGGATAATTTTGAGGCTGCACATGGGTAGACTTCGCGTCCTTCAAATCCCCACAATGCTTTGCGCACGGACCAATTTCCCCAAATCTGTTGCGGAAAATGTAAGGCGCCAAGGCGGGGCCTCACATATGACGCACACCTGCACACTTGCTAGCCTGTTCCACTCTTTGCTTTCCGAATGCCAGGAAGTATTCTTGCCTCGCTTCTGAAGCAAGACGCTCGGAAGACATGTGCTACCAAGCAAGCATCCTCGAGATTGAGAAACACCCTGTGTATTTTCAAATTCTAGTGCACTCGAGCTAGTTTCTCCAAAATGACCTACCACACCATTAAATGTCATGAAACAGAACAACATTTTCAGTATTTGGAGAAAACTGACTTAAAATATATTATTATTTGTTAACTTGTTCTGCAGTCTTTGGTGTTCTCACTGTATCTGAATGACAGCAACATCAGCTGTTAATAACTGTTGACTGTTTATGTCATGTTGGTTAATATTTATTGTGCTGCTTCTCTTTTAAATAGCCTTAACCCCAAAACATCAAGTCATTAGTTTATTGCATACTACAAGCATTCATTTCGTAATCTGTTAAGCATATTGTATATATTATTGTGCCTAGTGAATGTGTCCTTCAGTGTGAGTTAATCTTGACTTTCACTAATGAAGGGTTATAATAATGTGTGAAAGGTTACATTAACCAATGATCCGCCAGTTCTCTAAAATACCTCAGGTCAGATTGTGTGATGCAGTGCTGTTAAACAGTCTTTTTCTTGTTTGAATCACAATAGCAAGGTCTATAAACAAATCCCAGTTAAACCATAAAGGGGTAAATGTAAATCTTTGTCCAATCTCTGTGAAATCATCTCCCAAATGCAGTAATATACTTAGTACTGTTGAAATTGATACACGACACCAGATAAAACAATGGCAGCCCTGTGCACATTCAATCATTGTCCATAGCCATAGTTTACATCAGAAAATAGGATACTGTTATATTGACAACATTGTTAAGCATTTTGACCACTTGTTTTGTAGACGATGACAGAATGACTTTCCATTGTGATGGCCATAACGACTGTGTGTAAATGCAGAGTGAGTCAGTCAGTGTTTCTGTGTTTCTCACCGCCATTCGCTCTCTGATGATTTCCTGCTCTGCGTCTTCTTTGACATCGACCTGTGACTCTCTGCCTTCTTATATTATCCCGCATCAAATGATAAACTCACAACATTGTCGGCGGTGTGATTTATTATAACACATCAGCATAAGTATCTTCTTCTGATGGTGGTCGACATATCCGGCGCATGAAAATGTCGTCATCAAGCGAGTGTTTGGTACGCGAGTGAAATTTGGTACCGGGGCACCATCTGCTGGCCTTTTAAACATATCAACCATACTATAGGGAATAATTAAATGTTTTTGTTATTTATTAAAGTTATTTAGTTTATGATTATACATTTATTATCATAAAGTCAATATGAGTACTAGAAGTGTGCTAACTATTTACTAAACAAAAACGTAGTACAATATCTGCCTACAATATATTGTGTACTAAAAGCATAAAGTTGCATGAAATGGAAATTCTTCATTAAAGAACAAGTGTCTCAAAATGGTACGAACGTACCTAGTAACTAGTAATATGTTCGTCTGTAATGCTAGTGAAAGAGAGACCTTTGGGCCGGCTGCTGGTTGGTTGTTTTCGCGATAGATTATATTTGACCCTTTGCGACCACCGTACCTCAGATCCCAAATGACAACATTAAATGTGTGCTTGTCTCAGTGAAACTCTTATCTTCACAGCGATTAGCAAGCTCCAGGTTTCCCCATAGCTAAAGACATGATGGAATAGTTAGGTTGTCAACATTTGAATAGACCGTTTTATGCTACAAAATGGATTACCTGCTCCAAGTGAAGATAGTCGCTCTGGTCGGGTTATTGCTCCTTACGCTTCTCTTCGGATTAATTCCTGCTCGGATCAAATGGTTCAGAGACACACACGGGACAGGTCGGTAACCTTTCGTTTTATATAATGATATAACCTAAGATTCATTAACATTAGCACTGGTGTTCATAAAATTGTCTATTTCTTTCACTTTCACATTTCAAATAATTTAAACACAAGCTAAATTCATCAACGGGAGTTAATCAATGCCGAATTTAAATCAGAAAGTTGCTGATTAAAGTACAGTAGTCATCTCTGTTCTACGATGTTAAATCATTTGCATATAAAGAAACCAAGTGTAAATTCCCCGTGATTTTAATGCAGTGTGGTTTAGGGTCCGGAAGTGGTTTACCAGCTCAATGAATCACATGTTTTAGCTGGAGTATTGTATATCAATTAACTGCTATTGATTTGATCAACTGTGACTGTAGAACACATTAACGTAGTGATTAAAGAGTAGTGATAAAGTGTTTAATCTAATATTTATTTGGACAATGTTTTATTTCCCTAGAACATATCCATTGTGATCATGAGAGAATTGTATTACTCATTACACCATTATCTTGTCATTTTAGTGTGTTTCAACCTAAATGTGTAAGTTATTTGCTAGCATTAATAAATCCTCCTCTCACCCCTGCAGTCAGCTGACAGGCTTGGAGAGCCTAAAGCCAAAAGCCTTCTCAGCTTATGTTCACATGTAATTGCTCATAACAGGCAGAACAAGGGTCTAAAGATGAACTTTGACTTTCTTAAATGGAAGTGAGAGTTTCATTTCTCCCCATAATATCCGCATGCGTTTCAGTGGTTTGCTGAGTCATATGGACTTCTGTTCTTTCATGATCATGTGTCACATGATGTTCAAATAGTTTAGGAAGGAAAGGCAGGGATTTAATCAGTCTCCAAGAATTACCATCAATAAATCAGCTATACACCAGTTCAGTAACATAATATTCACTAAACATTTAAACCAATTGACACAAACAAGTGAGAAAATGTTAAATGCCCCATTCAGTCACATATGGAATCATGATTTGCTAATAAAGTTTCTAAAATGCACAACAGCAGTCACACACAAAACTGAGGCTAGATTTAGACAATGCTTTAACTGTTATCACCGTAGTTATTGTATAGTTGTAAGCTCATGTTAAAACAAAAGTCTAATGCTTTTTTATCTTTTATCCTTCCTGCAGAATTGCACAGCACAGTTCTGAGTCTGATCAGCTGTTTTGCTGGTGGGGTTTTTCTGGCAGCATGTCTGCTGGACATCATTCCAGATTATCTGTCGGACATCAGCGCTGAGCTGGATGTTCGGAAGGTGGAGGTACGTCCACGTGTCAAATAATGGGACCAATGTATTTTTTATAAAATGCATATTTCAATTTCACAGAGAACAACTGTACCTCTTAAACAGATTGAGGTTCTGGAAGCAGAGAGAATATATAGTGTTTTAGTTGATATTATACTCAAATGATTAACTGATTTTCAAAATTGTTTAAGAATTCTGTCATCCAACTAATTACTTAATTTACAACATCATACACTCAATGCTGAGATGTCATATCTCCCTGCTTGATAAACATAATGTAGTCTATTTAGAAGTACTAAAACAACATCTCTGTTAGCTATTTTATTCAGTTAAAGGATAACACATATTTTAGCTGTATTAACTGAATAGAGAAAAATAACATAAACTTTGTAAAGAACATATGTATTCTTCAAAAATAACCATCTGTTGCAGTTGCGTTTGACAGCAGTTTTAGATATCCTATCCTGTATGACTGAGGGTCTTTATAGGAATAATGTTCTGTTTACAATCAGACTCATTCCTCTCTCTCTCAAACAGACCAGTTTCCCCCTGGCAGAGTTCATCATGGCTGCTGGATTCTTCATGGTTCTCATTCTGGAGAGGATTGTCCTGAACTGTCGAGAGGCGGCATTGTCTCAGGAGGAGAGGTCCCCCCTGATGGCGGACAACAGGAACGGACATGGACATGGCCATGGAACAAATCCTGATCTGGAGGGGAGCGGCCAACATGTCCATGTAGACTTTCAGGCCCACTCCCCCTTTCGCTCCTTCATGCTCTTCCTCTCCCTCTCCCTCCACTCAGTTTTTGAAGGTCTTGCTATTGGCCTGCAGAGCACAGACTCAAAGGTAAAACACCCACAAGTACTACACCTGATTTCATAGGGGTCGTGCATTCTGCTCATTGTGTCACTGGAGAAGGTTGCACATGTTCATTAAACATTTAAAAATTGAGCTTCATAATTTTGATTCAAACATTTTTGATAAAATAGATGGCGGAACATAGCTGACATCCCTGTTAACCTTGCTTCCTTTCTCATTCTTCAGGCTTCATCACATTTTATGCTCTTTGCATGACATGTAATAAAGCCATATCTTAGAAAAATGCTGCTCAAATAAAGTTGGAATCAAGTTCCCAGCATAATGCCAGAAGATTAACGGGTTTTTGTTTGTAGCTTCAGGACAGAAAGTGAATCTCGCTGTCATGAGAGTCAGATCTGTTTCTTCAGGTCACAAGACAGACTCACAGTCTGAGCATACTTACAACAACCCTCAGGACTTTGTATCTGCATGCATGTTTTTATGTGCCTGTTCTCCAGGTAATGTCCTTTTTAGTATTTAAAAAAATAAAACCAAAGGCAGTTGGTCTGAAATATTATGAATCTAAAAATACATTATATCAACACTTTGCAATAAGTGCATTAATAAATACTGTGATTGAAAAAGGCTCAACTATGTTGTTGATCAAATGCAGGAAGAACGTCTATTTAGGTGACTTGGTTCTGCTATATAGAAGGGGAGTCAGTTCATCCAGTAATTTACGTATTATGGCTTTTCTCATAGTGCTAATGAAGTATCAGTGTTGTGGATAAACACTTGCATCACCATTGGATGGAAATGTAATCAACCTCAGCCTGTCAGTTAATTGACGAAAAATTGACTTTTTGTACTGATTGATTTATTCTAAAACCGATACCAGTCAAATCACTCAGTGTTTTTTTTGGAAAAATCCACAATTGTAATATATCAAAAATGTACAATTATATTGTTGTATATTATCGTATTTTGTCTGTTCATATTTAACCACTAAAATTCATCCCAGCCTTTTTACACAAAATCCTCAACATTTTCTATTGTTTGTGTTTATTTAGAAGCTGTTGGAGGCAAAAAATAACCATAACATTTCTTTCTCTTCTCCTCCAGGTATTAGAGATCTGCATAGCGATCCTTGTCCACAAGAGCATCATCGTGTTCAGCCTGTCGGTGAAGCTGGTGCAGAGCGCAGTGCGTCCGCTGTGGGTCGCTGCTTACATCAGCGTGTTTGCCATGATGTCACCAATAGGCATCGCCATCGGCATCAGCGTGATGGAGGCCAAGCTGGCGGCGGGCGCTCTGATACAGGCGGTCCTGGAGGGCCTCGCTGCGGGGACCTTCATCTACATCACCTTCCTGGAGATCCTCCCCCATGAGCTCAACTCCCCCGGGAAGCAGCTTCTGAAGGTGCTCTTCATCCTGCTGGGCTTCAGCATCATGGCCGCTCTGACCTTCATCGGCTGATCCCAGTCTGCAGCTGTCAGAGGGGCCTGGGTACTTTGAGGAAAACACTGCAGCTCACACACACTTTGTACATAAAACTGTCCTCACAGAGAAGAAGTATGTTTACTGCTGCGGGTTCCACAAGTCTGCGGTTCTTAATGTCAAAGGGACAGTGACAACAGATGTTTTATTTATTTTATCTTTTTAATTCACAAAGGAGGAGTACAGTATTGTGTAAATATACAATTTCCTTTATGAGGGTTTTAAGTAAAGATAAACCACTACGTTTGATGAATGACTGAGTCCTCTCATTTATCACTGGCCATGCTTTGGACCTGCAAACAAGACCAGAGCTTCTCACCTTTGACCCCACCGAGGAAACCACTGGAAACAAAGGGGCCATTTTATAAGTATATGAAACTCTAGAAATAATGTAATCATGTTAGTATATCTGTACTACTGTTTCTCTTTGAAACTAACTCATGGGAAGCTAATCCTTTCCAAACAGCACTAATAGTGCCTTTTCTGTAAGTATTTAATTTGGTCGGTTCTTCACCGCAAGCTGGATACTTTGTAACTTGTTATGAATGGTGTGACCCAGAGTTATTTGGTAAATACTGACATTTAAGTGCATTTCATACTGTAGGTGTGATTTCCAACATAGTGAACTGTCGTATAACATTTAATACATTTAACCAGTAAGCTAATGTAATTGTAAACTGAATTCCTGATGCCTTAAGTTTTATGCCAAAAATAAAGAATAGGTGATTACCTGCACACAGGAGCAAGGCTACAATCAAATTGTTATTTAACAACCCACAGTTTAAACAAGCTGTTCCCTGTTGTATGTAAATGCAGACATACATCTTCTTAGTAAATCACATTTAGTACAGTTAGTTCTCTATTTGGATTGTGGAAGAATACAAAGACAGAGAGAAGTGCAGATACATTCTGCAAACTGATACTTAATTGTTTTAACTGCACACATACTTCTGAATATGTCACAATAAATCAAACCAAGCAGGACACCAAAGTCCAGCACATTGGGTACACAAATGGTATTATCCATGGTCCACACATGCAAGGTTGCTTTAACATGGAAAGTATTAGTAGTGAAAAACAGTACAAAAAACCCAATTACAACACTGGTGTGTGTGCTTTCAGCCTGTTTACACTCACAACACAACAGTATGTTAGTCCCATCTATGCAGTCATAGTTTTAAAATGTCACTGTTTAGTTGCAATTCCTCTTTTAGTTTGTCATGTGATAGCAAATAGCAGGAAGGTGGAAGGTGTGGGCTGGTTGTCAAAAAAAACTACTTGTACAGCAATTAATACAAAATTGTGTAAATATCGATTCTAATGTTTTCATTAAAAGTCATCTGATCAAGACGTAAACTAATATTACACTGTTTCCACTACAATGTTGTTAATGGGCTTTTTGTCAGAATACCACCTGATGCTTTCTAATCTGTAAAGATAATGTTTGTACTTCTTTTTTAAACTAGTTTAATATTTGTTCTCTTATGATTGATAGTCTCAGGAGAGAGAGAGACATGGTGTGTTGTCCTAACTTGATCAGAGTAAAGAGGAATATTATATTATGTATATTGCTTGTGTTCAAACACCCTCTGTCCAATACAGTTTAAAGCCATACTTCACTTCTTTTACCTCTCACCCAGCAAAATGATGAATTGCAGTTTGAATTTCCACTGATAGTTTCTGATGAGGGTTTGTGGGGGATTTCATGCCATGTGGGTTAACGTGGCAGCAAAATACTGGAGCCACTAGGTGGTAGTGTGGATCCTCCCATAAGAAGGAAAGTAATCCACAGATGCAGGATTAGATGACAGAATAGTTTTGGTAATATACTTCTGTGATTGGATATACTAATAGGATAATAAGTTTGTGCTTTAACCTTTAAAAGAAGTCTGGGAACCGTTTTGGACCAGATTTAGAATTTGTAACATTAGGAAAAGCCAGGTGTAAATGATTAAGATAATGACGCCCAAACCACACTGTCATGGCTCACTGGGACGCTTGGAGACATCGTTAATGTAATTAGTAAAAACCTGCGCTTTCTCCACTAAGAAGGTTAAATGGTTTGCTGAGATACATTCCTTTCATTTTAAGTCATTATCCTTTAAATACTTAGCCACAAATGGAAAAGCTCATCCAGTAATTTACACTTATGATAAGGGTTCAAAGTCAATGTTTTTTTGTTACTTGCCTGAGGTACATTTTTATTTGCCCCAATACAAAAATACATGTTTATTAATGGTGAAAGTAGCAAGATAACGTATCATCGTCTCCAGAATAAAAACAATACATCAGCTCTAGAAAAAACTGTGTTTTGAACTCCTTTATCAAGTGAGTTGCTAGATTTAGTGGCCTGACCTGGGCCCTCTGAAACCTTCAAATTACAGATCATCAGAATATGGCATACATCCAAATACTGTGTGTTTGTGAATGTGTAGGAAACGTACTTCCATTTGTATAAGGATGACATAACTGGCAGGAATTCATCACATCAAAGAACTGTACACCGGGGAAGGGTATAGCAACGACTGATGAGATTAGGCTTTGTTAACCCCTGTTTGTGTTTGCGAGGGAATAGGAGGTTATTCATGAGGGTCCACTAATGAGAGGTGCTGCTGGAGGAACAACCACGGAGTACAGTAGGTCTGCCAGTTCTGCATCACAGAGGCTCAGTGTGGGGAGCAGAGACCCTCTGCTCATTAACCTCTTCTATCAGCTCCTCAGACATCAGGAGGATAACGGCCTGAACTTACACAAGCACCGCTTTTTCATGGCATGTTTTATATTCAGGTGAATGTCAAGAGGATACAAGCTAAATACTGCATGATGATAGTTTAAAACAATTCAGTTAAATAAACAGTTATTCGAATGCTCTTCTGCTCTTCTTAAACATTTGTTTAATTAATCGTTTGCCATTTTGAGGAGGTTGTTTAAATCTCTTTTGAGGAAAGTGGATACACCTTTTTCCCAAAGTGTCAACCTTTTTAATGACAATGTTTTCCTAACCTGCCAGGGGCATGGAACACATTTCAAAGAATAAAACAGCATGTTATTGCTGCCTTTGACTCTACTACTTTAAGATAAGCCTTGGTTACTAAAACAAATGTATAGACATCTTTAAACACATCTTTATATAATGATGTATGTGGGAAAAACAAGTATGCAAAAAGAGGATTCTCAAAAAAACAAGGTTGTATTAACTATTGTATTAACAAAACAAGATTGATTGATGTAGAGAAGAAAAGGTGGAGGAATAAAATCAGTGCCAAACTGGAAATGTAGAAATATGTAGGACAAAAAAAACATGTACATTTCTGAAATTGAAGCCAAAAGGACATCCCAACTCATTGCTGCAAGTAACGAAGATGGAGGCCATGGTGGTGAAAATAGATACCTGACAAACCTTTATAAATCTCCAAAAAGAAAATTCACAAATGCGAGTTGATTCATGACTGACAGTGAGGCAAGTTGTCTGATGTTGTGCAATCACGTATAAGGAATCAATAATCTGGGTCCCAAAAACAAGCGGTTCCCTCTGATGAGGATTTCAAAGAATGTGCAGAGAGGAATGTGAAGCAGAAAGTTCACAGGTGGTCGTCTCGTGACATTTTCTACAGGCAAGAGAATCACGCTCCAATCCCACCTTTCATCTCATGTGCTGGGTTACATGGTAAATAGGATGTGATGTTGAAGAGGTTACTACCTTACATACTGTGTGGGGAGCTAGATAAAAAACATGTAATGATGTATCTACTTCTAGTTGAGTTTGTGTTTGTTTGTATGAGTTTCTATTCTCTTCTAAAATTATGAAATGATGTGTGATGAAAGTGTCCATCAATTGAGATTACTGTGAACCAGAGGCACAAAACACAACACTACAAAAACACATGCATTAGTTGTGTTGATTTGTTTGTCAAGTGTTGCTTTCTTTATGAATTATCCGTGTGTTTGCTTACTTTTTTATTAGATAAATGACTTCCACCCTGTTTTCTTATCATTTAATTTTCCTTTTTTCTTTCAGTTTTGTTAATCATTTCAGTGAATTAATGCTCTAAATGAATGCATTGAGTGACATGTCATTGTTTTTCCTATTGTTTTAATGTGTGATGGACCAGCTCTCCTCCTTCATCCAGCTCGCCCTTCACTTCGCAGTTTGCATTACTTCTTAGAGTACTTTGTTGTAATCCACTGTGTCATTATGGTCCTGCTTTGAGTGACGTTCCAAGCTCCTCCCCTCCTGATCCTCTCTCCTCTCGGTGTCTCCGCTGCCACTCCGTCTACTCCTCTCCTCCCGTCTGCTTAAAGGTAAGGCTGCTCTGCATCTTAGTAAACACAACTTTTTTTTAATAAATCAGGAACAATTCTAACCAGTACTTTATTTCTATAGTTTAGTGTCATCATTAAAAATAGTTATTTAACCTGACGTGAAAACAATAGTTTTTTTTGTTCGATGGAAAGAATGATAGATTCTACACAATAATGAATGTGTCGTAAAGTATATGAATGAAGGATTATTGTATGTTTTGTTCAGTTTGATGTTCTGTATTTGACTTACACCCACAAACATTCATATGTTTCAAGTCTTACACCCTTAGTGGTGAAATAATACACTCACATATTGTTGCTGTTAAGGAACTACATTTGGCTTTTAGCCTTACTTAATGACTTTTATTTTTAAAGCTGTTTGTTAAATTGGAATACCATTTAAACAACATTGCTTAATCATTATTATTTTTTAACACATTTTTCAAAATACCTTTTAAACCAGCTGGATGTAAGTTTAGAACAGTTTAGTTTATTCCCAATAAAACAAATGCTGCTGAGATTGAAATCTGAATAGGTCCTCTTAAAACATGGACCAACATTTTATCTTTCTTAAAAAATATCGTTGTTTATTGATTTCTTGCATATTTGCATTAAAGAAATGTAATGCAAATATCATTTATTTTACAAAGAGTCACAACTTAAGAAATGGGTTGAAAAATCTGTCCTTTTCTTATCATGCTGCAAACCGATTCAAATCCAGGTGTTTACGAGTCTTTCAGGAAAATACCTTCAGAATATGCAGAGGTGCAACACACTGATTTGTTTTTCAAATGAGTTTTTTCCCAATAACATCACCTGATGTATATACATATGTAGATAATTGTATCAGATAAATACTTTTTCATATAAATATATTTCTAATCAGATTACCTCTCCTTAACAAACTCTTAACATGAACTAAATGTCTGGCCAGTGCTGAAAGAAAAGATGAATGCTGATGTTTGTGCCAATTCTTCTTTCTTCACAGTGTTAGTGAAACACTGCGAGACGCTGCAACCATGGCTGCTGTAAGTCTAACTTCTTTGCAACAAATCAAGAGAGAGTACTTGAGTGTGCCTTTGTTTCTATTTGAGCCAGTTTGCCTGTGTCTGGCCTCACTTCACTGGGTTAAAAGCATCAGCTTCTGAAGGTTGGACTGTCAGCGCATGAGGCTGCTTAATGCTGTTATTGTGCCAGTAGATGCTTGTTCTGGGATGGACTCTTAAGCTGTTTTTAAGAAGTGGCTTTAGAAGTCCTTTCTGTAATCATGTGAAGCAGATTAAGCAGCCGTTCACGTAGTGGTGTGCATCGCCTGGGGTCTGCTGCTGCTGACACTGTGGGTTCACAACTTAAAAGTCATTGTTATGAGCTGCCATTGAAGTATTCAGGCGGTAAAGCAGGTGTAAAAAAAAAACTGTTATGTTAAAATTACACACAAAGGAGGATTTCAACCAAAGAAGTTTGTTATTGTATGGCGCTATGCCCAGAAAACGTTGATGACAATCTTATGATTGATAATAACCTTCATGCACTGATATGATCTTTTTAAAGCTTTCCTTCTTTTACGCAGACTGGATCTTTCCGCATGGTGTCAGAGGACGAGCAGGCCATGAGGTCTAAGCTGGAGCATTTGACAGTGAAGGATCATGGGCCGGTGTTTGGGCCATGCCAAAAACTGCCTGGACACACTGTGCAAAAGGTAAAACAAAAAATAATACGTAGGAGTTCAAATTCGAATATTAAATCCCAGTCCTCATTGTAGTAACACTTTGTGCCCCAAAATGTGTCTGACTTGTCTGGCTGTTTTTCTTCTTCCTCCAGGCGAAGGATGAGCTGGGTGAGACGGAGGAGAGGCGGGCGTCCTCGCTGAAGGACCTTCGGGCCACGATGAAGGACAGAGCGGCGGAGGGAGACGAGCTGGCCAAACTGGTGCTGGAGCGCTTCGGGGACAAACCGGACTCTCTGCTGCTGCGCTTCCTCAGGGCTCGCAAGTTTGATGTTGCCAGAGCCTACGAGCTCATGAAGGGTTAGTATTAACCATCTCATTTGTAGAAAGACAAACTGAGCTATCAAAAGTGTTTTTTCTTGGCCTCCGTGCACTTGTTTCCATTTCTGCAGACATTGTATAATAGCTTCAGTAATTGAGGGTGAGACCTCCTTTGTGCCCCTGGTTAGCATGAATCCTGCCCATCACTGAGACGGAGAGGAATGTGTTCATTAATTGGGGGGCTTTGAGGTGCTTCTGAGTTTCCGTGACAAAGCCCTCCTTTGTGCCCAAATAGGACAGCAAGTTTACTTTATTTGTGAACCAGCAGTGTTCTCCTGGGAACTTCACAGCGCACGTGCTGATTGTGTCAGTCTGAGAGAGGAGATGAGATTAAAAAGCAGAGCAGTCTCCGAGAAGATAGCATATTCATGACATTCTTGTTGTTTGTGAGTCTGCAAATTGCATGAGTAATGTACAACCAGAAACATGTAAAGATCCCATCACCTCAACATCTGAAAACTAACTAAAGTATTATACTCAAAACTGTGATACGTAATGTACACTCAACATATAACTGGGACCATCCAAATGTCCTTGGTCAGGGCCATTCAACTGATGTTCTTATTTTCTGTGCTATTTCTGAAAATATGAATCTTCTAAAAAAACAGAAGTACAAGAAAACTCAAACACATTTATGAATGTGGAGAAGCAGAACTTGTTAGTGAGAGAGGGGATGTGATGGGACCGTGAACTTGTTTAACAAGGTTGATTGAACACACACACACACACACACACACACACACACACACACACACACACACACACACACACACACACACACACACACACACACACACACACACACACACACACACACACACTCAGAGTTAATTGGTGCCTCTGTATGAAAAGGCTTAGGGACGCTCTGTAGATGCACAGTGCTGTCATTGTTTTTGTCACATCAACAACCTGCACTCATACGGTACACAAAGGGGTTGTGCCCTTTATACATAGTCTATGATTGTGCCACATTACATAATGCTGATCACTTGGTTGTATGTGTGTGTGACTGTGTGTGTGTGTGTTTTGTGGGTCCTCTATAGGTTACGTGCGCTTCAGGAAGGACTATCCCGAGCTGTTTGAGAACCTGACCCCGGAGGCGGTCCGCAGCACCATCGAGGCGGGATACCCCGTGGTTCTGCCCAGCAGGGACAAGTATGGCCGAGCGGTCCTGCTCTTCAACATCGAGAACTGGGACCTGGAGGAGATCACATTCGATGAGGTGAGGAACCTCACAGAGCACAGCTGAGCAAAGTATTCTCCAGTGTCTAACTAAAATGGCAGTAGTTTCTGTCTGTAGATATGTTTGTCATTTGAGTTTCCTGAAACCGGTTTATTTGAACGACTCCAAAGTCAAGTAGGACGTTGCTTGGATGAGTGCTTTTTCAGAAAGCTGAAGGCAGCAATACCGGAGGCCGAGCAATTGGCCAGAGAGGCACTGCACTAATTAAAAACAAGTCTTTGTGTTACAGATCTTAAGAGCTTACTGTGTGATCCTGGAGAAGTTGCTGGAGAATGAAGAAACCCAGATCAATGGCTTTGTCCTGGTTGAGAATTTCAAGGGCTTCAGCATGCAGCACGCGTCGGGAATAAAGCCGGCTGAGCTCAAGAAGATGGTGGACATGCTGCAGGTCAGAACAGACTCAAAAAGGAAAAGCTGATCTTGACGTGCATCTTCAGAGCTGTTCCATTTCTGAATATTCTGTGTCTTTTTGTGCAGGACTCTTTCCCTGCCCGTTTCAAGGCGGTGCACGTTACCCACCAGCCCTGGTACTTCACCACCACATACAACGTGGTCAAACCCTTCATGAAGAGCAAGCTGCTGGAGAGGGTAAGGGTGGAGGATAATTAACCCTTTAATCTAAACCAGACATTAAGATATATCTATTTTCTATCAGGGCTTTCCTCTAAATAATTACCTCACTTCCCTCAGGTCTTTGTTCACGGCGACGAGTTGGACAACTTCTTCAAAGAATTTGACGCTGACATCTTGCCGTCAGATTTTGATGGGAAAGCCTCGGTGACGGACTGCCAGGCCATCGCCACCAAGCTGTTTGGATCTGAAGACACCGCTCTCTGAAAGAACAGCTCTGCATATCCAACCATCCAAGATCCAAGAGTTATAGCGTCCTCCACCCTAGATGCTTAGATATTTCAGTCTAAGTTCTATTTCGAAGCTAGGTTGACATTTTATATTATTCTTCAGGCAGCAAATACGAGTTAGAGGAAGGGGATTGTTTGCAAATAAATATATGATGAACGGGAAGAAAAAGGATGTTTAGATATTACTCAGAGAATAACAGGTGGTTAATTTTTGTAACTATGGAGCGCTGACATTCATTGTTAGTGGAAGAGCAGAGGGAAAATGAGTTGATAATGAGTTAGTTTGGTTTGGGGTTCCTCAACTTAAAAACGTAAAGTCACAACAAACAAAGCAGCCTCGTGCCTCTGACCCTGAATGAGTACAGAAGTGTTTCACAGTCTCAGGTTTAGAAAGATAGGAAGAAGGAAAACTGATCATGTATTTGCCTGCATTTGATTATTGTATTAGGAGCAGGAGCTTCCTGATGCAGTGCCTTGGAAACAGCCTTGTTTCAGTAGTGACTCTCAGAGGCCTGATGTACCACAGAAATCCATTCTGCATTTTGCACTGGATTGGGAAATGTTCAATTAAAATGCTTTTTTGTTTGTGTCTGTAGTTTAAATTGTCCTTTTTTTATCATTTATATTTTTTCCAATTTCACCTGACTTGACTAGATAAGACTTAATAAACCTTTAAAATTCACAGCAACAGTAATAGGAGTGAAACACAGGAAAGGTATGAGTTCACACACAATGTTGGATGTTTCATAACTCAAGTTAAACAATAATATAAACCTTAAACGATAAAATCAGGTAATCTTTAGTGAGTTCTAAATCAAAGACAAGGGTTGAATTGAACTGACGTTTTGCGATACTTGTACTTTACTTGAGTATTTATATGCAACTTCATCAATCCACTCCAATACAGTTCAGAGGGAAATCAACCATATAGTATTAAGCATATAATATATGTTACTAGAAATCTGAATTAATAATAATATATAACAGGTATTATTATTTTCATATTTGAAGTACAGTACGCTGATAAAACTTCTGAACTTTTACTTTAAATATTTGAATCTAGGACTTGCAGTTTTATATTTTGTACAGGTAAATGATCATCCAAAAAAGTGGGCTCAACCGCATCATAAAACGAAGATCCATATCCTACAAATCCCATTATTGAATCCCAAAATGTAATATTGACCAGATAACATCTTCTTCTACATCGTTTGTGCTTAAGATTTTATGAAAGCATTGAACTGGCAAGTAAAAATGAACTGAAACATTTTTGTTCTTTTGAGAAAATAATTTATTTTGGAACACATTAACCATATTTCCTCACATAAGTAGACCACACACACACCACTGTTTTTTTTCTCAACAAAAAGACCCAGTGTTCAATATCAGTACATCATGTTGTTCAACTATGTGTCCCCGACTTCTAGTTGTCGCCATATCCCTTCACCGTCTTCTATTAAGCATCAAAATGTTTGTAATAATAAGTTAAAGCTGTAAAATGGTTAGTGTAGGTTAACGTACAGTGGGCTCCTATACTGTACACTTGCTAGGGCTGATAAGATTTCAAATAATAAATACTGAGCAGTGTTCATCCCAATACGCATTTGTTGGATTCATTCACATTTAAGGTCACTCCAGATTTTTAGATATTTGATTTCTTCGGTTTCAAGCAATTAAACATGAGCCCACAATCTAAAAAATAAACAAGATGCTTGAAGATTTGGGGTTAGGTCAATACACAGGAGCACGTCTTCATATCGATACAGTAGAAGAACCTACACATGAAAAATGTACATGACATCTTTTGGTCTAACAAACTTTGACACGTTTTCCTTTCACTTTTATTATTATAGATGAATCCCTCCTGGTTGTTTATTGCCTTATTTTTCATTACTGTTCCCTTACATATATACTATATTAATATATTCCTTTAGCCTTTTCATTGTTAAAGTGAAGAAGCTTTGGTTTTTGTCCATCATCACTCACGCTCTGACGCATTTACACAAGTAAATAACACAAGAAGTCATAAAAACAATACAAAATACAAAAAAAAAACAATACAAATAAGTCACAACAAAAAAAAGTACATCCAAACCTGCATTTTTGTGCAAAGCTGGCGGGAGGCAAAACTCTTAAAATGAACACGAATGGCTCTTACTGCTTATGGCGGTTTGTGCTGGTGTCATTAATATTCATCAGATTTTTCTAACGAGACAAAAAAAAATAATCCAAACTACAGCTGGCTTTTTGCAATGAGAGCTGTGGACAGAGTGAAGCAGGAATATAATGTCACTGCGAGAGGGATGAGGGGGTGTTAGCAGTTGTAGTTTGATCTCTCTGACAACAGATGGCAGCCATGAACAGTGATGATTGTAAAGAAGGAAGGGGGCGGCTCAGACACATCTACAGTTGGGGATGAATACCCTTTGAGTCAATCGGGTATCTGCCTTAAAGTCACTGATCCACATTAAATACAGTTTCATTCAATGCCTCTATAACATATAGTGTTTCTATCTTCCATGGTCTCCTCGTATCATACAGTACATAGGAACGATTGAGTTACACTCAGTGAGGTATACAGATTTAAAAAGTGGGAAAAGAAGGCCATTGGTATTGGATTGATGCTCAGTATTGGCAGATACCCTGAGTTGAGAGGGATAAAGCTAGATTGGTTAATCCCTTTGTCCCTGTTTTTGATATTATTCAGGCCAGCATTAGTGAGATTAACACCTGGATTTCATGGTATTTGCACCGAACAACTTCCAACAAAGCAGGTTACATTTAAGCCATTTACATCTAAAATAAACTATCTTCGTAGCATTGTACTTGAGGCAAATTATTTGATTACTGGTGGTCGTTTGTTGGTTACTGTATAAACCAAACTAATATTTCAGTAGTCAACAATGAACTAGAGCTGAGGATAATTACTCTTTGGTCATAATGTTGCAGCTATCAGACGTAAAAATGAAATATAAATTGTACCGACAAAAGCTACTCCTTGCAAATACCATGGAACCCAGGTCTATTAGGACACAAACAATAGCCTAGGTGGCTGCTGTCAAGCACCACCCACCTGTCTCGTCACAGTGTTCAGATTACTTGGCTTGACTTTGCCTTGATAAGCCCTTACAACAAGTTCTCCATCAAATTCGAGTTTTGAAAAGTCCACAGGTCCCATTATTGCAGTTTGATTTCCTCAAGACACGTTTCAGATAGATTTCAAGAGCACCAACGCTCAGCCCAGTTTTAAATGAGAAGCTTTTCAATACGATCAAAACTATTCTCATATGTCTTGCGTTCAGTGTCCACCATCTAAATTAACAATCACCAGTATAATTACAAGTAGTACAAACAATCCACTGAAATAAACATTTGGTTAAGCGTCGGTATCCTCAGCCCTCTTACTCATCACACCTCACAACTCAGATTTTAAGAGAAAACCTGCTGAACTTTCCCTTTAACAGGGCGGCATTGGCCAATCCGCCCGTTGCATCTTCAATATCAACCAACATCTGCTAGAAATGCAAACGTTTACAGAGATGTTCAAACCAAATGTGAAGTGCGAGTGTCTGTGCAGTAACAGAAAGATATCAGAGTCTCAGCTGGACCTGCAGCTGATCAAAGGCAAATGAAAGAGTAAGAGGGCTTAAAGACAAACAACACAGGGAACATTTGAGTCATCTAACTTTATGTTATCATCCTCGCTCCCCCCAGTAATTCCTCTCTGTCACAAGAAGAGCTAAACTGACAATAATCTCCAATACCTGCGCTTCGACTAATTAGGGAAAAAAGAGGGAAAGATTGTGTCAAACAGGGTGTAAAGTGCACTGAACCAAAGTGATCAAATGTGACCGTGGGAATGTGCACGGATCCCTTCTGGGGTTGATCCCTGGTAATGTATGTGAGCAGAAAGTAAACACTCATTGCCAAGTGCCAAGAAGATGTTATGAGCTGGAAATAAAGTTTAAAATTCCACCATAATTCTTACCTTTTTACTGCACATTTTCTACAAACAACAGAGCAACGGTTCACCCGAAGGAACAGATATTATAAAGGGCCATCAGACCATGAACTGGGAATTTGGATCACACCTACCAAACACAAAGGTCACATGCTCCGTCACGGGTCTCTAACTCTCGGTCACACGGGCGCACACACATACACACACATCTGTGAGTTACATACAAACAGTCATACACACTAAAAGACGCTGTGTTGGTTAAGACAGCAGACTAGGCTATATGGCCTTGGCGGTGATAAGCAGAGAGCTTCTTACAGGTGCAGTAAATGAGCACCGACTGCAGCACAGTCCTTACAAACTTAAGGAGGGTTCTTGTGTGCTCTTGTTGTTTCACTGGGCTACTCTCAAGTGGCGCTCTCACTTCACGTTTTAATGCCAGCATGACTTCAGCTCTCGTCATATTTAGTCTGCGCCTCCAATAGCTAAGGGTCATTGTTGTGTAGATAAAGAGAACAAAATGTTCCTGCTCTGAATTTCAAAGTCTTCCCAACGGAAACGAGCAACAAAGGCAGTTAGTTCTTTGTTCCCTCACATACTGCGAGTAGATAGTGATTACACAGGGCAATTTAGTGAGGTCGTGGAGACGTGTTTGGGTCGGGAGCGGTGAGTAGCACCAGAAGAGAAGGCAGACAAGAGAGAGCAGTTTAAGGTTGAGTTCAGGTGTCTCCTCAGTGCTGGAACAGTGGGAGAGGGTGAGAGGTGAGAGGGCAGAGAGACAATCAGAGAAATACAGAGGTTAGAAGTTTAGGATTGTTCCTCTGCGCAGGAGCTCTCACTCTGAGGGACACTTTGGCACGGTGGTTTCTGTTTCTCCCACTGGCACATGGCGTTGGCGTAGCCCACGATCACTTTGTCCATCCAGGTGAGCGGCTGGGGGAAGAGCACCGCGCCCTCGAAGAAGCCCAGGTGGCCTCCGTGTAACGTCAGGGAAAAGATAACGTTGGGCTTCTTTGCTAAAAGACGACACATAGGCGCACAGGTATTAGGTCTCTGCACTGTGCACGGACACGTGGAAACATGGGTTTACCAGGGATCCTTTTATGACTCTTACACATAGTTAGAGTGTGTTTGCATGGTTCAACAGATAAAACATGACTCAACTTCTGGCAGCTATGTTTAAGTGACAACTTCTACTACAGCCTAAAGTCTAAACCAATGAATACATGGCCAGTAAAATAACAGCTAAGTTCAGGTGAATAGAAAAAAATAACAACATTTCTCTATTGAGTTACAAAATGAGGAAATGTTTTTCTGACCAATGCCACTGCGCCAATACCCCAGCTTTTAGATAAATTGTTATAAAAACAAAAAAAACCTTTACTCAGGTCAGCCCCACACTGCCGAAAAAACAGTTTCTGCCTGAAAGTCCTTATTGTCCTGCTCTTATCTGGGTTAGTGGGGTAGCCTGATGCGGTTGACTTGTGATCAAATTCCCACAGGGCTTTTACTGCCGTGCTATTGGTGACAGCTGCTAGGACCAGTGAGTGCTCGTCCAGACCAAGAGCTTCCGCCTCGCTGTGCGCCGAGTGACAGGTGGGAACAGAAGGGTCTGGAGAACGTGCTAAAAATAGACATTTAAGCCTTGAAGACAAACATATGTGCCGTCACAGTGATAAAATATTGTTATTGTCAAGCTTTTACTTTGTTTCTCCGTATGAAAATACATTTTAAACATGTATGTTAAATATGTTCTTACAGTGTAGCAGCCACATTCACTACATTAATGCAATGAAGAAGCAATAAACTATGAACACAAGAAAATAGAGGTAATGTTTTGGTGCATTTCTACAGCAAACATAACACTTTCCTATTGACATAACAAACAAAATAGTAATTATATTATATAGTAATCATATTTAATCTAGTCCCTTGTGTCTGAGTCAACAGTATCACATTTTAGAGCAAAGGGCAGCTGATCCTCATTTCAGTAAGTGTTGCTCTCTAGAGTCATGACTTATCCACACACACACACACACACACACACACACACACACACACACACACACACACACACACACACACACACACACACACACACACACACACACAACACACACACACACACACACACACACACACACACACACACACACACACACACACACACACACACACACACACACACACACACACACACACACACACACACACACACACACACACACACACACACACACACACACACACACACACACACACACACACACACACACACACACACACACACACACACACACACACACACACACACACACACACACACACACACACACGATTCTCCTTTTCCCAAAGTGGTCAGTACGTTTATATTTAGCACAGGCTGAGGAGAACCAAAGAGAGGATTGCTTCTTCTATTTGTAAATGGAGGTTCAAACACAGTCCCTGTTTTACATTTGCTTTAAACATATATTCAGAGACACACATGGCTATATTTGAATAATTATTACAGCTGCTGTATAACATTACCCATAGACCTACCCTGTGAGCCACACCCTGTGCTGTTCGGACAAACTCAACAGAGGTCTTTTTGGAATAGCAGGCGTGTTTTCTAAGATCCAAACCTGAACTGCTATCAATCGTCAGACAAGCCTTTTATTTAAAAATCCTGTTTGCTCTGTAGAGGATCGCCCGCAAATATGTACCCTATCTGTCCGCAGGGAGATCTTCTACTTATCAAACTCAAGTACAACGCTGCACTGTATCATGCCAAGTATAGACAGTGCATTAATAAATGAATACTTCTTTTGGTTTATCTTTTGTTGGAAATCTGTGAATATGTCTGCAGTATTACATATCGAGTATAATTTAATACTATCATTTGTTCAGATTTTGAGTGTTTTCCAATATCAAATCATAAAAATACTATTTGAAATGTACAATAATGTCACTTTTATTTGATGCGTAACTCTGACACGCTTTTTCCTACACATTTTAGTAGTAAAAGTACATTCTGAGTTCTGCTGCAGCTACAAAGGACAGAGGTTATATTGAACTGCATTGAATTTTCAAACCACAGGAAACATAGCTTCCTTTTGTTTCAATGTTATTATATATTCATGTATAGTTCATTGAATTTGGTTTTAAATTAACAGATTTAAATATGTTTAAATATGAAATATATTTAGGTATGTACTTCAACGTCATTAGTTTAAATATTAGATTTGTTGACATATGTCTGTATATCAGAAATGTCAGCTGAATCACATGACATTTACAAAATGTTATCAAGTAAGTAACCAAAGAAAGAATCTTAAAAATGCTTTAGTTGCATGGAGAAACAAGGTTCAAATAGCTTATAGGGTTTGTTGTTTAACTTGGAGTTTTTAACATTATGGTTGAACCCTGCTGTGTGTCTGTTACGGTGCATGTTGTCAGTTACCTGCTAGTGTGCGAGGGATGGTGAGCAGTGACTCATGGACCAGAGGGTCGTCTGCAGAGTTTACGAGCAGCAGTGGCACGTTTACCTGAAACAAACCAATAAGATTCCATACATCAAACAAATGCACAAACACACCAAAAAGAGAAACTTAATATGAGATGATGAGGTGTACACAAAGGCAGTCCTTACATTGTGGATATAATGAACACAGCTTTCCTTCTCATAGTACTCTTTGAGAGAGCTGTGGCCGTGGAATTTTCTGTTGGAACAAAATTATAAGCGATGCCATTCCCTAATCAACAACAAATAACATAAATATAAACAATGCCAGGTAAAACAATATGATTTACAACACCAAAGCTGAAACCTTTATTGAAAATAATGTATTTCTTAACATACCTCATGATGCTGTCGTCGATCTGCATGAGAGACGTCGCTGTGTACAGTCGACCGATATCAAGATCTATCCTTTTTACTGGGCTTCCTCCAAACAGACTGTGCCTGTAACATGCAAAATATACATTGTTACATACCAGAGGTGGGAGTAAGTCATACATGTGCAAGTCATGAGCAAGTCTCAAGTCTTAACCTACAAGTCTCAAGCAAGTCCCAAGTCACTGTGGTGAGAGTCAAGCAAGTCAAGTCATTGCTCAGGTCAAGCAAGTCACAAGTCAAGTCATACGGAATTCTGATGAATAACCCCAGTTTCCGCATTTAAATAAGTACAAATATTGTGGTTATGAAAAGTTTAGTTTTATTTTCCCCTTTAAACTGTGGGTTTTCTCCGGAAGTGTTTCCTTGTACGATGTGAGGGTCTAAGGACAGAGGGTGTCGTATTGTCATACTGATATTCTGTACATACTGTGAAGTCCACTGAGACAAATGTAACATTTGTGATATTGGGCTATATAAATAAAAATTGATTGATTGATATTCAACATAAACAGCAATGGAGAGTGGGGCGCTGAAATGATAACCCTATAAGTTCTAAAAGGGCTCTAAAGTGATAACAGGAGTACAACACAAATATTTTACATCAACATGTTAAGCCTCCTGCCCTGGCTCCCCTTCAGCAGGGTCACAGCATGTCTCCATGGTCTGTCTAAGGTGCTCCCATATGACACTGTCTCATTGTTTTCCTAACTGTGTCTGTGCACAAATGATATGTGTGTGTGTGTGTGTGTGTGTGTTTGTGTGCAGACAGTGCGACATTAAGATTAAACGAATTTCTTTCATTTGGGAACACCCACATATACATATGGAGTTGGCCAGATGTGTGTAAATTACTGTTCATGGTCATTTGAAAACAAATGCCGTTGTCGGACACACACAAACACACCGAACACACACACAGAACAGAGCACAAACACACACACATAATGCGCCTTAGTGACCGGACATCTCCTTCATAAAACGAGTAATAGGGGGATTAATCGGGCAGTTCGATGTGTGTAGAGGTGTGTGTGGTTAAAACGTAGCAGCCTGCGGTCGCTCTTTAGCTGTTCTAATGAAAGTAAACACAGTGAAGGCGTTGCGTGAAAGGCACAGCTCTTTGCACGCTGGTGCTGCACTTCTCAGAGGCGGAGTTACACGTCCCGCTGCCTCCTGGTGCTGTAGCGATTTCATGAAGTGAATGAGAGTCCGAGTTTGAAATATATCTCAAATAATGTATGCACTGCCATTTCCCAACATAAACATTACAGTCTGCAATGAAACGGTTGTCTCCTGTGTGCTCCACTTCCTACTTGGCGCTCCGGTAACTTTCTCGTGCGAACGAGATACAGTATCTTTTTTTTTTTTTCATTGCCGTTTAGGGGCTCCGTACAATACCAAAACAAATGCAAATATTTAATTTTGAAAAGTAAAGTCCTTTCGAGTCATCTGTCTCAAGTCAAAGTCAAGTCAAGTCTTTTATCAATGTTAGTCAAGCAAGTCTCAAGTCCAAAAATATGCGACTCGAGTCAAGTGACTCGAGTCCCCCACCTCTGGTACATACACTCAAAAATGGTTCATAAAACGTTTTAAAATAAAGGTGGGGTAGGTAAGTTTGAGAAACCGGCTCGAGATACACTTTTTGTTATATTCCATGGAATGCTCTTAACATCCCGATAGCAATGAATATCTTAAGTGCTTTGACAAAAAATCCATAAAAAAACGTCATCTGTGGAAGCCGTAGTACTGTAAAAAGCACGACCAATCATCTGAGCCGGCCCGGCTAAAGTAACTGGATGGCCTACCTGCCTGTCAGCTTTCCATCTGTACACAAACTTATCTCGTGCCCTCATTGGTCATGTGTGCGTTCGTGTGTGTTGGAGGAGGGGCTCTGTGAGGAAGTGGCAGATTTGTTCCAGCTGTGTATTTTCAAATTCTAGCGCACTCGAGCTGGTTTCTCCAAAATTACCTACCCCACCTTTAAGGACTGGTGTGTGTGCAGTAAATTAAGCAAACTCTAGTGCAATGAAGTAAGGGTTGTATGAAAATGATTAGGGAATCCTTGGTATAATTGTATGCAGTCTATTGTGTGGGCAAATAAAATTAAGAAATACAAAATGTTCTCTGTTCAAAGTTGGACTACAGTTCTTTGGGCACATCAATGATACCTGTGTGAGAGTATGATTTTCTTCATGTTGTCAGCCATGAGAAAATTGTAGAAGCGTCTGAATTGGTCCCACTGCAGGAATGTTTCCTGTGCCCTGAGAGATAAAGACAAACACACAGGAAGTGAGCTTTGTGCAGCCTGTCTGCATTCCAAACTACATGTCCTGTGTAATCCACTGGACAAAGAGTCCTGCTGGCAGAGAGCAGCAATGGTGTCAGGCTTTAACATGCAGCTCACTGACGGGGACAGGCCGAACCAACACAACGACTACGATTATTATGAAAATAACTGACACAATGTTTTTCTATTTCCTTTTGGCATTTCAACAACATGAAAGGTCAAATACATCTATAAAAATAACCAATCAATACTCATTATTAGTGGAAAAGAGGGTAGGCACAGCTGACGCAGAATGCAGGAACATTTCAAAGCCTATTTCTCAAAAGGCCATGCTCTAAAGACACATCATTCTTTACTGCTTTCATCCAAACTTTAACAGATGCAGCCTCTCATGTCTGCCACGATACGCTAGCTGCATTTAAAGCACAGAAGGTGTGGATCTGTCCAACATGAGCACAGAGTCTGCTCTAACACCCACATGTAAGAGTGGTTTTAAATCACCATTGTACAACATTTGTTTGCCCTGCATGATTTCTAAATAGGATGCTATGTACACAGAATGCTTTTTCAACCCATGCTGTCAGACAGATAGTTCAGTTTGTTTCATTGTAGAAATAAACCCTTCTGCTCTTTATGCACATCTGATCAACTGAAATAGATTGTAGCAAATATGCATAGTAAAAAAGACACAGCCTGAAGACAAAGCTCCACTACAAAGTAAAGGCAAACTGTAAAACAATAAAAACTGGATGAATCGTCGCAGAGCACTAACAAATACCCTGCGGCTGATCAGAAGTCATTTTTAAAATGTTGCAAAAGAGAGCCGTCTATTAATTAAGATTAAAATAGCAAACAAAATAGCTGCATGACTAAAAGAGAGACTTTTTGTGACAAAACATGATACAAAACATGTGATTACATAAAGCGAGCACTACTCATTTCGTGGCATTGTGCTGAGCTTCATTTATATTTAGAAATGTGCACACATCAAGTGCTAGTGGTGGCTTTGATGATAGGATGCATTTTAATTAAGAGATGAGAGGACAACAACCCACCTGAGCGCGCTGTACCCCTGACAGACGCTGACGCAACACAGCACTCGCTCCTGGTTGGTCCTGTTCTCGCCCAGGAACTTACAGACGATGTTTCCACCAAGGCTGAAGCCCACCACCATCAGCTGCGTCTGAGGATACGTCCGCTTAATGTAGCCCACCATGGCCGCAAACTCCCATGTGCACCCTGTAAGTTAAAAATCAATATGTAATAATAATAACACCTCTCTCGATGGACTGTTTCTGTCTGCTCAGCAGTTTCAGCAGAAGGTGCCTTTAGCTCAGGGCGTTACATTTGTGTCTCTATAGACCGTTAAAAGGATCCACGGACTGAAATCCCTTATTATCTTTAATTCTGGGAGCCCTATGTTCACACTCCAGCTCATAAAGCCTTTTAGCTTTGACCTATACATTATGTTGATTTGTCCTAATGACCTGTGATATCAAAACACCTTTTACAAAACATCAAATTGAAATGAGTGTGCCACATAAAGGATATAACACGCCTCAACCAGACAATTTGATGAAAGTAGCAGCTGATCCAAAAATGATGATACAGTATTACCGATTATTTTATCAAAGCCTTTTTTAAATTTATAAATGAGGTTGTCACTCCCTAGGTAATTCTGATATGGAAAGGTGTTTCTGAGGTGGCAGGAGACAACATTTGAAGGCAGCTCGTTGGCTCACCATAGGTAAACATGCGCGGAGAGGTGAGCTCGATGTTGGGAAGAGCTCCAAGGTGGTTCAGCACAGCGCAGCGGTAACCGTCCTTCTGGGCGTAATCCACAAAGGTTCGAATGTAATGCTTCTCGCTATGGTTACCAATACCAGGGCATATCACCATGGTGATATCATCTGGTGAAACAGGCAGATGGAATCAAATGTTTATTAGCCGGTGAGAAATATGAAAGCACAGTATGTCATTCTCCTAAACAGCAAATGAATGGATTAAAAGGAAGCAAGACAAAGCACTGCAGCAGATCTAAAATAAAGGATTGGGTTTTCTGTTTATCATTTAGCAAAACAGAATGGAAATAGGAAGGTTACTTTTTTTTTATTTTAATTAAATGTCTTTTAAGTCTTACGTTTTCTGAGATAGTTCAAAGTTGAGGTGGTTGGGCCAGGTTCATTACAAGTGTGCTATCCCTCATTAAAAAGAATCAGCCACTTATAAGAGTCCATTTTTTTTACCATAAGCTGAATTGGAATAATAATAATGTCAGTAGTGAATTTACTTTACAAGTCTGTTTTCGATACATCTTAAATCACCTATATTTATTTAGCTCAACAGCCTCTTTCCCTGACCCTCACTTTAAATAAGGAGCAACTCTCCCAGTAGCAGAACAATTAGAAAAGGTTGCATGAATTGTCTTAACAAAAGGAGCAGTAGTAGAATTACAATAAAATCATGTTGAAGTGTAATATACAACAAAAACTACAAACTGCTGAGGAATATTATAATATAAGTCTTTGACCCAGATCATCATTGTTTACTCTCTGTTTCTTGTTTGTCATGGCTCATGCATGTAGCCTCGGGAAGTTGCTGTTATCTCTCTCACATAGAGGCAGCTCTGTCTTTCTATTGCCAGTTTATAAAATAGTTTATTGTCCAGGCACACCTGGAAGTCCAGCATATCAGCTGTGCACGTCCCTCTGGCAGACAACCATAAGTTAAAGACAAACAGTTCTATTGCCCTGCTTGTTTCGTCTAAATATGAAGAATGTTGATTTATTATTTTCTGAACTAGTTCAAATCTCTGACGAGGGGAAAGATTCTTCAGAAAACAATTGTAAATGTTTTATTTTTATGTTTGGTATTAAGAGCCAATCAACCATCAACTATTCAGGTAGGTCAATCAACCAATGAAAACAAATGATTGTTAAAGAAGAAGTGTTGTTGATCAAATGCATTACCTCCTGTTCGATGGTCACCCACTGGCTCAAAGAGGTCAAAGGTCGCAGTGGCCCCGTCCTGCATGGGTAAGTACTTTCTGACTCCACTGGGGTGAGGAGAGCTCACCCGACCAAGTTTACCATACAGCGCCGTCTGGAGATGACCACTTTTACCCCAGAGTAATGGAGGAATGTACCTAGAAAACACACACAAAAAACATTACAATCTACAATCATGAGCTAATTTCACCGATGCACTCAATAAAAACACAAGTTAGTGCCCAGAATGAACATTTACACAATTTTATCCTGAGCAGATACATTTGCATTGGTGGTTTATGATGCAGACATTTACATTCTGGCTCATAGTTTGCCTACAAAGTCACATTTGAGTGGGAGCTTTGGAAAGTCATGCTCCCCACAGACATAATTGTTGATGTCAGTCTGTAGCTGAGTTTTCATAAGTTATGCTGGAGAGTGTGAACTTGAATACGAGCTACACCTCTGCAGGAGTGAGCTGTAGGAGTCAAGTCTTACGTAATATTACTTTGAAATATTGAGCCTTATGTTGGGAAATATTATGAATCACCATCTTATTTCCAGACTGATGCCAAAATAATTGTAGGTGCTGTTTTTTTCAGCTGCCTATCCTATCATATGAAGGAAAGATTAGTCAGTGCTTTAGTAGTAGACATGATGGTTGATAAAATGAGATATGTTCTCATGTAAAAATGCAGGCATAAATTAGATGATTAATGAATGTCATTCAGTATAGAGAGAAGCTATTAAAGGGGTTATTAAGAAACAGCATTGTTCACAGGTTAGGGGGAGACAAACCAAGCCTTTAACAGTTCAAATCCAATTTGCAAATACACTTTGCTTGTTTATGACATGTTAGTAAAGGTTTGCCTCTTCACACTTTCAGCTACATAACAACTTTTTTTCAATCCGGGTTAAGAGTTGGCCATCATAAAAGTGACAAATTCCAGATAAATCAGATCAGCATAACTGTAAGCGAACGCAAGAACATGGGCACTACTTTTGTGTATACAGTACATAGACCAGAACAGAGACAGTAGTGGAAGCAGAGAGCAAAGGCCACAGCTACATCAATAGTTACACGAGCCCTTTAACCTTATGTTTGCTCATCTCTTCCTGTGACACCCAACAGTAACTGCACCTAGAAAATACACTCTTACATAAGAGCGTTGTCAATCACAATGCATCTGGTGATAATGTAATCACTTCCAGCATTCACTGAAGGTTGAAGCTTAACCACAGGTTTCTAGAAGGTAAATGGCAGGTTTGATCTGCATGACTGCAGGAAGAGGATAGACTCATAAGTGTAATGTGGATAAGGTAGTTGGCAGGTTAGTTGAATTCATCCGGAGGAAACAGACAACTTAAAAATACTTTTTTTCTATATTTGTATGTTTCTATTTGTAATCTGAAAAATCTCGATCACTAGGCCCAATAAATACCCTTTTGCCAATTAAAATGATAATGCAGTACACAAAGGAGTTTAACCTCTTGAGAAAGATAGACATTTGTGTTCTTCAACGTATAACTATAATTGAAATTATTAAAAATGTACTCTTTACTACTGTATCGAAATATGTTGGGAGCGACAGCAGGTGAGCCTTTTGTTTAAATCTCAGAGTTAGTTTTATTTAGCATGATAAACACAGCAGTGTGTTGTTGTTCCTCATAGCTATTAGGTAAGGGGGGAAAGGAAACAGATGTGTCAGTGTGGTTTGATCAAGCAAAGAGCTTTAGTACAGACTTAGAATCACAGGCCTTTGATAGTTGCAGGAGGAAATACCAAAAACAATTTGTTAATATTTAAAAAAACAAAACGGCTTGTCCTGACAATGTTGTCTCTTTTCATTGTGAGACTCTATTTAACTGTTCTTTCCATGTTATGTCTGTTATTGGTCTGTCTACAATCTCCTGCTGGCTTGACACATGCACTCACATTAGCTCACTTAATATCACTTGCCCTCTCTGTTAGCCAACAGCCAAGTGTGCATGTTACCAAACCAAATGATGTTGACTCTGTTAACTTCACAGAAACCCTCCTTTGCTTTCCACTGAGTAATTGATCTTGGTTACACAACACTGCCGGGTCACACACATGACATCTACACAACACAGAGACACAACACGGATGATGCACACGCCAATATGAACAATGCAGACACTAGGTTAAAGAACTTTAATTATGTCGGTTCAAGCACACAGGGAGGCAAACATTCCTCTGAGCAAAATATGGCAGTTCAGGAGGGAATGATAACAAGCAAGGCACAACTGGAAACATCAGTGTGGCCTTATGATCCACTGTCACTGCAGCTGAAAGGCAAAGGGCTCAGTAACATCGGTTATATAAGCAGTCACTCATGATGAGATCCACCCTACAGAGCTGAAAGTATCACAACACCAGCATACCACAAGACATAGACAGTGATGCTCATTCAGGAAAAACTATAAAGTGAACTTTAAGGACAGGTAAAGGGTTTCCCAGAACCTACAGCACATTGTTAGAGCATCGTTTAGCCTTTACAAGAAGAAGACCTGCCTCCCACATCTCTGCAACAACCACTGGTTTGCATCAGTCATTATAAACCTAGATGGAAGATTCAAATATAAGAAGATATCGGAATTGCCTTGAAGGGGAGACATGCAGCGTCATAAAAGCAAATGTGTTTGCCCGGTGGAGAACAAGTCTATATTTGTAATGCAAGTGAAACAAACAGTCTACCTTTGGGATAAACCCAAACAACAGCCTGGTGTTTAATTCATGCCAGAGCTTAGGGCACAGTCAGATATCTCTGGTACAGACTCTCAGGAACACTGATGACAGATGGGACCACTGCCAGGCAAACTGCTACCTTCACTCAGCCCCAGATGGCTGACGAGCAGTGCCATATTCATGGGAACACCCTGAGTTACAGACTGAGTTACTCACTCTTTGGTCAGCTGAGGACAGGACTTGAGAAGAAAGCGGTTGAGGGGTGTGTCCTGGTAGGTGAGGTCCGGGGGTGCAGTGGGGCTCTTAAGGTTTAGGCAGCGAACGAGGATGTAGAGCACCGTGGCAACCGCCGCCAGCTTCATGCCGTCGAACATGGCTGGCAGCTCCGGAGAGATGGTGTGCACGTCTGTATTCTGGGTGTTCATGATTATTCTGAAAAAGAAAAACAGTGGCCCATTGTTTCAGTGCTTTCTCTTGCCTATTTAGAATATACAATATACTTAAAATAAAATAACTAATAATAGTCTATTTACAAATACAAAGCCAATGAATGAAGAGCTTCTTTTAAAAATCAGACTGACCTGAATATTCACGCTCAAAGTGCTGCAGTGACAGATCTGTGGGAATATAGGCGGGACCAATTTAGTCAGATAAAGCACTTATTTAATACACTCTTCTTAATCACTTTGCAGCCGGCGAGGTGCCAATATAAAGTTGCGTTACATAGAAGATAGAGAGGGGGACATTACTTTAAATAAATCAAACACACTGCACACATCACTTCTAATGTGATGTCCAACAGAGATATGCCTTAACATATTTACTTAAAAAAGCTACAGGTGTTGTTTAACACTTTAAACAAAGTCAGCTGAGCTGTGAGACCACAAGGAAAAAACAGGAACTGTCAAGATCACAGAGAGATTGCAGTATCTCATGTCCCCCAAAAAAGGGGAAGTAATGGAACTGGATTTTAAAAATTAGATGACAATGTTTCCATTGTTAGGGAAAATGCCCATAAAAAGACTGCATTGTGCTACTTTTATTCTGATAAAGATACATTACAAGCATATAAATTGCACGGATAAAAGTGCTCTTTACTCACATTTTATGTTCAAGTCTGCCTCCAGTGACAGCTCTAAAAGTCTGAATATCTGAAGAAGGCGAAGTCACAGTGATGTGGTCAAACCTAGAGACAAACACATAAAATGGATTAGGCTTAATAATAAACGGTATTATTTTCAATGTGTCCTTAATTATGTTGAAGGTCTCATATAAGTCGCTTGATACTATAATAGTCCACTGTCTTGCCAAAAAACCGGTCTCTGGATATGTTTCACTGCAAAGCATGATGTCATCACAGTAATGTAGGGCTCAATTATTGTTAAACTTATGAATATTGATATTGTATTAATTGTTCACTATACAAAAGTTATATTTAGTTACTTGCTTTTCTCCACTAATGTGATTCTCCTTTGAATAATTAGGATACAATTGTTCAAACCCTAAAACACTAAGTTCATCTGAATGTATTACCATGTAACAGTGTATGCCCTCAAACCACCTCAAGGGAGATCAGGGGAAGGTATATTAATCCTCCCACATGATCTTCTTACTATAAAGTATATCCATTTAAAAGTAATATATATCCTGCTCTTTCCATTTCAAATGAGTGTTTTGCCACACAAAAGGAGGTAACCAGCACTTCTATATTTAAAAAAAAAAAAGAATTTAAGATTATTATCTACAAAATAGCTTTAGCCCAACTATTGTATGTTGTACACACCACCTGTAAACATAGCTCAGATACAAACAAACATGGTGCCAGATTTATCCCCAGCTACATTGTATTTTCTGTATTAAGTAACCCCTCCCATCCTCCACAGAGCTAACACCCCTGTCATCCACTGTCAACAGATCCAGTGAGTAGGTAAATATGGCAGTTGTTCTTGCTAAAGTGTGTGTATTATAAGCAACGCTGTGTCACCTTATAAACTATCCACTTTGGCATCAGAGCAGCTGCTAACATTTGATCTTCCTTTTTTGTCACGACTCACAACAACCCAGAGAGGAGTTAGCAGACACAAGGGCACACATACCGAGGTTAGTTAGCTTACATAGCGAGAAAATTGTTATAAATAGGTACATTTCTGGACGCAAATAAAGGACCTGCGCATCTGTGTTATGTTTATCCGGGAGCAGGCCAATAAGCCCCGCTGCATCTACGGTCACCCTGCTGGTACAGATAATGAAAACCATGTTATCTTTTTGACGAGTTAACTGTACACCGTGAATATTTAGTAAGTAAGGTCAAATATCGGTAATATACCAATAAAAAGCAGCACAAGTGGCCCGTTTTTCTTCTAAGTATTGGTGTTGTTGAGCACATCTAGAGTAACGGACAGTCTTAATGGTCATGTGTCTGCCGTTGATGAGGTAGCATCTCTGCTGTATCAACCAGAAACACAGCAGCATCTTTAGCTCACTTACCTCGGCTTAGAAGAAAGGAATCAGCTCCTTGCTGCTCGAACGCGACAGTCCAATTTTATATTCGTTGCATTTTGTTTGTTTGTGTTGGTTTCTGAGGCTCTAACGTTAAACCATAGCTGACGGATGAGTAGTACGCACTCTAATTCACAGAGCTGAAGCTAGCCACACTAGCTGAGGAACCAACAGCAGCTCTGACATACCTGCTATCTCATTGGTCAAAAGGGACGATGATGCGGCATCTGAGCTCATTGTCAACGCCCCTTATCTGTGAAAAATTACAATGCAATTTTTCACATTTCTTTGTTATTATTAGTATTATAAAACAGTGTGGCAAATTATAATATATGTTTCCCCTTGTTATGACAGTTTCCTAGACAAACCTATATTACCGCAGGACGCAAACTATGTATTCATTTCAACAAAAACCTGTCCCTAACGTGACAGGAACGTGCTAAAACATGTTACATAACATTTCAACCACACTGATATACATAGAGGCATAGGCGGCGCGTGAGGCTCAGGTTTGGGAAGGCTAAATAACTTCTTTTTTTATCTTACGCTGCCCGCCTCCGGCGTCTATAGAAAAGAGATCAACTCAGTGAAAGCACCGCCTGCTGACCGATCAAAGCTCAGTGTGTGGAGTTTAAATCTATCAAGTCATATTACAGGATAAAGGAAATACAGTTTAAACTGCCGTATGCAGAGAAGACGTCGACGGGTCGCACTTATCATATTATCACACTGATATCACATCATCAATCAGATCATCGATCATATAATATCACAATATTTCCTTATCTGAGTCAGCTTCTCGAGCCGTATCTGGCCGTGCAACACTTACATTGTCACATATACTGTATGCAGACGTATTATTTTAAGCAACACATTAAGTTGACGAAACACTCAACTCAAATGTAATTAAAGTCAGATCCACTCGTGTCTTAGATGGGGCAGTATCATAAAACTGTTTTCAAACACTCGGTAGTTTATTTTTTAACCAGTTGTTCTATATTCTCCTTGCAGGTGCAACTATGTGGCTCGTATCCTGGATTATATGTTTAAATCATGGATGGTTAAAGTTCATATTAGTTTACTTTTCATTAATGAAGTATGACGCTGCGCTGTCAGTACACTTGTCCCTGTTTGTGATTGGTCAAATGTAGCTAACCCCGCCCCTTTCACGTGAACGCGTTCTCAGCTGGAGAGAGAAACCCTGGCTTGATTTACCGAGTTGATAACCAGCTTCTTGGACCACTTAGCGAAATCTCGTTTGTTAGGGTTAGTTAAGATAACTCAAACATATCCAGGGTCTGTTCAACTGGCTTCGTACAGGGCACAGGTGGCTGCATAGCAGCGCTAATGTCAAAGACACACACATTATACATTATATTTTTATTTTACCAGGATGCAGTGACACAAATATTTGGGAAGGCATACCCCCAAAAAACACCAGGAGCGTCTGCGCCGCGTTACGTTGCGGCTGCGCCACGCTGCGACCTCCTCCTGCGACAACACCAGACGCGTTTCAAAACGTTGCGGAAGCGGAGCGTCGTGTGTGCAGCCTCGCAGTTGTTGTTGATTTTGGAATATTTCCTGGACATTTGTACTTCTACAAGTAAGTAGGCTATACGTAGTTAAATGTTTTATTTTTGTGTCTGTTTAAATTGTGTTTATTGAATGGCTCTGTACTGTACCTACAAGTATTAATTAACTTTAAAACATTAATATGTAGTTGTTACCTTCCACTCCACAAACTGCAGCGACTAAAAACCAGGCCTTGTCCTTTCTGATGTTGTCCTTGTAAAAAAGCATTGGTTACATCATATACAATTGTGTGTTTCTCCACTTCCATTATGAACACCTCGTCGTCCATGGTGCGTTTCGTAGTGGAGGTGTTGTGGGGTCTGCTAAATTAGTATATGTGGGGATTGATTGATTGATTGATTGAAAAGTGTATTAACAGCTTGTATATTGGGTACAGTACAGTACAGCTCAAAACATACAATTGTTAAGGGGATGCAGACCAGAGAAAGACTTTCGTCTTGTTTACATCAGGGTCCCCCATTTCCAATTCATCATATCATTTAAGACATATTTGACATACAGATGGCTTATTTACAATTTACATACAGGTGGTTTTTTACATAGGCTACAGATTGCTTATTTACAATTTTCATTTTAGATTTCGTTCTAATACATCCTAACCGGACATTTAAGACATACCAAGTCTACAGATATACAGTTAATAACAGAGTCTAAAATGCGAGTATAGGGGGGGGGGAAGCTGTCCATTGAACGACAGGTTGAGATTTGTACCATTGGGCCTGGGGATGGGCCTGGCCCGGATGCTCACCTTTCCACTTCCTGCGAGGGGGGGGGGCTGCCTGCCCGACTTTACCTTACGGCTGCGCCGCGGCAAAAATAGGATTCATTCTAATTTGAGAGAAGCGCTGCGCCGAGCCGCTTCTGGGACGCGTCTGAGCCGTAACACGGCGCGTGTGGTGTAATAGCACCCATTGACTAGAGTGGCCGCGATCCTTACGACTGCCGCGGCGCGGCCGTAACGCGACGCAGACGCTCCTGGGCTGCTTCTCAGGTCGATTAAATGAAATCCTTGCTTCCCTCACTTACGTCGTTTCCCTGCGTTTAGTCCCTCCCACCAGGGAAGCATGGAGGGACGCAAGGAAACCACGAGAAGCAGGGAAATGAGTTTTAAGAGCAATGGGACGTCCTTTCCTCCGGAGCGCCACGTGAAGCGACGTCAGTTTGTGATGACGCTGCACAGCTGATCGTCTGACAGCAGCTCTGTCCCCGTTATTTCCCCCCCCCCCCCCCCCCCCCCCGCCTCTGTTAGTACACATTTACTGACACAAACATTTGTATCATCTGTTGTAGACTCAAATACATTAAATAAAATAAGAACTCATTCTCAAAAAAGATAAACGCCATTCTTAAAATTTATAAACGAACAATAGTTGGATTAATATTGATTAGAGTGCACAATAGAAATAAAGTAATTGAGAGAAGAAAAAGAGATATGTTATCTATCAAAACCCAGTTAGATTAACATTCATTGCACACTTTGTGTGTTTGTGTGGATATGCAGCACATTCACATTTTAATAGCACTTAATGACTGACTGGAAATGACAATAAATGAAAATGTAAAACGAAAAAAGCGATCATGAAAATGTTTCCATAAAATGATTTTTGCCCACTTAGTTGTTCAGATATTTCACATATTTGTAACTAAATGAAACATTGATTGAAACAAAACACGGTATAAACTGAGGAGTGAGTCCCGTGAGGTTCATGTGTTTTCTTCACTCTGCTCTCTCTGCTCTCATGTCAAGAAGCATCAGATCAGTGCTCTCATGTGCACTGCCTCGTCCAATCAGTGAGCGATACACAGTAAGGGGGCGGGGTGAGTATCTGAGGATTTCATCGGAGGATGGTCTGGTGGTTCCTCGGTTATCGCTCCTCCATGATCGCTCCTCGCTCCTCGATCCTCGGTCCTCCGGCAGAAATAAGAGCCATGGGACGGTACTCAAGATGGCGCAGGCAAATCAACTTCCGGTGAGACCGAGGACCGAGGAGCGAGGAAATGAAAATAGTCGACCTGAGAAGCAGCCCTGGTGTGTTTTGGGGGTTAGCCTTCCCTAGCCTACAGCACCCGCCGCATAGAGGCATGCATGATGAGTGCCTCTTGGTTATTATTGTTTTAAATCAGCAAATACAATGATGTAAAAGTACAACTTTTGCCTACCAACTTCATGGTAAATGTGCTTATTAAGATAAGGTAAGATAAGATAAGATGGACTTTATTTATGCCGTGGGGAAATTCAGGAGTTTAAAGCAGCAACAGAGTGAGAGTGAAAAACAGGACAGTATATAGCCTGCAGATTCATAAGAGGATAATACAATTACAAATAACGTGTTTCATTATACTGTTGATTAATAAGATATTTAATGAATCCACGTGTCTAGCAGTACATGTCTAGCCATACACTGTATTGTTTTACCAAGACAAACTCCAGAAGGCTCCCTGTTGCAATTACAACATAACATCCACCTGATGGCGACAGACTTTAACACATTATTTTATGAAGTTTTTACCGCATTGATTTGCAATTCATGTAACGGTAAAATAACGTCGAGTAATGCTTAGGTTTCAACTAAACAAAAGTTCTAATTGTAAAGCAAATGTTACATTAATAATGTTATCTCGACAATTAAAGGCCAAGTGATAACAATATTCGACAACATGACTTAAATGTGCCTATATGTTAACCTCTCGGAAACCTTTCTGCCAAAAAATCCAAGATGAGAGTATACTTACTCTTATTGGAAACAACATGGATTTGACCTTTAAAGCTTTATCATAAATATAATTAATTGTGGGATAGTTATTGTCTTCCACCTTATATTTTGCTATGTATCCCAAGTCATTGCATAGTAGCTTAAGGTGTGATAGTAATACATAATAATACGTAGGCTAAATTGAACTTGCAACAAATGTTTTTGTTGGAAGAATGAGCAAAAATGCCAAGCAGCACGTCAAACAAAAAGTAACAAAATGCCACAATGTTAAACATAGGCTCAGCATTAATTAATATTCCAGGAAGCGTCCACTGTTTCTATCTGTTTACTGGCCTGGCTCTGCACTCTCCGCCCATTTAGCGTCACATGTCCTTAACTCGGGTATTATCGAAAAATCCCGGCTCCCTCATTCATCACTTCGTCCTTCCTTTATATTCCAGTCGTGATTTCTTTTTTCCTACAGCACTTAAAGGCAGCGCCGCGTCGCCCCGAACAAACGATCCTGCGAAACAAACAAAGTGAGAGTAAACAAATATGAAACGTCCCGGACAAGTTATAACAGCGACTTTGACAACATTAACTCTTCTACTTTGTCTGTGTTCAGTCAGAGGTAAGTCCTTTTTAAACCACCGACATCGTTTTAATCGCATTCATACACAACTCCTCCTGTTGTTTATGGTTGGGTTCGTACAACAGCAGTCTTCAGTCACTTTTTGAATAGAAGACTTTGGTACATAACTATGTCAACTACTCTTAACCTATTTCTTCTTTCTGTTTTCAATTTTGATGTTTGTCATTCATTAGTTAATATGTATTTTAGGCTACTTCAAGGGACTCCTGAAGCTCCAGTTTTGTTTTTCCTACTGTTTGTTAAGGTCTCTTTGTGATGGGAGAAGTAGGGGATTTTCTGAATGATAAAAGAGGAGATGTGCTCTTTTCTCGGTTATACACGGTTGTATGTCTTGTATACCAAAGTCGTTCAATTGTACAGTTTTTTCCACATCATATAAAATCCATTACCAAATTATATGAAATGACCTCAGGTTTTAGGAAAATATGCAGGGGAAAGCAGTCAACATTTAAGTTGTAAGTCTTTCATACAATAATGTGTGATTAAAAGTGAGACTTATCTTGTATTTAATCAATTAAAAAAAATTAAGATATATTTTACAAGGTGATAATGTTGCAAGAGTCACGTTTGTAAAAAAAATATCACTTGCAGTGATGAAATAAAGTAGGCTTTTTCCCCCTATATTTGACTTGAGTAATTATTTTTTATGCAGATTTATTCGTCTACTACTAAAAATTGCACTTAAAAGCTTTAGGGAATTATCAGATGAGGCTACAATTTCTCAGCCCCTTAACAAGTGTATTATATATCTACAGATGAGTTTATTTGTAATGTTCTAAACACTGAAAGATGATTTGTTCCGTTTCAGGTTGAGAACATTCTCATACTTCTTAAGTTGAAATAGCCATTTAAAAAAACATTTCTGATCAACTGGAAAATGTATTATCACAAAGCTGTAAGGGTAATGCTTCAAACATATGATGGTCTTATATAATATGATGCATTGCTGTAGTTTAAAACTACCCAACATCATATCAAGTTTAAACGTATCACAACCATAAACATAGACAGCAGCAAATGCAAAATGCAACATACATATTAATGCAGGACTAATATTAATCCAAAAAACATTATTGTCAAACTTTGCCCATGTTTCATTTCAGTGCACACTAAATGTAGCATATCAATGACGTGCATCCTTTTAATGAAGGTAGGTTGTAAATGCAGGACTTTCACAGGGTGGTTATCAGTACTTAACTTTAAGTGTATCTCCAGGTGTTCCCCCCCCTGTAAACAATAGTTTTGTATATATTACATTTTCATGAAATATTTTCCCGACTAAACTCACAGTTTGTGTACATTCAGGGGTATGTGCCTCTCTAATGACCCGCCTGTCAGTCAGGTGTGCTGTGTGTCCTCAGCCACCTGCGAGCTTCTGCACTGTCATGTTGTGTAACTCTCAGTCCTCAAAGAGCTGCAAGCAACAGTGCAACGTGCTAATCCTGCAAGCTCTTAATCCTGCACGTGGACATGTTTTGTTGTCAGTTGTCAGAATTATGTTCACTATCTACGCAATAGAAAACATTAACTGCTCTCATAAAGATACCATTCTTTAAAAAATATCAGAAAAAGACAAACAAAATACATTCAAACATTTATAGGGCACCTTTTTGAGTTTTTTCAAATGATCAATAACCAATTTTATAAAACCACATAATATTAATGTTAACTCACATTATTACACATCTTACTCAATTCTGATTGGTCAATTTGGACAATTCATAGGTTGCTAAAAATAGCTAATACACCGCTGCTAAAAACATGACCGTTGCTAAGGAGGATCAAGGTAAATACGTTTGTTTGTCAAAATGCTCAGACTTGTTCTCATGCTGAACCATGTATGCCCAGTTCTTAGACGTTTAACAACTCGGAAATATGTTTATAGTATATCAAAAAAAATTTGAGTACGTTTTTTTTTTATTAAAAGAGGACATTTTCACAGACTCAATGTCATGTGCTCTATTGTTGAGGAGTAGAAGAGAAGGTCTGCAGGATTCACACATTTCCAGTTTTTACCCCAAAGATGCCAGAGAAAGTTGGATGGTGATGACTGCTTGGCATCTACTGACTCAACGTGCTGGTTAAAAAAAACACACTCACAGATGATTAGTTAAGGCTTTGTAACTTTGACAGCTCCAGTGTGACTCGTAACTCTATGCCCTACCACTCCCACTGGAGGTCAAGGCCATAATTCTCCTAATCCAGCCAGAGTCTGTGACTCAGCACGTTGGGCTGAGGCGGCGGCAGCAGCAGCAGCTGTGTTGTTACAGACGCTCAGCCAGACAGAGGAAACACATCCTCTTTTCCCTTCCCAGTACACATTCTGATGGTAAAACTCTGAGCCTGTGATCTGACAGTGGGACAAATATCCCTCGGCTTGTTTGTTTTTTAACGTTATAACTAATATTAATAGAAGCACCTTACCAATGGGATTCTGTATTTTGGAATCTAGACATAGTATACTTGGGACTTAAAGTTAGGATATCTGAGGCTCTGCTGCTTCAGTCTAAATGAAAACATCTAATTAAAATGAACTTGAGCAATTAATATACAAATATCAATAATGTTTCAAATAAAATGTTTCAAATTATTACTTATTATATCTTATACAAATGTAAACACTAAGAAACGTTCAGTACAAGGATCGTTTATCTCGGTGTATGACAATAATACAAAACAAATTAAATCTATCTCTTGGTAAGTCGCCCAACTTTATGCAAGGCAACACTAAATCCCTAGAGAGCATGTTTGAACAAATGTTATTGAATGTTTATGTGATGGTACATTTGGATTTCGCCCCAATACAAATGATTTGTTTCACTTAAAATAAAGATCTAAATTCATTCATTTTGCCAGAGTGACTTGTGACAACCTTCAGGAGTGTGAGCTTTTTCGGTTCAGCCCTGATTTAAACCCGTGGGTTTAAAAGGTAACAGAGATAGCATAACAGGATCAGGAGGCTAAAAGTGTGAATCTAAACAACAAGGTGTTGTAGCGGCTCAACACTCTGCTTTATTATAGCTACTGGCAGGAATGTGTGTTTCTGGTGTCCAAGGCAACATTTGAAATACACCACTCTAAATGTGAAAAGCATAAGCAGTAACTGTTGTAGGACAGTTTTATTTAAAATGTAACTCCCTGTTTTTCTCATTACCTCAGGTGACTTCTGTGAGGTGAATGTTTGTCTCAATGGAGGAACGTGCGTGACAGGGATAGGAGAGGATCCTTTCATCTGCATCTGTGACGATGGCTTCGCTGGAGACACCTGCAACCTGACAGAGACAGGCACGGCTAACTGGAACATTTTGGAATAAAAGCAATGCTCATTCAGAGACCTTATTCTATTTATAACTGATTATCTCCTTCTTCTCTCAGGACCCTGCAGTCCAAACCCCTGTAAGAACGATGGGTCGTGCGATATAATCACTCCCACCAGACGAGGAGACGTTTTTAACGAGTACGTCTGCAAGTGCCAGCCTGGCTTCGAGGGTGCGCACTGCCAGATCAGTAAGTTACTTCTGATCGGATTAGTGAGTCTGAGCTGCTAACACTGTGCACTAACATACAACTACACAACATAAATACATTCAAATTGCTCTCTGAGTTGCAATTTATTTATCCAATACATTTGGAAAGCTTTTATTTAACCATTAAGGGGTGACATGAAGGGTTTATTTTTCAATGAAGATTGTAAGGTTCAAATGAGAAAGCATTGGATAATAAGACTTGTGGATTCTAAAGAAAAAAGAAAACAAACAAGGGAAAGTAGATGATAGTATAGCTGTGTGAGCTCCACGTTCAGCAGACTTTTCTTAAAGTGTGAACACATGAGGATTTTCCATCCTGTCATAGCATCAGTAGTGAAAGACTTGTCAGTTCAGCAGTCCCATGAAAGGGCCTCATTCAGCGGGTTGTGTGGTCATTCTGTTTGGCTAAATAGTAAAAGGCCACTCAAGTCTCTTAGCATGCAGACGCCTTCCACCCAGGTTCATCTGTTTGTGCTCAAGCTTGACCAAATCAGATGGAGGACATGATAACAGTGATTCCCATCACATCCTCTTAATACATGATTTAGACACATTTAGGGAGCTTAGGGTCATTATTGGAAGAGTGGCTTTAGAATAAGAAAAGGAAGAAAATAGAGGATTGTTTTCTCCATCTGAAAGAAAAACACGTAGAATGAAAACTAGTTGTGCTCGGAAGAATACGTTCAGTACTTTAATTCATGCTATTACTGAAGAGGCATTTTTTGTGAATGAACAGTTCACCTCAAAGCCTACAGTCTGACCACCAATTGTAGTCTTCCTGCAGCCTGGCCGTCGACTCCCAAACTATTTCTAATTTTGTTTCAGTCAGACGTCATTGGCTTGTGTTGGGGGTGGAACCTGTCCCATAAACTATGTACAGGAAATGCACAAACATTCATAGTAAAACTAGGGTATGATTTAAAAGGTATTCCAAAGGTTAAAAAGGCTAAATTAATTTGAATATGGAAATATTTTCAATTTGTTTTGCTAGAAACAGTAGAAACAATCAGAACAATTTCAAATTTGGCATGAATGTCAACAGTGTTGCTAAAACATGGAAAGTAATCCCAGTTTAAATCGGGAAGGCTACTTCCAGTCCTTTCTTTTGGGAGCAACGCCTGTTTATCCGTGTTATAAGCTGCCTGTTTGTCACAGCCATGTGTTTGTAGTGACCAATCCTCTTAGTGGTTACAGGAAACATAATTAAACTGACCCATGTGGTGTTAAGTCAACTTGTCAGCTACTTCAGGTCTGAAGTCTGGTAGAGTTCCTTAATGTGAGGGGACATCACAAGTAACATAACATGTGGAGTTTTATTCCAAAATATTAAAAGATAAATGTGTGAAAGCACAGAAGTGTGAAGGCTTAAGGTAAATACTCAAGCACTCAGCGGAGGACACATTTAGCGCTTTGGTAATAGCATAAAGATCACTCATGTTCAACAGGTGGTACTTTTCCCTCATGAAATTGAAGCATGGCACTGCATTACATTAGAAATGACTGGAAACTGAGGAGCTGAAGTAAGGGTTTTTCTCAAAAGTGCACGCCAAAGGAGCTTGAATTGTATGTGTTTTCAAGTGGATCAGCTCAGAGAGTGAGCAACAGGGCGTGGAGCTGCAGACTGTAACCTGCTTGCACTGATGACTGTCTAAATGCATAGGGTAGGTTTCAGGAAACGTAATAAACGTACAAACATCCAATCAAAACCAATAATTCCCTGTGAGATCTATGGTTTTTGACCAGATCATGCAAAGACTATCATTACCAAAGGATGTCAACACATTTCCTCCAGTAAAAACGCACTGTTGATTCTTTCTTTGATCAGCTGGTTTTCTGTCCCTCAGGGAAACCCAACTGTGTGTAGGAAAATAACATTGTATTTGTTGTATCTGAACATTGTTGAATTCAAATGTCTCTAACCATTTGGTTAAGCACCCTGCTAAGGAAATATTTTCGTTTTTTCTAAATGTAATAAGAAGAGTATAATGCTGCTGTCCCGATGAATGTTTGCATCTGTCCTACTCAGCTAAATAAACCATGTAGACAAGCTGAGCAAGCATGCCACCTTGTGGAGGTTTTTCAGTTTTACGGGTGCAGTGTTCAAAGGCTGGAAGTGGCCACATGTTTTGTTGCCATGGTTACAGTGGAATACAAAACAATTATTTTACAGATGGTAAACAAAATACATTTTAAGCTCTGTTTTTGGGTTTGTGCTTTGTGAATATCAGAACTGAGTTTTGTTGTTGTTCACAGTTTAGTTTCAGGGCATACAGAGAACAACAGCTCCATTTATACATTTCAATTTCCATTCATCTGCATACACATCTAAATAAGGAATATAGTAATTGTAGATTGGTAAGGCAAAACTATAATAATAATAATTATAAAAATAAAAACTGATAATAAATTGAAGGGAACATCAATGAATAATAACAAAATATATACATTTATGTATATCACATTACATTTGTGGACTAACTGGATACAACCTTTGAAATCTCTGTCTGTTCACATTCATTGAGTCATGACCCCAACAACACAACACTTTCACCCATGAACAGCTGTGGTCTTTAAACGTGGTTGCCAGGATTGTCCCATCTCCTCAGTGTTGCATTTCTGTCATCGTGTTCGATTAAAGAGAAACAACTTGTCACCAACTGCGTGTTAGAGACACAGTGAGGCTATTGTGGCCCTCCTCTACCTGCCTCAGCCTCCCTCTGTTCTGTCTTTCCCAGTCTCTTTGTGAGCAGGTGTGCGTCACATCTCTAACAATCGCCTTATTTGATGAAGATAAAGTTAATTTGAGGAGTTGAAAATAATAAAGCAATTTGTTTTTGTTCTTTTTCAGATGTGAACGACTGTGCAAACCAGCCCTGTAAGAATGGAGGGAAATGTCGAGATCTCGATGGAGACTACACCTGCCAGTGCCCCTCACCGTATGTTGGGAAGCAGTGCCAGCTACGTATGTTCAAAAACTACACATCGTTTTAAAGTCCTTTATCAGATACCTGTATCCTCATGTCGCTTGCTTGCCCTTAGAAAAACGTTTTAAGCCTTTTCAAAAACAACAGATTTTCACTGATTTGCCAAAATTGAAAAAAATACCATTTGTGAGTTGTATGTATTATAACTTAATTTTGTTGTTGTTGATGTTTTTAAATGTAAAATACCAAATAATGCACCTGACGTTTGTTAGCACCACAATCGCAGTCAACAAAGAGGTTGCACTGTTAATTAATTAAATGTGATTTAAACTATAGAGTGGTTGTAGTAACTATTACAGCCTTGATAATATTTGAATGGCTCTGTACCAGGTTGCACTTCTTTACTCGGGATGGAGGGTGGATCAATCGTGGAGTCCCAGATTTCAGCCTCCTCTGTGCACTACGGCATTATGGGTCTTCAGCGATGGGGCCCGGATCTGGCTCGACTCAACAACCAAGGCATCGTCAACGCCTGGACGTCAGCCGCCCATGACAGGAACCCCTGGATCGAGGTGGGACGAGTGAACACTTTAAAACATGAGGCTTGTGAATGAAAGCTGTGCAGCTGACTTGTTAACTTGTTTGCAACAGATCGATATGCAGAAGAAGATGCGTCTGACGGGCATCATCACTCAGGGAGCCAGTCGCATGGGCACGTCAGAGTACATCAAGGCCTTCAAGGTGGCAAGCAGCTTTGATGGGAACCTTTATATTACTCACAGAGCTGATGGCCAACGGAGGGACAAGGTTAGAGGCCTTCTCTTGTGATACACGGGTTATTTACAATGTTTACCAGCTGAAAACGTCCCTTTAGCTAACTTGGCTATTTTCTGTGTCTGTGTGTGCCATAGGTATTCATTGGCAATGCAGATAACGACAGCACAAAGACCAACCTCTTTGAACCTCCTATCGTAGCCCAGTACATCCGCATCATCCCTGTGGTGTGCCGCAGGGCCTGCACGCTGCGCATGGAGCTGGTGGGCTGTGAACTCAATGGTAAACACACAGAAACATGCCCTTTACAATTCTAATGCAACACAGCATATGAAAAACTTGGCAGATAACAATGGAGATGGAAAAAACTAATGTGATGTTAAAGAAAAAGAGCGGATGGATGACCGTAAGTTCAACCCATGTCTGGCCTCTGTGAACTTAAAGATGTATAAATCCCTGAAGTGAGGAAAGGCTATTGTTTAGCTTTTCCTAAACTGCCTCTTGTTTGACTGTCTTTATGTTCTTGCTGTGGTTATAGCAAAGAAAATGATGACAGACAGTATTTTCTGGGTAAACCTCACTGCGCAACAATCAAAGCAGCAATGCCAAGTTGGCTTGCATAGAGAGAGAAAAACACATTTCTGTTTTCTCTACCTCCATTATTTTGTCCTTCTTTGAACATAACAGGTAAAACATTTACAGAGAAACATTGTGAGTGTTTGTACACAGTGTGCTTGCATTCTTCTACTTTCTTCGCCACATTCTATTCCTTCTTCTTGGTGATTCGCGGGTGTATAAAATGATTTCAGTCTTATTCTCCTGAATTTTTCAAATTGTATTTAAACGGTGAACTTAATTTCTATGGGTATATTCATCTTTTTTTCTTTCCTCTTTCCCTTTCTGTCGCTTTGGTTTCCACTCCCTCCGTCTTTCCGTCTGCTTTTGATTCACAGTTCATTCAAACACGGTAGGTTGCTCAGAGCCCCTGGGAATGAAGTCCCGCCTCATCTCAGACGGGCAGCTAACGGCCTCCAGCTCTTACCGCACGTGGGGCATCGATACCTTCACTTGGCACCCTCAGTTTGCCCGACTTGATAAGCAGGGAAAGACCAACGCCTGGTCTCCTGCACACAACAACCGCTCAGAGTGGATCCAGGTAAGGGAAAACCTCAGCAGTAAAATGCGATTATTGGTTAAGGGTGTGCTTTAAAGCAAGTAGTATAACAGTTGTCCTTGTTCCCTCACCAGGTCGATCTGGAGAAGACATCGCGTCTCACAGGCATCATCACTCAGGGGGCAAAGGACTTTGGAGTGGTGCAGTTTGTGTCAATGTTTAAAGTAGCTTACAGTAACGATGGAGAGTTTTGGAGTACAGTGAAGGAGGAGAAAACTGACTCTGATAAGGTGAACCCCTCAAATGTATTGACTTGATACAGGATACTGTATGCATGTCTTTGTAAATTAGTCAATGCAGATATTTTTTGAAAAGATTCTTAGATTGTTTAATCATTGAAATATCTCCTTCTGAAGAGTTTCTGTCATAAGCTATATCTCTTAAAGTCATACACAAACCTTACAGTTTGTGTTAAATAAGTCCAATATGTCAGCCTCCCTTCTGTCCTCTCTTTCTCTTTATACAAACATATCTTTTTGCTGAACGAGTAGAACCATAGCTTCTTTTTTTGGGAGGACTAGAATATTTTTAGCTGCAATAGCAGGACCAAGATGATCCAACTTTCTTTTCTTTTTTTCGGTCGTAAGGTTGCAGTATGGTTTACAATCCATTCCATTGGATTTCAAATCAAATCAAGTTTTATTTATATAGCACATTTATAAACAATTTTTGGTCGAGCCAAAGTGCTGTACATATAATAAAAATAGCCTACAGCAGAGACACTTTACAGCAAATACAACAGCACAGATTGTACAGAATGAGAAAAACGACACCCTCTATCCTTATTAACTTATTTTCTCTTTTTCAGAATTGTCACATTTAACAGAACATGCTTTGCAATAACATCCACACAATAAATAATTATTTTGTTTTACTTGTCATTCCTTTGCAGCTTTTCCAAGGCAACTTCGACAACAACACCCACAAGAAGAATCTTTTCGAGCCTCCGTTCTACGCCCGATACGTGCGCGTGGTCCCCTGGGAGTGGCATGAGCGCATCACTCTGCGGGTGGAGCTGCTCGGCTGCGATGATTAAAAACTCACTTATAATGTAACAGTGCTGAGGAATAAGAGGAATGGATCTCAAACACAATCATTTGTCCTGTACTCCCTTGGGCTTCTCTGAACAACGATCCTGGACTGTAACACTTGTAGCACTTTTTGACTAGTGACCTTTTTATGTTTTATTTAATAACATTGTTTGACATTGCTCACTGAGAAACGTCTACAAAGTACAACTGATTCAATTGTAATAGCTTTGGATAATAACTAAATGAGCTATTAGTGTTTATTATTTGTTTTCTCTAATAATTCTAATGCATTTTAGGTTCTTTTAAGCCTGTAGACATGATAATAGGGCTCTTCACCTCATCCAGCTGAGTACAACTTTTACTAATTGCTCTGTCCTTCCTTTGCTGTCCAACACTACATTTTAGTTTTAACATTCTGCAGAGGGCCGATAACAAACATCCTCACAAGCACACCCACTGCATCTCACTTTGGCCGACTTTGTAGCACGATAGCGACTATAATGACGCAGGGCCTGTGCAATATAGAGTATATATGGCATTTTCAACTATCCTGGAAGAGATAGTAAAAACCTTTTTTAAATATCGATCTTCAGTACCCCAATCTGTCCATCATGCAACATCATTTTTTTCACATTTTAGCCATTTCATTCTAATTGAATCATGTTTACAACATTGTGAAATATGTAGACATTTGTATAGAAAATATACATTGTTTTACATTCTTTTTTTATTAATATTATTCATTGTTGGTCTTTAAATGATACCATGTATTAAATAAAAATAATTGTTTTGCACACAACATTTCTTTGTCAAGCAGCTGATATCTTGAATGTCACCGGTTACATAAGCCTTTATTTCCAACTGCTTGTTATAACAGTCCTGCTTGGTCTGACAATGTCAGAGGGGGTGTAAGTGGCAGATTTCTGCATGAACAGACTGGTCAGTGAGGCCAGAGAGGACACAAAGGAGCATTTAGGAAGCTTCTCTGCATTGTTCAGATGTTGATATCATCAAAAAGACATATTTTGTGTCCAATCATTGCCCAAAGCTAACATGAAAGGAAGATACAGGATATTTTATTATTTAAGCAGAATCAAAAAGCAAACATTTTGAGGAAATAATATGCCATCAGTCGCATCCTGCTTTCTTGCACCACACTAAGCTGTTGTGAGTCTTCTCCATTTTGGACTACTGGGCTTTTGCCTGCTGTCTACTAGAGTAATTACACCCTTAGACACTCGTCTCCCTGCTAATCTCACAGCCCTGGTATGTTTGGCCCCTGGCAAAGTCTATGATATAAATGAGGTGGAAGACGGAGCATTTCAAACACATCTGTCCACACTGTGTATGCCATTCCTTATATGCGTGGGAGTGTATTTATGTAACATAGCAGGGTTTCCTATAAAAGATCACAGTGCTTCGAGGTCAAAAAAAGTCAGCCAACAGCTGGGCTGATAAAGGGACCCTCTCTAGACATCTGCTTTCAGAAGGTTTAAATGGGAAGCAATGGAGTTTTCTCCCAAGATACTCCTACACAAACAGCTGCAAAACATGAGACTATTTATTAAGGAGGGTTTACTATAATTAAAACAAAAGTGATACTCCCACTTGTGTTTGTGGGAGCAGGACACAAATAACTCATACTGGAAAGTCAATCACGTAGTTCACTTAACCTGTTTTGTAGTATAAAATGTTATAACTTTTGATAATAACTGTCGCCCTAAAAACTGAATGGTTTGGTAGAACAAGATTATGTTTGAAATTGGAAATCGATCAACATTTTTCAGTTAAATCATTTCCTTCTTAAATATTTGAATGTAGCTATTTTTGCAAACAAGTTTGGAAAATGTAATAGTAAGTCCATTTTGTACAATACATTTTAGATTGCTAAATATAATGAAAAAGCAACATTTGTTCCTATTTGACATCAGTCGAAAAACAATACATTTAAAACACTGATGGGTGGGGAGTTCTCTATAGCCATACCTGACATCCTGTCCTCCCTCACTCACAGGTTGGAGAAACGCACACAGGTAAGTTCCCAGTCCTACAGCCTGATAGCGACAGAGCATTACAGCCCTACGTCTCAGTTGGAACACTGAACACTCTTATCATTAACTCACTAAACCTGCACAATATTTGTATTCGACAGAAACTAGAAGAAGCTAATTTATGCCTTTTGTTCGTTGACCACAAACCCATTTGGCGCATCAGACCTTCTGCGACCTCTTGGAGAAACTCACTTGTTCCCAGCAGCAGACTTCTGACTTTTGTGCCACAGTATCAAAGCTTTCCTTTCGACAAGGATTGACACCTCGCAAGCAAAATATCAAGGTGCTTGGGTTCTTTAAGGTAAGTGAGGATAAATCAAAATAAACAAAACGACTGTGTGTCAAACATAGGCTACGTAATCGTTAGGCTCCTAATGAGAGTTCTTAATTTGTTTAATAAGCTTCATTAGCCTATACAACAAAAGATACAGATTATTATTATGACCGCCGTGAGGTTGACTGTTAGCAGTCAGGCGCGATCACACCCGAGACCATTCATAAATTACCGTTTTAATTACAACAAATCAATGTTGCTTGCAATACTTCTGTGCTTGCTAGCTCATTTCGATGAGAGTTGTGCTTAATGAAAAAGCATAATGAAACGTTTTTGTATGCTGGATTTTAGTCCACCTTCTATTTTATATTCAAGTTGTTACTTGTTATTTAAAAGTCTCGATTTTCTTTCAATAGCTTCGTCACGTGACCAAGTGACTCCAAATCAGTTCAGCATTTTATTATACACTTGACACAACAATTGTATTGGATTTTAATCCAGCTTCTGTTTATATAACTATCTTTTCTGATATATTTCATATCATGTGGCCCAGTGACTCCAACTCCACACAAGGTATTATTACAGAGGACAAATGAGACACATCTCTTTTGAAAAAAAATTGGATTTGGGTTTATAGTCCACCTTCTTTTCTATACAAATATATTAGTATGGACATTTCAGCATTTATTTCCTGAAAAGTTTCATCTTTTTTTTAATACCTTCCATGACATGTGACCTGGGGACACCAGATTCGACAAAAGAGATGTGTCCTATTTGTTCAGTGTGTCATTTTGTAGTGATTTGGAACCACTTGGTTACATAACTCAAAGCTATTCAAATCTAAATAAAGGATTTTTTTCCATTTCATCAGTCAAATGCCCTTAACTTAAATGTTGTAGCCTTCAAACAGACCTTTAAAACTATGTAATTTATTTACTCTGATGTCATATAAATCAGTTATCAGAAGCAGTATATTGTGGTGCCACAATGCAGACGCATTATTTGTATTGACTACAGTGCACAAAAGTGGTCGAATTCGCCAAATTACATTTTCATAGAAAATAGTCAGAGCTCACTAACAAGGTGTTGTGCTGCCCTCTACTGACAATCTCCTGTAGAAGCATTCAAAGTCAAAAATACAGAAGTCTGTGTGTCAACGGAAAACTCTAGCAAAAACAATGCAAGCATAATTATTCCACTGTGCTTTAAGGGACTTACAAGCCAAGCCAGATTCCTCTCTGCAGGCTTTAGGGTGGCACAGAGACCACTAATATCAGGATGTGTGTGTTCCTCCTGTCCCCACAGACAGGATGATGATCTGTTGCATCCAAATCCTGCTGTTGTTGGGTGTTCAGCTGGCTCTTTCAATCCCCAACTTCTTCTACCATGACTTTCGCAAAGGAAATGGAAACAAAGAAAGTATGCACACAATCAATAAATGATTTTTGTCAAAATTGTTTTTATATGTGTTCTTTCAGTCCATCCTTTAAACTCCATTCTTGTATGTAATGTCTATATTTCCTATAGTTCACTTCAGTGGTGTGAAGCTCCATGTGGACTCTGCTCAGCCTGCAGTGTTTGCAGCCACAGGGGATAATGTCACGCTGCCATGCAGGTTTTGGTATGAGCCCGAGTTGACCTCACCAAGGGAACCCCGGGTCAAGTGGTCCTGGCAGCCTGCAGCTGGGGGACATGAGACAGACGTGCTGGTGGCTATCGGCTCTCGAAGTCGAAGTTTTGGGGAATTCAGGTTGATAAAAAAATGAATAATGATTATATATTGTTCTCTTATTAGGGACTGTATGATCTTGTTTGTCTTTTAACTCACAGTATGTCTCTTGGTCAGGGGTCGTGTGCAGATCAGACAGGATTTCCCAGGAGACGCCGCACTTGTGATGACTAACCTAATGTTAAATGATACAGGCCGTTACCACTGTGAGGTCGTGGACGGACTGGAGGACAAGAGCACTTCAGTTTATTTGGAGTTACGGGGTATATGTACACTGATACACTGCTCTCCATTCTCAAGCGGCAATAAGAGTCCAACAATACTCTTCAGAGGTCCATTTTTTAAAGATAGGCAGATGTTTAGAAGAAGACAGGCTTCTTGTAATCTTTGCACTTGATTAATATATTCTATTCTTCTGTACAAAGAGATTTGTTTCAATCTCTTTATTGTCCCTCCAGGCAAAATTAGGTTTACAGTGGGCAAAAACACAAACATAAAAGAGGACCTGGGCAATTAATGGTAACTGTTACAGCCAACAATGAAGTAAAACATATTATTTTTCCCGTAAAACTATCAAACTATTGTAATAGTAGCTATTATGAAGTGATGCTGAAGATTTTTTGTGGTAGAATGTTGATGAATGTAAACGCTTTTTTTCACAGCAGAAATTTTTTCATAGACACACAGGTGTTATATTAACAATAACGAGGTAAAGTGTCCCAGTGAGTAACACTGAAGGCCTCTCATCAATTCCTCCACACAGGTGTGGTGTTTCCCTACCAGCACCCTCGTGGTCACTACCACCTCAGCTTCCTGGCAGCCCAGCAGGCCTGTGAGCAGCAGGCCTCCACACTGGCCACCTTCTCCCAGCTCTTCCAGTCCTGGAAGGAGGGCCTGAACTGGTGCAATGCAGGCTGGCTGGCTGACGGGACCGTCCAGTACCCCATGACCCGGCCCAGAGTGCCCTGCGGAGGGGACGGCCTGGCCCCAGGTGTCCGGAGCTACGGCAGACGGCACCTGCAGCTTCATCGTTATGATGTCTTTTGCTTCTCCTCTACACTCCAAGGTGAGATGGTGTGAAATCTAACAATGTGATAGGTTCAAAATCTGGTTCCAGAGAAGCTCTTTTTCAGAATCTATAACAGAAAAAAAGGATTAAAAATGATTACGAGTGTCTCATCTGAATATTATCTTTATGTGCAGGACAGTTTGAAGTAAATGAGCAGAATTACCTTTATTTTAAGTCAACAGTCTCACTCTTGGACGTCTGCTGTCTAATGTTGGAGGTCTGAAACACAAACACTTTGAACTATCATATCCAGTCTGCAGAGAGTTCTCTTAATAATAACAATACATGTTTTCTTCAAAGGTAAAGTCTACTATCTGCAACCCTCTCACACGATGAACCTGACGGAGGCCCAGCAGGCGTGCCAGGAGGACGGAGCACAAGTCGCCAAAGTGGGACAGCTGTACGCCGCCTGGAAGCTCTCAGTGCTGGACCGCTGTGACGCAGGCTGGCTGGCTGATGGAAGCGTTCGGTATCCCATCACCAGGCCCCGGAGAAACTGTGGCCCCTCAGAGCCAGGGGTGCACAGTTTCGGCTTCCCTCCTCCACAGCACAAACACGGGGTCTACTGCTACAAGTCAGGGGATGAATTAATGTAGAACCATTCTCGAATTGGGGGTCAGAAATGCAAAGATGGCACAATTTTCCTTAAAAACGTGAATCCTTATGAGCATTCTTGTCATTATAACTGTGTACATTTTGGAAACCTAGGCCTAAGTGTGCAGTGAGAATTAACAGGAGGGAAATAGCAGAACCTTTTTTTTTAGATTAAAGAAAAATATATAACGTATATACCTTTGAGCGCTAATGCCTTGTATTTGTTTGTAGATTATGTTTGTATGGTTATGAATACGCTTTCAAAATGATTATGAAGAACAGACAACCCATTATTACCACCTTCTTGTCTTGCGTGTAATGCAGTAATTTCCTAGAATGCATGGTTTGAGCTATTTCCGAGTAATGTCTTCACTGTCCTTTGTAAATGCATGTGACAATAAAAAAGTTAGTTAGAAGAGAGTTGAGTTCCTCCTATTACTGTACGTCATCCTCCTCTCCCTCACTTGTACAATTGACAATGACAACAAAATAAATGGAAGAAGTAGATGGGAATCAATCAACTATGATATTCACAGGAGAAACAGAACATAAACCAAAGACAAATTAGAAATATCAAAAAAAGATCACTTGATACTGTAAACATCAACAAGCCATTATAATTCTGCGTATTTCAAGTAAAAAAAAAAAGTTCTTACAAGACAATGTACTGTCTTGTAAGTTGATATGTTGGTATAGAAGACAGACATTGAAGCAAGGTATATTTACATTCAAACATTTTCTACACAATATACTCTTTATTTCTATTTCACGTGCCATTACTATGAAGTTGTAATAGTAAGACATATTTTTGCAACTTGTGATGACAATATTAATATTGTTTTCAAACACAAAGAAATAATTGAAAGCTCAACATTTAAAATAAAAAAACAGTAGTGTTTCCCTTTCTCTGTGGGAAACACTACTGTTTTTTGTGCGTGTGTGTGTGCGTGTATGTGTGCGTGTGTGTGTGCATGTGTGTCTTTTGATCTAAAAAGTAGCAACACTTGTCACAGCCAGCAGATGGCAGTCACATGTTTGTATGTTTTTGGGTGGACAATAAGAGCAGAACAAAATTTGCAGAAACTATTAAACAATATAAACTCTCTCAGTTACATCACAAATAAACAACCTTTAATGAAATTGAAGGTTTACACCACCACATGCGTCATGATCCACCAACAGTATCACACGGCCAGATTGAATCAATGGATTTAAAAGATTGTCATGAATTTACTGTGAACAAACTGCAGTCATGCAGAAAATGTGGCATTTATGGTAATACAATCATATTAAATGTGAATAATGCAGGATGAAAGAAATGTGACTGCTGGAAATCAGAGGTGAAATGTGACGTCCGAACAGGGAGGGGGAGGAGAGCGAAGCAGCATAGAGAACACAGTGTACACTCACAGAAGTGTGTTCACGTACTCCTCGATCTCTCAGGTTTATGAGACATACGTATGGGGGACAGTGGGATATTTGCCATGTGGCTGGTTTTAGTGTCTCAGGCCTTCATGTCAGGAAACACAATGACAAATGATTTGGTTATAAAATCACTCACGGCTGAGGGTTAACTTAGTCTCAGTGTGAATCTCAATGTGTTCTGTTCATTAAGCTATGAAAATGATCATACTTACTGCTTTAGCAACCAGAAAGTGCCAAGTTCAAGATTAATGCAATATTGAATTATTAGGAAAGGATACTGTATACTGCCACAACAACTGAAATATGTTGAAAGGAAGTGGATTTGTGCTCTGACCTCCACACCCGTGACTGAAAGTGTGTGAAACAATATTTGTGTGAGTGGAAACACACTCATTTAGGCATTTATTCAAAGAAAATAAGTTACTTACTAAAAACAAGTGCCAAATAAAAAAAGTATTGTTCAGTTTTAAATCACAAAGCACTTTTAGCTCCATCTTGCATGACAAAATGTTGTTCTTTCTTTTATTTTTTACATAAAAAACAATACAATTGTGTGGGTTTTTACATTGTTAAGTCAAATTATTATTTCTTGTCAGTCACTGAACCTTGTATTTCCATTTTAGACTACCTGTTTCTTGTGTCTTGTTTACTAATACTTCTATACTACACTAGATTTCTGTTGATGTACTTTATTAATCTGTCAGCTACAGTTACTCATTACTTTTCAGATTGACATTTTTCTTACAAATCAAATTACATTATGTTGTATGTCGTCCTTATTGTTGTTCTGTTGTTTTTATATTACATGTGTAACATGTAACATAAAATATACTCTGTATAATTGTTCTGTAGTTATTGTAGCTAAAACGGCTAAATCGCTTTTGAGAGATTTTAAATCTCAGATCTGCTCAGGCGAAACCTGCTTCACAGGTCTCAGCTCTCAATCCTGCATTATAATATAGGCAGGGCCAGTCTATTGATTGCGTGAAGTACAACCGCGTGACTCAGTCATCTTTCACCTAAAAAAGCATTTAAATACCGCATTTAAAATCTGATGAACTCAGTGTACATCTGACCGGGTGACGACATTTCCTATTGACGCAGCAACCACTGTAAGTTATATTCTTGTTTAATTAGACTTCTCGGTTTCATTTATTCTACTCTGTATAATTGTTCTGTAGTTATTGTAGCTAAAACGGCTAAATCGCTTTTGAGAGATTTTAAATCTCAGATCTGCTCAGGCGAAACCTGCTTCACAGGTCTCAGCTCTCAATCCTGCATTATAATATAGGCAGGGCCAGGGGCGGCGGGTGCTGTAGGCTAGGGAAGGCTAAGCCTTCCCAAATATTTGTGTAACTGCATCCTGGTAAAATACAAATATAATGTCTTTGACATTAGCGCTGCTATGCAGCCACCTGTGCCCTGTACGAAGCCAGTTCAACAGACCCTGGATATGCTTGAGTTATCTTAACTAACCCTAACAAACGCGATCTCGCTAAACGGTCCTACGGCGCTGGTTATCAACTCGGTAAATCAAGCCAGGGTTTCTCTCTCCAGCTGAGAACGCGTTCACGTGAAAGGGGCGGGGTTAGCTACATTTGACCAATCACAAACAGGAACAAGTGTACTGACAGCGCAACATCATACTTCATTAATGAAAAGTAAACTAATATTAGACAAATATGAACTTTAAACATCCATGATGACTTAAACATATAATCCAGGATACAAGCCACATAGTTGCACCTGCAAGGAGAATACAGAACAACTCGTTAAAAAATAAACTAGCGAGTGTTTGAAAGCGTACAACAGTTTTATGATACTGCCCCATCTAAAACACGAGGGGATCTGACTTTATTACATTTGAGTTGAGTGTTTCGTCAACTTAATGTGTTGCTTAAAATAATACGTCTGCATACAGTATATGTGACAATGTAACTAAGTCTTGCACGGCCAGATACGGCTCGAGAAGCTGACTCAGATAAGGAAATATTGTGATATCGATGTGAGATCGATGATGTGATTGATGATGTGATATGAATGATAAGTGCGACACGTCGGCGTCTTCTCTGCATACGGCAGTTTAAACTGCATTTCCTTTTTCCTGTAATATGACTTGATAGATTTAAACTCCGCACACTGAGCTCTGATCGGTCAGCAAGCGGTGCTTTCATTGAGTTGATCTCTTTTCTATAGACGCCGGAGGCGGGCAGCGTAAGATGAAAAAAAAAGTAATTTAGCCTTCCCAAACCTGAGCCTCACGCGCCGCCTATGGGCAGGGCCAGTCTATTGATTGCGTGAAGTACAACCGCGTGACTCAGTCATCTTTCACCTAAAAAAGCATTTAAATACCGCATTTAAAATCTGATGAACTCAGTGTACATCTGACCGGGTGACGACATTTCCTATTGACGCAGCAACCACTGTAAGTTATATTCTTGTTTAATTAGACTTCTCTGTTTCATTTATTCTACTCTGTATAATTGTTCTGTAGTTATCGTAGCTAAAACGGCTAAATCGCTTTTGAGAGATTTTAAATCTCAGATCTGCTCAGGCGAAACCTGCTTCACAGGTCTCAGCTCTCAATCCTGCATTATAATATAGGCAGGGCCAGTCTATTGATTGCGTGAAGTACAACCGCGTGACTCAGTCATCTTTCACCTAAAAAAGCATTTAAATACCGCATTTAAAATCTGATGAACTCAGTGTACATCTGACCGGGTGACGACATTTCCTATTGACGCAGCAACCACTGTAAGTTATATTCTTGTTTAATTAGACTTCTCTGTTTCATTTATTCTACTCTGTATAATTGTTCTGTAGTTATTGTAGCTAAAACGGCTAAATCGCTTTTGAGAGATTTTAAATCTCAGATCTGCTCAGGCGAAACCTGCTTCACAGGTCTCAGCTCTCAATCCTGCATTATAATATAGGCAGGGCCAGTCTATTGTCGCCCATCAGCTGTAGATAGTTAACTAATTAGAGGGGCGTGCCCCTACAGCTGTGAGAACTCAGCAATCAGGCGTCCATTTTAGGTAGCTCTTTCCTGGAGCGTCAGCTTAAGCGTCAGACAGCCGAAGACTGACAAAGACATTGGAGTCCTACGGGAGTAAGACTGACAAAGACATTGGAGTCCTACGGGAGTCACGAGGGAGGCAAAGAGGAGGCAAATCCTACTCTGATTGAGCTGGTGTCTTATTTCACTTTTCTTTAGTTTTCTAACCCCTCATGCTATAATCATGTGTATTTTCTCCATTCCTGTTCATGTGTGTTCTCGCAATTATCACTGGCCCCGTGTATCTCGTAATCAATATAACCGGCCTGCTCTCGTCTATCCCACATGCTCCACTGAGATCCAACATCTAGTTTCAGGTGGCCTGTGGAATTGCCAGACAGCTGTTCCTAAGGCTGACTTCATCTCTGGCTACGCCTCCCTGCAATCTCTGGATTTCCTTGCTCTCACTGAGACCTGGATTACTCCATCCAACACATCCACCCCAGCAGCTCTCTCCACTGCATATTCCTTCTCCCATACACCCAGACCAACTGGCAGAGGAGGTGGCACTGGTCTCCTGCTCTCTCCCAAATGGAGCTTTTCCCTCTTCAAGCTACCTAACTTCACTCCTTCCACCTTTGAATTCCATGCCGTCACAGTAACCCATCCTATACAGTTAACCATTGTTGTTCTCTACTGTCCACCAGGCGCCTTGGGGGACTTCTTGGAGGAATTAGATAATCTCCTCTCACACATCCCTGAAACTGGCCCTCCCGCTGTACTTCTCGGAGACTTCAACCTCCAGACGGGGAAGATAGACGAACTAACATCCCTGTTAACCGCCTTTGCTTTCTCACTGTCTCCGTCCCCACCGACTCATAAAGCTGGCAATGTCCTTGATCTCATATTCTCAAGGAACTGCGCTACTTCTAACCTCTCTGTAAACCCGCTCCACACATCCGATCACTTCTTCATTTCATTCTCTCTACCCCTTTCCAAACATAACAAACTAATCTCTTCTCATCCTGCACTTGTCCGCCGTAACCTTCGTTCCCTCTCCCCCTCTACCTTTGCCTCGTCAGTGCTCTCAGCCCTCCCTTCCTCTGACTCGTTCCAACTCCTGCCTTCAAACTCTGCTGCAGAATCTCTCCTCTCTACTCTCTCATCCACTCTGGACTCTCTCTGTCCTCTCACATCTCGGCAGGCTCGTCAGTCCCCTCCTGCTCCCTGGCTAAATGATGCACTGCGTGCTAATAGAACCGTCCTTAGGGCAGCAGAGCGGAAACGGTGGAAATCCAAACACCGTGACGACCTCCTAACCTATCAGGCTCTCCTCTCCTCTTTCTCTGCTTCGATCTCTCAGGCAAAAAGCACTTCCTTTCAAGATAAGATCCAATCTTCCTATTCCAATCCCAAAAAACTATTTTCCATCTTCTCCACCCTCTTGGACCCTCCAAAAGCCCCTCCCCCCTCCTCACTTCTGTCAAGCGACTTTGTTACCCACTTTGAAAAAAAAAAGGTTGATGATATTTGCTCTTCTTTTTCTGACTCACCTTTACTCACCGCTGGGTCACCAGACCCTCCTTCCACCAACACACTAACCTCCTTTTCCCCTCTCTCTCCAAGTGAGGTTCTTACCCTCATTACCTCTGCCCGCCCTACCACCTGTCCTCTGGACCCTATCCCTTCAAACCTCCTTCAGACTATCGCTCCTGATATTCTACCATTTCTCACCCATTTCATCAACACTTCTCTAACTTCTGGTCACTTTCCAAACAGTCTCAAGGAGGCAAGAGTAAACCCTCTCCTAAAGAAACCTACTCTCAACCCGTCTGATGTTATAAACTACAGGCCTGTCTCTCTCCTCCCGTTCCTGTCTAAATCACTTGAACGCGCTGTCTTTAAACAACTCTCCTGTTATCTCCATGAGAACAACCTTCTGGATCCGCACCAGTCTGGTTTCAAGGCAGGTCACTCCACAGAAACTGCTCTCATTGCTGTCACGGAGGAACTGCACACTGCCAAAACTGCATCCCTCTCCTCTGTCATCATCCTGTTGGACCTGTCTGCTGCATTCGACACGGTGAATCATCAGATCCTCCTTCGCACTCTCCAAAAACTTGGAGTTTCAGGCTCTGCACTTTCCCTCCTCACCTCATATCTGAAAGACCGTACCTACAGGGTGACTTGGAGAGGGTCTGAGTCCAACCCTTGTCAATTAACTACAGGGGTCCCTCAGGGCTCTGTTCTTGGTCCCCTCCTCTTCTCCCTGTACACAAACTCGCTCGGATCAGTCATTAGCCCGCATGGTTTTTCATACCACTGCTACGCTGACGACACCCAATTAATTCTGTCCTTTCCCCGCTCAGAGACCCAGGTCGTCGCACGCATCTCTGCTTGTCTAGCTGACATCTCTCAGTGGATGTCTGCTCATCACCTCAAGCTCAACCTTGACAAGACTGAGCTGCTCTTCCTTCCGGGAAAAGATTGTCCCACTCTTGACCTAACAATCAACATTGGCACCTCAGTTGTTTCCCCGACTCAGACTGCAAGGAATCTGGGTGTGATCCTAGATAACAAACTGTCCTTCACTGCAAACATTGCTGCTACAACCCGCTGCTGCAGATACACGCTTTACAACATCAGGAAGATACGTCCCCAGCTGACACAGAAAGCGACGCAGGTTCTGGTCCAGGCTCTCGTCATCTCACGCCTAGACTACTGCAACTCCCTCCTGGCTGGTCTACCTGCATGTGCCATCCGACCTCTGCAGCTCATCCAGAATGCAGCGGCTCGTCTGGTCTTCAACCTACCTAAATTTTCCCACACCATTCCGCTCCTCCGCTCCCTTCACTGGCTTCCAGTAACTGCTAGAATCCACTTCAAGACACTGGTACTTGCTTACCATGCTGCGAATGGATCTGGCCCTTCGTACATTACATTACATTGCATTTATCCAAAGCGACTTACAATAAGTACATTCGACCAGGAAGACACAACCTTGAAGAAAACAGAATCATATAAGTACATCAGGTTTCATAGAGCCAAACATTTCAAGTGCTACTCAACTGGCTTTAGGTAAGCCAGTCCTTTATTAGTATAAAAGTGCTTCGTTAATAGTTCTAACGCTCGAAGTGGAGTCGAAAGAGATGAGTTTTCAGTTTGCGCCGGAAGATGTGCAAGCTATCTGCCGTCCTGATGTCAATGGGGAGCTCATTCCACCATCTTGGAGCCAGGACAGCAAACCCACGTGTTTTAGCCGATGGGAACTTGGGTCCCCCTCGCAGCGAGGGCGCAACGAGTCGTTTGGCTGATGCAGAGCGTAGTGCACGCGCTGGGGTGTACGGTTTAACCATGTCCTGGATGTAGGAAGGGCCAGATCCATTCGCAGCATGGTAAGCAAGTACCAGTGTCTTGAAGTGGATTCTAGCAGTTACCGGAAGCCAGTGAAGGGAGCGGAGGAGCGGAGTGGTGTGGGAGAATTTAGGAAGGTTGAAGACCAGACGAGCCGCTGCATTCTGGATGAGCTGCAGAGGTCGGATGGCACATGCAGGTAGACCAGCCAGGAGGGAGTTGCAGTAGTCTAGGCGTGAGATGACGAGAGCCTGGACCAGAACCTGAGTCGCTTTCTGAGTCAGCTGGGGACGTATCTTCCTGATGTTGTAAAGCGTGTATCTGCAGCAACGGGTTGTAGCAGCGATGTTTGCAGTGAAGGACAGGTTGTTATCTAGGGTCACACCCAGATTCCTTGCAGTCTGAGTCGGGGAAACAACTGAGGTGCCGATGTTGATTGTTAGGTCAAGAGTGGGACAATCTTTTCCCGGAAGGAAGAGCAGCTCAGTCTTGTCAAGGTTGAGCTTGAGGTGGTGAGCAGACATCCACTGAGAGATGTCAGCTAGACAAGCAGAGATGCGTGCAACGACCTGGGTCTCTGAGCGGGGAAAGGACAGAATTAATTGGGTGTCATCAGCGTAGCAGTGGTAAGAAAAACCATGCGGGCTAATGACTGATCCAAGCGAGTTTGTGTACAGGGAGAAGAGGAGGGGACCAAGAACAGAGCCCTGAGGGACCCCTGTAGTTAATTGACAAGGGTCGGACTCAGACCCTCTCCAAGTCACCCTGTAGGTACGGTCTTTCAGGTATGAGGTGAGGAGGGAAAGTGCAGAGCCTGAAACTCCAAGTTTTTGGAGAGTGCGAAGGAGGATCTGATGATTCACCGTGTCGAATGCAGCAGACAGGTCCAACAGGATGATGACAGAGGAGAGGGATGCAGTTTTGGCAGTGTGCAGTTCCTCCGTGACAGCAATGAGAGCAGTTTCTGTGGAGTGACCTGCCTTGAAACCAGACTGGTGCGGATCCAGAAGGTTGTTCTGATTGAGATAACAGGAGAGTTGTTTAAAGACAGCGCGTTCAAGTGATTTAGACAGGAACGGGAGGAGAGAGACAGGACTGTAGTTTATAACATCAGACGGGTTGAGAGTGGGTTTCTTTAGGAGAGGGTTTACTCTTGCCTCCTTGAGACTGTTTGGAAAGTGACCAGAAGTTAGAGAAGTGTTGATGAAATGGGTGAGAAACGGTAGAATATCAGGAGCGATAGTCTGAAGGAGGTTTGAAGGGATAGGGTCCAGAGGACAGGTGGTAGGGCGGGCAGAGGTAATGAGGGTAAGAACCTCACTTGGAGAGAGAGGGGTAAAGGAGGTAAGTGTGTTGGTGGAAGGAGGGTCTGGTGACCCAGCGGTGAGTAAAGGTGAGTCAGAAAAAGAAGAGCGAATATCATCAACCTTTTTTTCAAAGTGGGTAACAAAGTCGCTTGACAGAAGTGAGGAGGGGGGAGGAGCTTTTGGAGGGTCCAAGAGGGTGGAGAAGATGGAAAATAGTTTTTTTAGGATTGGAATAGGAAGATTGGATCTTATCTTGAAAGAAAGTGCTTTTTGCCTGAGAGATCGAAGCAGAGAAAGAGGAGAGGAGAGCTTGATAGGTTAGGAGGTCGTCACGGTGTTTGGATTTCCACCATTTCTGCTCTGCTGCCCTAAGGACGGTTCTATTAGCACGCAGTGCATCATTTAGCCAGGGAGCAGGAGTGGACTGACGAGCCTGCCGAGATGTGAGAGGACAGAGCGAGTCCAGAGTGGATGAGAGAGTAGAGAGGAGAGTTTCTGCAGCAGAGTTTAGAGGCAGGAGTTGGAACGAATCCGAGGAAGGGAGGGCTGAGAGCACCAACGAGGCAAAGGTAGAGGGGGAGAGGGAGCGAAGGTTACGGCGGACAAGTGCAGGATGGGAAGAGATTAGTTTGTTATGTTTGGAAAGGGATAGAGAGAATGAAATGAAGAAGTGATCGGATGTGTGGAGCGGGTTTACAGAGAGGTTAGAAGTAGCGCAGTTCCTTGAGAATATGAGATCAAGGACATTGCCAGCTTTATGAGTCGGTGGGGACGGAGACAGTGAGAAAGCAAAGGCGGTTAACAGGGATGTTAGTTCGTCTATCTTCCCCGTCTGGAGGTTGAAGTCTCCGAGAAGTACAGCGGGAGGGCCAGTTTCAGGGATGAGTGAGAGGAGATTATCTAATTCCTCCAAGAAGTCCCCCAAGGCGCCTGGTGGACGGTAGAGAACAACAATGGTTAACTGTATAGGATGGGTTACTGTGACGGCATGGAATTCAAAGGTGGAAGGAGTGAAGTTAGGTAGCTTGAAGAGGGAAAAGCTCCATTTGGGAGAGAGCAGGAGACCAGTGCCACCTCCTCTGCCAGTGGGTCTGGGTGTATGGGAGAAGGAATATGCAGTGGAGAGAGCTGCTGGGGTGGATGTGTTGGATGGAGTAATCCAGGTCTCAGTGAGAGCAAGGAAATCCAGAGACTGCAGGGAGGCGTAGCCAGAGATGAAGTCAGCCTTAGGAACAGCTGACTGGCAATTCCACAGGCCACCAGAAACTAGATGTTGGATCTCAGTGGAGCACGTGGGATAGACGAGAGCAGGCCGGTTATATTGATTAGGAGATACACGGGGCCAGTGATAATTGCGAGAACACACATGAACAGGAATGGAGAAAATACACATGATTATAGCATGAGGGGCTAGAAAACTAAAGAAAAGATAAATAAGACACCAGCTCAATCAGAGTAGGATTTGCCTCCTCTTTGCCTCCCTCGTGACTCCCGCAGGACTCCAATGTCTTTGTCAGTCTTACTCCCGCAGGACTCCAATGTCTTTGTCAGTCTTCGGCTGTCTGACGCTGAAGCTGACGCTCCAGGAAAGAGCTACCCGAAATGGACGCCTGATTGCTCAGTTCTCACAGCTGTAGGGCCACGGCCTTCTAATTAGTTAACTATCTACAGCTGATGGGCGACAATAGACTGGCCGTGCCTATATTAATGCAGGCTTGAGTGCTGAGACCTGTAAAGCAGGTTTCGCCTGAGCAGATCTGAGATTTAAAATCTCTCAAACGCGATTTAGCCGTTTAAGCTACAATAACAATTTATACAGAGTCGAATAAATGAAACAGAGAAGTCTAATTAAACAAGAATATAACTTACAGTGGTTGCTGCGTCAATAGGTAATGTCGTCACCGGGTCCAGATGCACACAGGACATGGTTAAACCGTACACCCCAGCGCGTGCACTACGCTCTGCATCAGCCAAACGAGTCGCTGCGCCCTCGCTGCGAGGGGGACCCAAGTTCCCATCGGCAAAAACACGTGGGTTTGCTATCCTGGCTCCAAGATGGTGGAATGAGCTCCCCATTGACATCAGGACAGCAGATAGCTTGCACATCTTCCGGCGCAGACTGAAAACTCATCTCTTTCGACTCCACTTCGAGCGATAGAACTATTAACAAAGCACTTATATACTAATAAAGGACTGGCTTATCTAAAGCCAGTTGAGTAGCACTTGAAATGTTTGGCTCTATGAAACCTGATGTACTTATATGATTCTGTTTTCTTCAAGGTTGTGTCTTCCTGGTCGAACGTACTTATTGTAAGTCGCTTTGAATAAAAGCGTCAGCTAAATGCAATGTAATGTAATGTAACCAATGTGCTGCAGGCCACCCTTGAAAAATAGATATGTTTGATCTCAAGGGGCTTTCACCTGGTTAAAATTAATTATTATGAACTCAATATTTTCCTATTACCAGAATGAAATACTGCGTCCCCTGTAATGCATCAGAAATAATACAACTACAACCATTAATAAAATTAACAATAACAATAATTATTATTACTATAATTATAATAATGTGAATAATAATAATAATAGTAGAATATCCTAAGTATAATAATGGATCATAACACTGACAGAAGCCATTCTACCTTATAATGAGTCCTTATACTTAATTACATTTTGATGATGACAACCATACATTTAAGTACATACACTAAAGTTTTGTCACATTTTTCTTGGTATTGCTTCAGCACACATAACTAAAGGATCTGAGTACCTCTTCCATCACTGGTTAGTGCATGTGATACATCAACACATATTGTCTATCTTTCTTGGAACAGGATTATCTCGCACCACTTACACAGCTGATCAGTGACACAACCTTAAAACTGTCTTTTGATATTTATTCCTTCAGCTGTTGGTAGAATCAGACATGGTTAAGCTGCAGATGTGTTATCTGAAAGTGCTTTGTTCAAACTCAAAGGACACATCTAATGTGATGCATGCTGTAGGGTAATACTGTTACCTGTAGGCATAAAGCAGACAATACAAAAATGAGGATTCCCAGAAAAGGCCTTCCTTACTGAAATGAGGCATGAAAAACATGATTATCCCTGGTGTCATTCCAATAATCTCCCAGTCACATTTAAAAAGTAAACGTGTTATCAATGAGGTAAAATGAGGATAATGAGTTAGGTGGAAAATACTCATTTGGCATATGGACCCCAGCTCAAGCTATTTATATTTTTTAATAATGTTTAGTTCAATTATCTCAGGTTGACCCCTACCACACATTACATCACTTTGAATTGTAGAGCTTTTGTTCTGTATATTGTTTTAAACCTGGAAAAATCTCCTACAAAATCGCAGAATGAAGTTGCGTCAAACTATGAATAGAAAATCCTACAAAATGACATTGAATTCCACTTCACTTGGCGACTTACTCTTCATAGCTGAGGTTCTCGAGGGTGTAAACCCCATCATAAGTAATATTTTGGTGCATCCTCAGGAAACTCTGTCATTGGTTGGGAAGTTTCTATACAAATCAGACAGAGGTCAGCTGCATGCTGGTGAAATAAACACCACAGCAATGTAAAGATGTGATCCTCCTGCTGGCAGCTTTATCTTGTAGCTATATTATGTGTGTATTATGTTTAATATAGGCAGACTAAAGACAATAGTTTATTTCTTGAGAGCATACGTTTCTTTGTTAGGCTTTTCAAATCCGGTCAATTCATTTTTCCAATATTCAGAGCCGGGTAAAGCCTAATTAAATGTGGGCCCAACATCATTTAAAAGTACAAGGAATGTAATGTAGTTTGGTTCAGGTGGAGTATATAGTTTCAAATAGAAATAATGAGTTTGACTCAGGTCACATGACAAAAACACAAACATACTTTCTCTCGTTGTGTCTCTTTTTATTTTTACTTAGTTTTTCTTTTCGTCTATTATAAATTAAGTTGACATCATAGTAGAAGGGGTAGCACAAGTGGTGGGCGAATAGAGGAAGTGGGATGGAGCTGCGGTAAAACTCGCTCCTGATAGGCTGTTTCTGGTTTTCTGAGCGTGGTGGAGGTGTTTAAATAGCCAATCAGGTCGCCTATCCTCAGTATGTGTAGCAGCAGCATTGAACTGACGGCCCTCTCTCGGTGGAAGACCGCGTCCGAGTGACACTGCCTCGTCTCTGCTCTAACCCACTTAACTCAAGTGCCATGGAGGAATTAAGTAGTTGACGTTTCCTGTTGTAACCTTCTCTTTTTTAAGCTTTCTTCCCGTCCGATCACTGCGATCCTGCACCGGTTTATTGACGTTTTTGAACCCTTCTGTCTACAAGCTTTAACCATCCGAAATCATGAAGTACATCATCGGCATCGGCGGGTGAGTTCCTACGGATGTATGAACGGAGGCTATGCTAAGCTAGCTGGCTAACTGGAGCTGCTAGGCCGTACAAGGCACACGTGGAGGAGAGGGCGGTTATGACATCCGCTATAGTGTAGCTTCCTTTTTGTTGTACTGCTGTTCAAAAAACTCTATGTTAGTGATGATTTTTCCGTTTTGTATAAGGGTTTATCCTGGTGATTTAAGTAAATAAACAAAGCTAACGTTTACTAGCATGTAAAACAATAAGCAAACCCGCCATAATGCACAGGTGATCCACCCTTTTATGCCATGAGGCAGTCTTCAATGCCTAAAGTCATTCATAAAATGTGTACAGTTTGTGTACAATTTCTTTTTTTGTACCACTATTCATTCAAACATGCCTCCCCTTTTTCAAAGAAAACTAATACAAACTACAACAATTACAGCAATACTATTGATTATGAATTAAAAATATGTTTTAACGTTTAAAACTGACGGTGGCTATTTAAGGTTGAACTGTTTTGTTGAGGAAATAAGTGCAAATCTATGTTAATGTGTAATTACATAATGTTTAACATATCTGAACTAAATTACGGTGAATACCCTCACAATGACATTGATGTGTTATAATGGTCAAAAACGAAATGGTTGTTTACAGTACAAAATGATTATTCGACCTTGAACAATGTTTTAGTGAGAATCGTAATAAGCAGCATAATATTAAGATAAAGAGAATTGTCAATGTTTTCTGTCATGCATTTACGAAGTTTTACACATAGCTTGATCTGTGATGCATGTCTTTATGAATAAAGTATATTTACCATTCAAAATGAAGTTGTATTTTTCACAAGTACTTCTTTAAAGGCTAGGTACCATGTATTTCAAGTGTTAGTAAAACCATTCATCTGTAAATGTAACAATGTAGGTTGCATTGTCCAACATTAATGTATTGCTTTGTTCCTTGCAGCGTTACCAACGGAGGGAAAACCACCCTCACCAACAAACTGATCAAAACCCTGCCCAACTGTTGTGTGGTACACCAGGATGACTTCTTCAAGGTGAGCCACATACACACACCTGTCTTTGAATATTGAATACAGTTAACCAAAGGGAGGGCTCTGAGTAACACAAGTTGGTACAGTGTTAACACTTTGCTGCCTGTGTTACTAGATATAGTTTAAATTCTTGAGTAAAAGGCTATCGGAGCCTTCCATACAGCAGAGTGGTAGCTCGAGTGGTATGCACCTGGGTACATCTTATTGTATCTTTCAGCCCCAAGATCAGATTGAAGTTGGTGAAGATGGCTTTAAGCAGTACGATGGTAAGCCCAGGTTCTTAATGAAAGGGTTTGAGTGTGTTTGTTTGTTTGTGTCGTATGTCTGTACATGCATAAATGTAATTTGCTTGCAATATAGTCAAACTTGAGCACCGAATACATTTCTTACTTTCTATGCGCTTCTTTGCACTTCAGTCATTACTGCCCTGGACATGGACGCCATGATGAGTACGATCTATGCATGGCTGGACAACCCCGTGAAGTTTGAGAAGTCTCATGGCGTCAATAACACCCTGGATACTGAGATCGTCCCAAAGGCTGACCACAAAGAGGATGAGGAGGAGACTCACATCCTCCTTGTGGAAGGCTTTCTGCTTTACACCTACAGGTAAGGACACATGGTGTTATCTCTCACTGTTAAAACAAGGTGTGATCCGTCAGTCTTGATGTTTATTTTGACTCTTGCCTTGCAGACCTTTGATCGACGTGCTGAACCAACGCTTCTTTATTTCCATCCCACATGAAGAATGCAAAAAGAGGAGGTGGTAAGTGCTTTAGTGTTCAGACACTGTTGCTAACTGGTGTTTATAGTCTAGCTCTGTTTTTTTTAATTAGCTTTATGTAATTGGTGTTGTGTCTCTCTGCAGCTCTAGGAACTACGCGGTGCCAGACCCCCCCGGCCTGTTCGAGGGCCACGTCTGGCCCATGTATTTGAAACACAAGAACGTCATGGAGTCATCAGATGTTGATGTCTGTAAGTATGCACTTTTGCTTTTTTTTAAAAATATATTTAAAGATTACAATTTCTTCTCTTGATTATAACTTGTTTGTTATTACAGTGCAGCTAGATGGAACCAAGTCAAAGGAGCAACTGTTCAACTTTGTCTACGGTGACATCCTGAATAATATCCAGAAGTCTTTTTAATTAACAAAGGTAAACAAATCATCCCACTGTCCTGTTCCAAAATGCCTCCACCCAAATGTGAGTTTCTAATTATCTTTCTGTATTACAGGTCCTACATTCAGATAAAGGGAGCATTTACTCAGCTTGCAAGCAGAACACCGCCTTGCCTTAAGTTTCAACCTGGCAGCTCATTGAGCTGACTGCTACGATGTTTTGTAAATGTTTAACTGATGGCATAAAATGCTGGCATGTTTTTATATCTACCATATTTATTGCTTTGTTACAGCATTAACTCCCGCAAGTCTATGGGTATTTTCAGAGGATGGTTGCACTTATGTCAATAAATGATCCTTCTGCAAATGTTGTGCTTTTCTGATTTATTTAAAAGGGAAATTAACAGCTCCAAATAGTCCCCATGTTTAGCACTGTTAAGTGAGACGCTGTGAGCAGACTGCTTTCACTATCTTCCTCTCAGGCAACAGTTGGTGATAAGTGGAATCACAAGGTTGCACCTTGTGACCTCTAGTACAACCCTTCTCTAAATTCAGACACACTATTTCCCTGGAAGTTTTTTCTTTTCTTTTTTTAATAAACTACATCAAAGGTCCCTTTACTTGGGTTTTATTTTATTGCAAGATTACATATTATATTGAGAGCGTTGGTTCATGCAGTATATTATGCATGTTGAGACTTTTTAGTACTCTAGAAATGCATATTAAAAGGTCTGGAAGGCAGACCATCACTTGGAGCAAGTGGGCAGTGTTTTATTTTCACCATATTCTAAGAGAATATTTTCAAAAGATGCTTCTCTCCAGTTGCAATAATTAAACGTTTTTATTATTATCTGTACATTCCTATAATAGTTAATCAATAAAATGCAATATCCTGTGTAATAAAAGTAACCAAAGACACTTTTGTCTTTAGAAAAAGCTACACTGAAATAACAAGAACCTTTAGCAGCTAGTGCAATATTGCAATTCAATGATAATGAATTTAGCCCATGCCTTTGTATTAAGCTAATGTGTCAGTACTGCATTTGTTTTTTCTGTAATGGAAAAATACTTCAGATTAAATCTAGATGACACATCCAAGGTGTCAGGCCCCTCTGTGGGAGGGGAAAATCGTATTCACTCGGCCTTTCTTCACTACTGTAATAGTGCTAAAGCATGTTACACATTTGACTATAAAGCTGATGGAAAGTAGGTAACAGTGGTATGAGGTTGCTGTTGTGTATAACCCTTCTCATTATTTTATGTTTTCATCTTTGCTTTAAAAACACTCGTCACCAAACCAACCTGCTGCAAAAACAAACTACATGATATTAGTCACCTAACCCAGTCAGTTTTCCACTGCTGTGTCTTGCTGGAAAAAAACAATCCTCAAATGTTGATATTACGCTGCATGCAGGGCTAATGGAGGTCTGACCAAGACGGCATGTGTTGTATTATTCACCCAGAACAAAGCAGCTCTTATGGGTTTCTCTAGTTCCAGACAGGTGGCATGGTTGTTGACGCATCTCAGCAGCAACAGCACAGACACACACAGACAGCCAACATCTGTCATATAGGCTCTTTTTCTTTTTTGAAATGCACTTCAGTTATTCAACTACTGTTAATAATTGAGGTTTTAATGTTACATTTATGGATTTATATGCCCTCAAATGACTCCTCAGTATTTACTTTACACATTTGTTCTCTGGTACATCACAACATTCCTGCTTTATGTGTCCACACACGCATAAATGTTCTGGCATGAACATCCAGCTCCTAACCAGAGGTTTCAAACTAATTCATGAGCTCCAAAACACAACATAAACAGTACTCAAACTCCAGAATATGTGTAGCAGCTTGCCTCCATTCAAGCTTAAAGTGGACCTATCATGCTATATTTGAAACATATATTGTAGGGCCATACCTATATAAAGTATATAAATATATATATTTGATCAAAATACCAAACAGATCCTGCATTTTAGCCATGCCTCATTTCGCTCTTTCCAGCCCTGTTTTTGCAGGGGGCTGATTCTGTGAGCTGCAACTGACCACGCCCCCCTGCAGGAGAGGGAAGTTGCCAGTTACTTTGGCATTAGGGCAGGGATATCTAGATACTTTCCAAGGTTTGACATAATGAATTGTGTTACTTTTAAAGCAAGAAACAATGTTTTCAAATCTGTAATCAAAAAGCTCCTCAAAAACGCTATCGAAGCAGTTCCTGCCGTTGCTACGTTAGTTCAAACAGTAACAACGGACTATTTTTCTTAGCCGATGCATGTCAATTTAAATCAATAAATACAACTATTTTTTAAATCAATAAAATCATTTTCTAAATCCATAAAAGCATTTCAATTAATATTGGGAGTCATGTCGTTACTTTGTTGAGAGTGTGGCCATGTAATAAGCGGGATAATGTGCAGCAACCAAGCGGCAAACTCTGGGGAACAGCCGGGACGCCAATACGGAAGTGCCACACACTGCAGTTCATACATGGGCCGCTAGGGACTGGCTGCAGAAAGGAGCAATTTCCATAGACCCCCATGTTAAAATGCCCAACTTTACAGCAGAAAAAAACATGTTTCTACCCATGGATGCAATAAATATTAGTATCGATATAGTCAGATTCCACCTTCATGATTATGAATCTGTGAGTGAATTGTTTTCTAACACGACCCTTTTATTTATATTAGGTCTTAACGTTTGTGCATAAATTAGGGCGTGGTCACTTTGATGGACATGTACATGCCTCACTGTCAGCTAACAGCAACTTGTCCACTCTGCTAGGCTACAACCATAGAGGCTACAACGTTAGTTAGTCATAGTACTGTACTTGACCCTTTAGCTTTAGCCATGTTCGTGGTGATTGTGCCTTTTAGGGAATATTGTTACAAATACCAGACAATTAAAATGTCGTGCTGTGCGCTTGAATGTACTAACAGAACTTCCAAGAAGTCTAAAATGATAATATTATACATGTTAACCCCGTTCGCAGGTGTTTGTGTGCTTGGTAGCTTAGCTTGTTACTTATTAGCCAGCTGAGCTAAGGACGTAACCCTTTATGCATACATATACATTTATGATTCAGCCTTGGGTAAGACTTTTATAGTCTATGGCTATGACGCCCATAATGCTAAACGGGAGCAAATGTTAACTAGAGAATGCAATTCCTGAAGAAATTTCTAGTGGGAATGCTTTATGCTGAAAAGCTGACGCTAAACTGCTATGCTGAAATGTAATGTGTAAGAAGAAAGTGAAGAATTTAGATTGAAATGAAATGTGTAAGAAGAAAGTGAAGAATTTAGATTGAAATTATACATGAACACAGGGGGCTAAGAAAGTAAAAAGGCTTGGAAAAGCAGCAGAATATTTGAACTGCAAACTTCTGAACTAACTTGATGGCGAATGATCTGTCACCATGGCAACGGCATTTGATGACACCCCATAATACGCTTAGATGCGTTGATGGCTGCATTGTTACCAAACCTGTGAAGTTTTGGGGTGTTTGGAGCAGTTTTACTGACGTTATGAGAAAACCGTGTTTCATGGCGAGCATTGTGTTGCCATGGCAAAGGCATTTGAAGAAATCTCAAAACTGTCCCATAGATGTCTTCACGGCTGGACTGTTAGCACAAATGTGAAGTTTGAGCACTTTTTGAACATTTGCATAGGAATTATAGCGACATCATGTTTTATGGCGAGGGATGCGTTCCCATGGAAACGGCATATGGTGAGATCTCAGATTTGGCGTAGAGCTGTTGAGGCATGGACCGGTGATATACAAGTGAAGATTGGGGGACGATTGGACAGTGTCCATTGGACTTATAGCGACATCATGTTTTATGGCGAGGGATGCGTTTCCGTGGAAACGGCATATGGTGAGATCTCAGATTTGGCGTAGAGCTGTTGAGGCATGGACCGGTGATATACAAGTGAAGATTGAGGGACGATTGGACCGTGTCCATTGGACTTATAGCGACATCATGTTTTATGGCGAGTGGTCTGTCGCCATGGCAACGACATTTGATGACACCCCATACTACGGTTAGATGCATTGATGGCTGCATCGTTACCAAACCTGTGAAGTTCTGTGCTGTTTGGAGTATTTTCACTGAAGCTATGAGAAAACCGTGTTTCAAGGCGAGCATTGTGTTGCCATGGCAACGGCATTTGGAGAAATCTCAAAACTGTCCAGAAGATGTCTTCACGGCTGGACTGTTGAAGTCTGCTGCATGTCAGTTGGAGTGATGACATCATCGTGTTCCATTACACAGGTGTTTATATTTGAGCTAACGAGCTCTGTAGAGATCACAGGTTTCCATTGTTCTGAATGAGAGATAAACCTCTTACATGTGAACGTTTTGTGGAAGAACCGTAACAGATATCTGTGAAATTTCAAAACGTGAAGCATGTCAAGGAAGTTGAGTATCTGAAGTGTAATTGTTGTGTAGTTTCGGGTTAATAATGTGGCCTTTTTGGCAGTTTAACTAAAGGTGTGCGGCTGCTGCATCTGCCTGAAATTACAATGGGCTTCAATGGAGGAATGTTGAACGTGTTTGTCACTTCATGCCCTCAAGAGGCATTTTGTTGAATTATTTTTTTGCTTAATTATTTGTCATTTTTCAAGCTACGAGATGTTTTCCTACGTTTATCATGAAAAATTATGTCCCAGGAATGTAGGGTTTGGGAATTATGGCAGTTTTAAAAATATATATGAAGGCACATTTCAAGATTTCTTACCCTAGCTGTGACATCACGCACTCTAGTTAATGTTAAAATGTGAAGAAAACCTCTAAAACAAGGTCTGAACAAATGTTAATATCTCTAAAAGTAAGAATCAGATTTAAAAGTTGTTTTACACGAATAATGTCAGAAAGATTTGTAACATTTTAAAGTTAAAGTCGCATGAAGATTTGTTGAAGTCTGAAGATTTCCTCCATTGACTTCAATGTTAAAAATGTGATGTATTATGGGATGTATCTCTGGAATTATGAAAGTTATGAATGAGAAAAGTAATAGCCATCGATTCCCGTTCGAGCTGAACGTTTTGATGTTTGAACGGAGTTTCTGCGATGTTCAATGCGGGAGGAGAAGAGGGCCAAAATAAGTCGTTGGAATAATAATAAACTTTTCGTGCGTAGAATAACAGTTAGTACAGCATTCCCACTAAATAAGGGACCCAATTATCCCAGTGGTGGCCGCCGGAGCTAACGGAGCCGCAGGGGCCTAGCTCCAGCCGGCGTCCCGGAGCTAGCCCACTGCGGCTCCGTTAGGTCCGGGCGGTGGAGTCCGTCGTTATAACTGGAGATCAAGGAATGCAGCGAAACGCAGACTTGGTTCGCCTGCTGTATTAGCTAAATAAATTATGTTGAACAAGGCTTATTAAGCTGAACATCGCCACAATTGTTCTGCTATGTATCGATCGGTACTTATTTTCTTAACGTGTGAATGACAAGCATTAAGAATAACAAAATATAGCTAATTCTCTTGCAGATTGTCTCATTTGATTATGAATGTAACGTTTATATAGGGGAACTACACTGTTAGCAGTAACTTGGTATGCATGTGTTTCATGTTCGCTTAGTTTCTTAGCTTGAGCTAGCTCTGTTTACTTCCAGTTCGGAGGCAGCAGGTCCCGCCTCGGCTCCGCCTCTTTGCCTACTAAGGGCTTCTCGGCAACTCTGCAGAATTATATGGGTGACGTCACGGACACTACGTCCATTTATATATACAGTCTATGTCTGCAACGCAGTCGTTGCACATTATCCCTTACATATGATTATATAGACAGGGGTGCACATAACTTTTTTGCCCTGGTTCTCAAAGGAGCACCTGGAGATGTTGCTTGGTGCTCATCCTTAAAATGAAATAAACCGTAACTTTTGAGGGGGTCTGGACTTTATTTGCCAGACACACGGCACTGAACACACAGAGGTGAACACAGAACACACATGCAGAGGTGAACACAAGACAACATTAGCACGACCAGTAATCCTACAAGCTGTCATCACTACCCTCCTGACTGTTCTCCTCATTGTCTTCCTCTCTGTCAGACATGGTAGCTGATGGAGGCCTACTTCTTTCTCTCTGGTTGAGTCTGCGATTAGCTGCTTGCATCCACAAGTCAACAGCTCTGTTGTCATATTAGACAAGTGGATGTAATCAAATACGTATGTGAACATAACCAATAACCTACCATAGCCAATAAGAAATGAATGTAACTTATTGTATTTGTGTTGTTCATTCATATCTTATTTTACCTTAACATTTATTTATTTATGCATTTTTTTCATCTCCAGTTTTATAGGATGTTTTTGGTTTACTGTCCTATAGTATACATTGGAATGATTTCAAACCTGTTTATCCCAATAATTATAAAGGAGTGCCTTAGAAATATGTGTTTACATAAATTGTGACCAAACTGTTTGAACTTAGACTAAAGTTAACTATCTAAACACTCAGAGTCCTTACCTCACTGAGCTGTAGTATCAGCCTCTCAGTCTGACTGGAGAGGACTCTCCCTCCACATCATTGTCGAAACATCTTCTTCTTACATCCGTTAGAGCAGCTAGCACCAGATTCTAATAACAACAGCGCCGGTACCGGGCGGTGCGCCCTTCTCTCTCTCGCTCCCACGCTCACTCGCATTTTGTCTGTGAGCTGCGGGTGCCAGATAAGCCAACATCCCCCATTTTCATCACTTACAGCGCCCATCGTACAGGGCAAATGAAACGTGTAAACGGGGTGAAAAGGGTGTTACATTTACTTAATTATGAATATTGTTACATCAAGGCCGAACATTAGGATTAGCAACAAAGGTCAAAAATGTTTTTCCGATTCTGGCGCCCTAGGCGAACATCTATACGCCGTGCTTACGGGCCCGACCCGGGAGTTCATAATGCAAATAGCTAATAATTCTGTTCTCTCTCCTCATCTTTCTAGTTTTATATTGTGTTTGTATCTCGCTCTTCATCTCTCAACATCTCTCGATCTATCATAGACTCATCTCTCTCTAATCTCTCGCTCCATCTCTTCTCTCTCTTCTCTCTCTCTCTCTATCTCTTCGTAGCTCTCTCTCTCTCTCGCTCTATCTCTACTCTATCCTCTCTACTCACGCCTCTCTCTCTCTCTCTCTCTCTCTCTCTCTCTCTCTCTCTCTCTCTCTCAATTTTGGTACGCAAATGCGCCTTTTTTCAAATGACCCGGTGCTCTTTTTTTGGCGGAGGTGCGCATGGCTCGCTTGCCTCGGGGGAGGGAGAAAAGAGCCACAGCGGAGAATAAAGAGAAGGGCAACCATAGAAACCATGTAAGGGAAGTCTTCTTCACTTCTTTTGTGGCAGACTACAGCGCCACTTACAGGCCTGGCATATGTACTACAGCGTCTCCAGCGCTTTCGAGCAGCAATGGCCGGCCGTGGCCCAACCTCTCATTCCCCTGATAGGTGGAGAATTGACCAATAGCCGTAGCGCCACCGTCCTGACGTCAGGACAGTGTTCAAATCTGGATCAGCCTGTATCAGATCCATTGCAGCCCCTTTTTTTAGAGATTTGGGTATGGAGGAAAATAGAGAGAGTTGTGTTTTCTGACACTTGGTGAGTTCCCTGGAACACCGGGGACACATATTCATATATAAAAGACGTACAAAAGTGCATGTTGCATGATAGGTCCCCTATGATGTGACTTCAGGTCATGGGTTGTTTTATGCATAGAGTTTGAATAGCTCAGACAACCAGTTCATTCAAATCATTAAAAGGTAGAGAGAGGAAAAATTGTGAGTGTGGAATATTGCAGTGTAGTTTAGTTTCGAGCAGGATACAAATTCTAAAATCCTTTATCCCATTTGTTGACAACACATTAGTTTAACTTGGATGAACCTTTTCCAGTCTGATAGTTTTTTCTTTTTGTAAAGTACTGTTTCAGTTTTGAGTTCACAAAAGCAGGTATTCTGCCTAACATTTTAACAGTAACTCATAATATACTTAACTTCCATGCCAAAAATCCTTTTTGGATGGTGGTAATTTCCTCAACAGGTAGCTCGTTTTCATACGTGTGTGACTTCACAGCGTGCGCAAGCAGGTCAGTTTGAACTTGTATGTGAAAGATAAGGTGTTACGTAAGCATGACTTTTGCTGGCATGAAAAAGGATCATGGCTGCATTACTGCCCTCCACTCTTGATTTGAAGAGCAATGTCATTGACAAAAGAACCAAGTAGTTAAAGCTAAAAACATTTTGCTAAAACAATGAATCAGAAACAGAAACAGGTTTATTACCAGGTAGGTTGACACGTACGAGTAATTTGACTTGATGTCATGGTGCATACATAAAAGTAAATCAAAAATGTAAAACACAGATAGAGAACTAGATAAATATAAAAAATATAGTAAAATATAGCTTGGAGAAACTACTATACACTCTTTCCATAGATACAGTACTTTGGCAAATGGAACAGTGTTGATAGAAGATATATGTCTTCTGACAGCCGCACTGCCTTGGAACAACAACCCTGCAGTTTTCTAAACCACGCCGACCTCCGCACTGGCACTAGAGCTGCAGTATTGGCTCTCACTTGATCTTGTTTGCGTACGTGAGCATGTGTGTGTCTGTCTTTGTGTCTGCACGTGTCTCTTGCTCCCTCTCCCCATACACACCTCTCCACAGTGCATCCAAAAAGCAGAGTAAGCAACAGTCTGCAGTGGTTGACTTAAATAGACCATATAAACAACACCATAAATCCTGCTTTCAGACCTCTAACTCCATACAGTTAAGGTTTGGATTATCATCTCCACCTCACACAGGTCAGACAGGACACGGCCGTGCGACCGCTAAACCAAGCTGGCGGCAGAGGTGACTGCGACTCTGTGGCCTCTTGTCTGAAAACAGTTTCTTTGTCTCGCTCCTATGGCTCACGGCTTTGCAATGCATCTTTAACATATTTCCTCCTGTTTTCTTCTGGTACCCAACCAAGAAAAACAAGGACAGGGCGCATTCAGTTAATCAAATCATCCTTTCCCTCTACCACAACTGTTGAAAGCCTCCTTCTCAGCCTACGACTTGTTGCTATATTTACTGCTTTTACTACAGTCTAAGAGGAGCCCATGAAACCAGCCGGCGGTGCCATAAAACCCTTTGTAACGATTAGGGATGTTGTGAAGGCTTGTTTTTGAAAACGTGATGCTCTTAAAGCCGCCCTGGCTGTGAGCTGTGCAGGGTTCACACTGCACCTGTGGGGCTGATGTGAGGTCAGCCTTTCACCTACTGTGGTGCACTCACTCTGTCTGTGTTTACGCCGAGGGCAACAGGCCTGACCACAGTGCACACCAGGGCCGATTCTTGCTATATGCGGACTACGCGGTCAGATAGGGCCCCCAAAAAGCTAGAAACGGCCCTGGTGCAGACACAACAAGACACTTTGTGATCCATATTAGATGCTTAAATTGTAAACACTGCTGTTGCGGCTGCTGCACAGAGCTATAGTCAAAGAGGTATTTAGATACTTCAATTTAAAACATATTAAGTTAGTTGCAGTGCATTCAAGCTTATTCCCCCCCTCCTGAAATAGTTATACAAGCATTACAAGTTCAATGTACTGAGGTGTTTAGAGTACACATTTTGTATTTACAGGATAATATGGGAAAATGTTTACTGAGCATATAAGATCAAGGGGCTCTTGAGGCTGCAGTCTGCTGTTACTGTGTCAACTGGTTTGTAATGGTGTATCTGTAAATGTGTTCAAACAATGCATGATGTGTATTAATTAAGAGTAACATTTTAAATCAAGAGTTATAATTTCCGTTTTGTTCATCGCCAGTGGCGGGAGGTAAATATATTGAAGTGTTGTGTTTTGGGACGTATCTTACCATATTCGTGCCCCTTTATACAACCCTGCCTACCCTGTTAATTATTGTACTCTTTAAATCAACAACATTTTATTTGACAGTTGTGGTTAATAGTTATTTTCCAGATTAATATTTGACACATGAAAAACAAATGATGAATTTATGAAATATATTCTGTAGCTCTCTTCACGACACAGACCGGTTCTTTAAAACGGGCGTTTGTTTCTTGGAGTTTTCATCTTGTAGCCTCCGCTCTTCAGTTACGCCGTGAGAACTACAACAACGAATTACACGTATACATAGCCAAACATATTAGCATTATTGTGCTACACATATATGAATGAAAATAGGACATATGAAAACATAAAACAAATACATCGTTGGCCGCTTGTCGTGAAAGGAGATTCATCTTTAAAGTTCCTTTTCCGTATAACCTTGTCAAATTATAACTTTGTCACAGACTTCAGCAGAGCTTCAAATAAAGACGTCAACCCACGTTGAGTTGTCCAGTGTATCAACAAAACACGCGGTACCAGTACATGAACAAACATTCGTTCACAGGAAACAACAAACACTTACGCATATTGGTTTAACATATAAAATAAACTGTATTAAATCATGCCATATTTAACGATTATAATATTACATGAAAAAAAAAAAAATTATTTATTGAATTTAACTATGAAATTAAAGGTGGGGTAGGTAATTTTGGAGAAACCAGCTCGAGTGCGCTAGAATTTGAAAATACACCGGAAAAAATCTGCCACTTCCTTACAGAGCCCCTCCTCCAACACACACGAACGCGCACATGACCAATGAGGGCACGAGATAAGTCATCCAGTTATTTTAGCCGAGCCGGCTAAAATGATTGGTCGTGCTTTTTACAGTACTACGGCTTCCACAGATGAAATTGTTTTATGGATTTTTTGTCAAAGCATATTCAAAGATATTCATTGCTATCGGGATGTTAAGAGCATTCCATGGAATATAACAAAAAGTGTATCCTTCAAAGTGAAACCAGTTGTTCTAGATTTTGCAGTTTCACCAGAAAGTCATTTTCCTTCCCCTCTCTGTTCAAACTTTAAAGAGGTGCAATTATCATTCAAAAATAAAATTAAACAAAAAAGCAAAGATAATAAGAAGTACCAAAAAAACAATAAAAGTGGCAGGACTTTGTTTAATCTTTTTTGCTCTTACATGAATTATCCTAGAACCCTTCGGATTTATCTTGTGACCCTTTCGAGGTGTCTTGAATCATCCTTAAAAACTGCTCTATGTGCAGATTAAGCTTTTTAAACTACTATTTTAAAATTAAAGCTTTGTGTATTGTCAGGCTCCAAAAAATACAACACTGAAGTAAAACACTGATTGAAACATTAAATGTATTCACTTCCCATCCATATATAACACATAATTTGTGTTTTAAAAGTTGTGGTGGTAACATGTCAAACTTTTATGCTTGAATATCTAGTCCGTACCATCTGTGGAGTCACAGAAACAATTACTAATATCCTCCTTGCCCACATGTCCAGACCTGCGTAAGAACAGTTATATAAGACCAGCTTGAGAAGGGAAAGTCACCTCATTCACTGTCACTTCGGTCAGAGACACCACAGAGAGATATGTTTTCCAGAGCCTTCCGCCCAGCTCTTCTCATGGTACACAGTGTACATGAAAAGTACCACATGGACCAAATGGTCAAATCTGAGGGAAATAATAACATGATGCACCCATCAGTGTGGGCCTGAGGATCATATCCTGTTATGGTGGGTCTGGGTGAGGCCTGGTGCTGCCAGTCTGAAGCAGACCACTGCCTCCCACTCCTCAACCATCTGAATCACTGTTTACTTAGACAGGAAGGCCGTACGCTATACAACATCATCATCTGCTGCATGTCTGTGACTCGCTTGTGGCTTTGGCAAAATGGGGTTTGTGTTTTCCCCCGACGGCCAAGTTTCTAAAAGTAGAGACAAGTAAAAAACAAATGCTTGGAGGAGTAGAGCCCAGCCTCGGAAACCACTGCTTCTCCGAGCCGTCTGAAGCCTCTACGCCCCCTCCTCCTGGAAAAACAGAGCCCTATTTAATCATAGTAATGACTAATGAAGGGCAGATCCTGGGCAACATTTTACAAAGTGTGAACACACAAAACAAAGGAAGAACTAGGAAAATGTGGTTTGTTGGAATAAAAGGCATTTTACATTTAATAATGTGAACCTAAATAAAACTGAGTGCCCAGAGATGCGACTGAAAGAACGGGGGAAAAAAACTGTTACCAGTTTTAATTCTAATTTTTGCTTTCGTAGTTTTTTTTCCATGCTAGAGACAAATGGGCCAGAAAAATAATTTATGAGGCTCTGAATATACTTTTATTGGCTCCCACCCTTCATTCACACATTTGTATCACCTAAAATAGCTAAAACACAGAAATAAAATGACATCTGCACATTTAAGGCTGGTTTGTGGTAAATAAAAAACACTAAACATGCCCTGTAAAAAAACTGTGATAATTGCAACTGTTTGGATATTACACCTGCAAATGGGCTCCTTACTTTTTACTTTTAGACACATGCAGATCTTTTCCTTTTGTTTGGCTTCCCATTACACTGATCCAGTTTAAGAAAAAACAACAGGTGTTCAAAAGGCTTTTTTATATGAAGCCACTGTATTTGGACATACACATAAACAATTTCCAAACCCAGGGTCAAAGTACCAAAAAACTATATTCAAAATGTGGTTTCCTCTGCACTGCCTAACATTAATCAGTGAGGAGTATTTTGCCCCTCTCCCTGAGTTTGAACCCCTCCATTGCCACACTGTGGTGCAGTTTCCGCTCTGACAAGTACTGGGCGCGGGTAGACCGAGCCGTGTTGGTTTTGACTGAGTTTCCTGCCGTAATAGTAAGTGTAAAATTAGAGTTTTATGTGAGTAGGAGGGGGCGGGACAGACACATGGTTGTGTTGGGACAGAGAGGAATGTAACCTACTTTCTTGTCAACAAATGACTGTTTATACGCCTTATACGTGATAATAGTGTATAAAATGTGTTTGAAAAAAGAGAGTGTTTGTTGAAAACATTGGTCTAGTGTTTACCAATCCAGTGACAATTAAAGGTTTATGTGGGTGAAGCTGAGCCTGAATTGGAAACCGTCTATTGCAAGAGTCTGTAAACCAACATCATTCCATTGCTCCATTCTACCAGTGTTTTTAAATGCAGGCAATATATATAATATATTCACCTGGCAACTAAGCTATTCAGGTACACTCTGAAGTAATAAAGAAACACAACAGTATGAGGTTTGAGTACAACATTTCTCTATCATTAAAATATAAGTTTACACAGTGAACTCACAATAGATCTTCCTCTCAATGTGTATGTTTGCTTATCAATAATGTCAGCTTTTACACAAATGTTCAAGTGAAATATCCTGCACAGACTCACTGGAGCATGTTGGCCTATCATAGCTTCAAATCTGTGAACATTATTCTGGTCTCTGCTGACACCTAGTGGACTAAGATATTAAACACAAGTCAATAGCAAATCTACGTACATGTGGTCCTGAAAATAAGTGTTTACAGTAGAGCAGCAACAATTAGTCGACTAATCAATGAGTTGATCAACAAAAAAACTCCAACCATTTGGATAAATGTCAAGTAATCTAGATTTGTATACATTAAAGTGATTTTTAATGCAAAATGGCCTTTTTCCTGTTTTATTTCATACTAATTTGTATTGTACACATGGCCCTAAAAAGGGACATTTTCTTCAGAGCTGTAATGATTAGTTGATTGACCGGAAAAAATTGCTAACTATTTTTGATTGTTGATGAATTTGTAAAAGTAAATTTTCATGCATAAATTGCAGATATTGCTGTTTTCTGCCTCTCAGCTCCAATGGAGATGTCTTGCTCTCTCTGTTGTTGTTTTTTTGTATCTTATTAAACTGAATATGTTTGGGTGTACACAATAACTAATTGAAAGATCACCTTGCACTTTCACAAACTCGGAATGGCATTCTTACTGTTTCGAAGACCAAACCAAACAATCATGCAAATCTGCAAATTCAATAATTGAATTGTAAGTTGCAGCCCTATTTCACACCATGCAGTAGACATAAAGAAGTGAGTCTCTAAAACACACACTATTTGGCATTATAAAATGTGTGCATCAATGAAAAATACCACTACAGCGGTACTCACCCTCTCACACATACTGAAGTGCACAGCTTAAGCATACTAAAGCCAGGTAATTAAAAAAAATGAAATGCACTTTCAGACCAGTTTGTGTTATTTTATTATTAATTGTATAAACAGTGGAGTTCCAGGCGCGAGTAGTGCATAGAAGCCTTTTTGAGAGGTCTAAAAAATCTAATATAATGAACAAATAACACATTAACATATTAATTAACAGCTGCTGTGTGTGGCGAGGGCAAAGTTTTGCACATATGTTCACAAATTCATCATCTGGATCCCAGAAATACAGTCAGTTATGTTTAGTGCAGAATGCAGATCTATCCAAACAACATACTTGTTTTATAACATTCAACACTAAGAGGGCATGTAACAACTTATATTAACACTTAATCTTTAACAAAATACAGCAACCACATTGATTCTCCTCCTGGCAATTGTCTGACGGCGGCGAAAGTGTCTTTCAGCGATTTGTTCCACTCTCAGGGAAGTGCTCCAGTTTGTGTGTCACCAGAGGTTGATAGTGAGAAGTACCAGCATTGGATGATTCAGTCCAGGTCTTTGGTTTGTGGTGATATTGGCAATGTTCAACATAAAAGACCATACCATGCTTATTGCAGCCTATTTACCATGTACTGTTTATGTGAACCATATCCCAAAGCATATCACTCTATTCTTATTTGTGTTAAAGGTTTTGGAATTGATTTTTCTCAATTCATTTATAAAGACTTTTTTAGACTTTCACATTCAAAATCTAATTTTTCTAATTCAGTGCAGGTATAAAGAAGGGTGTTTCATAAAAAATAATGTTTCTATTTACAGCAATATATCAGCCCCATTTCAAACCAATTTATTTGATTTAGTTTGAGAAGCTGTCCACCAAAAGTATTTTTGTAGCTAAAAGGTAGTACACCTGGGCGTTATTTAACAAAACCAATGGAGTTTGACCTGCTGAGAATTCAATGTTTGAGGCAATAAAGCTATCAAAAAAAATGCTGTTAACCTCTGTCAAATGCATTAACATGCAACAATAATTTAGGTATAATAGATCACATGTATTGAGCATGTTTTGAGTAGATATTATTAAAGTACCAAAATGAGTGGATGGCAGTCAAACAGATTCTGAAATGTAAAAATGACGAGGGGTCAGTCCTACAGATGTAAAATAGATATGTGATCAGGATGTTCCTGGTTGAAAACTAAACTGTGTCTAATCTCTCCTCTCTCTCCCTGTATCCAGTCAAATATAGGCCAAAAGCTCAGAAATTATCATCTTTTTAAATGTCTAAAATACTTTTGCTTTGGAAAATGTTCAGCAGTAGTCATGTGTAGTATAGTTGATATGTAATAAATAGACTAAGGCATGCAAAAGCACCTGTACATTCATTCAGCAGACATACTCGGGGATCCTAAGATCTTTTCGCAGGTTTGGCAACAAGCCGCCTTTCTCTCTCGAGCTCCTTCTCACGCTGCTGCTCCTTCTCCAGCGCCTCGTTCTGCTTCTGCTGCTGCAGCTTCAAGGCTCTTTTCTGAGAGAAGACACAAGTTAACATTCAAACAGTGTGTGAACCGTTTAATTGCATTAATACACAACATTTTTTTTATGCCATTTTTTAACATCGCATCACCCATTTTCCAGTAATACATTCAAAGAAAAGGTACCTTTAGTTTAGTTGTTTTTTCGTGGAGCATGATCATCTCTTTCCTTATGTTCACCAGTTTATTGTGGTAAACCTTTGCCTCTGTAAACTAAATACAACAAACTGGATTAGAAAGCATTCCCATTGGTAAGGAAAGAAAACAGACAATGATAAGTGTGAAATATGAGATTATAATTCAGTCCCAACATACCAGTGAATTGAGGTCCAGTAAGGCATTACAATCTCTGAATTTGGTGACTTCTTGGTCCAGTGTGTCTAACAATATCACCTGATTTTGTCTGGTCAGGATACAAATGGAGAGAAAGAAGTAAAGTCAATAGGCCTTTTTTCAACAAAACATTTCTTAAACTGAAAGGACATCTTCTAAATATTCAGAGTCAATATGTAGAGAATATTTACATACGCTAACTATTCGGATACATTCCTGGATGTTTAGAAGTGTTGCACAGATTGTTCATGTTTGTGAAAGACAGTTCAGGTTGTTTTGGATGGCTTTGTTCTTTACAAGTGAACCAGCATGTTCATAGTGAAATGAATGGTAAACTCAGCACTACCAGCATTAAAGCAACAGGACAACCCATCCAGTTCTGCCTGAAGCATGTTGACCTGTGCCACAGAGTTGTTTACTGTATACTGGTTTCTGTCATTATAGGAATCACATACAGTCACCTGTTTTATGTACTCAGTAATTGCTGAGTTTCGTCCTTTATGATCTCTTTAACTCTGGGATAGATGGGACCATCCTTAATATTGAAGGACAAATCAAAAGCAATAAACAAGCACGTTTTTTATTATTTCTTATTTACTGAATTTCTTGATTTCATGGTTTGAGACATTGAACATAAATGTTTTATTTATTTAAGCACTTACTAACCAAGTGAATGAACTAAACAACAAAACCTGTTTGGGATAACATATCCCTGAAGTCACTGATTGTAATCTTTAGTTGGAAGAAAAACATTATAAACTTTCTCCACCATGGGATGTATTAATATGTCTCTAATCTTGCCACTTTTAAAGTTGTATCCACAAGTAGCTTGAATAAGGCTGTGCTTATTAAAACCATTGTGGTGAGATAATACTGGTGAAAAATACTCACGTGAGCTCTTGCAGGGCTCGTTTAGAGTTCTGTAGATCTGGTAGGTAGTGAGAGAGTAATCCCTCTGTGAGTTTGTCCACAGCTTTCTTATCCACAAACACGTTCTCTACAGGCGCCGGGCTCTCCAAACAGTCCAACTGGAGCTCTGTCACATGTTGAGGAAATCATGTATTTAGTATTGTGTCACAGTGTTGGAGCTATATATTATGTCTGTTATATATATATTTTTTTGTTTATAGTAAATGTATTATTATTTAAGTGTTATTTTTTAAGTTCGATAAAGTTGCTTTCATTTGAAGGCATCTTTGGACACTGGGTGATTTGGGCACCTGGTGTAGTTGTATATAATGGGAGACAGGCGGTGGTGGGATTAGCGCACCAGTAAGCATATCGTTTTTTTTTTTATTGTATAACAACTGTGCAATAAAATGTGCATGCTATTTATTCATGAACACACTAATTTGCTGAAAATTGGACAATGTTGACATGTTGTATGGTTAAAATGACACAGATTCCCATGTTCATGACTATTCATGTCCTCTTACACCTCAATATATAATAACAGAGACGGTTGTGTTGGGGTTAAGTAACTGTGCAATGACAGTACAACACTCATTTTAACTTGTTTCACAAGGTCCAACTTGAAAGAGATATCATTGTCTGAAGTATAAGAAAACAGTCATACACACAAACTTAAGGGCCTGGTTTTAATCAGTATGACATCAGTTGGCAATGATCTGCAGCTGGTTTTAAAATTGACCAGGGAAAATGTACTTTGAACATTTACCTCGGGAGAACATTTAGCAGAGAATGTAAATCCTCTATGTCAAAATATATTGAGCTGGGGAACAACACTGTGGTATAGATATGTAATAAGGATGCATGAAAGGCACAAACTGACAGCTATCTGTAACAATCTATACAGAAATTCATGCCAGACAAGTCAAGACGGCAGAGGCCAGATCACACACACACACACACACACACACACACACACACACACACACACACACACACACACACACACACACACACACACACACACACACACACACACACACACACACACACACACACACACACACACACACACACACACACACACACACACACACACACACACACACACACACACACACACACACACACACACACACACACACACACACACCACACACACACACACCTTCAATGTGTGGAGGTCCTTCATCTTCCATCTCCTCTACCTCCATATGCAACGACTCCGTTGACTCAGGCTGCTTCAGAACTTGAAAAAGAGGCATCAATAAATCAGTCACATTCTGTCGGCTGCAAATGATCAGTTAGCTTATCAGAACATCTGACCATAGAGGAAGTAAATGAGCTAGCATGCTGAGCAGCTTCATAACGTGACACATCAGCAACTAGACAACCTCTAACAGTCACAACATAGTCTTACCTGATTGCTTGTCTATTCAACAGTAACTTTGTGTAATGGGTTCCGTTTTTTTTGCACACAAGAAAGAGAAACAACAGCAGAGATGTTTGGATGTGTTGCTGCGTCTGGAAAACACGTCATGTGACTCGTGCGTCATCACGTGACTGTGGGCGAAACCAAACTTGCTAGTGCAGAGGAGGAGGTGAGAGCAACGACTGATGTTGACAGACACCAGTCTTACGATGACAGTTTTCAATTTAAAGACGAATCGATACTTGACAACCATAAAGGATATATATTAGGTAAGCTAAGGTGTATTTCGTCTACATTACATGTCTCTGTGTGGCTAACTATCACGACAAGACAGCTAACGTTTACTAGCTAGCTTGTTACTCTTTAGCTTATGCTATATATATTTTTATATGAGATGACTCAAAGTTAACCAGCACAACTTCTACAATGATCATCTGAAAGGGTCTGTAGTGAATTGCGTTGTCGTTGAGTTGTCGTCAAGTTTAATTTATGTTGTCTCCTCTAGGTATTCAACCGGAGTGGAAATGCAAGACTTGAACCTACAACAATGGGACTGATTCCATAGAGAGGCCTGGATACCTCAGTGTTAGCAAAGATGTCTGGAGGCAGGCTATTCAGCAAGATGCGGTCCGCCTTCAGGAGGGAGAGGAACGACTGGGACCTGAGCGACACCGAGCCTTTCGACTTCTCCAACGAGCTGGGGGACGACGAGACGCCCAAGTTCAACAAGCTCAAGGTGGTGGTCTCCGGGGAGATGTCGGACTACTCCTCCGGGGCTAACTCCAACGGGGTGGCGGTGAACACGCTGGTGGTGTCGGCGGATGATGATGACTCCTTGCTGGACTCTTCCTCCAGCCTGGGCAGCCCGGGGCTCAACATGGACCCCTGCGAGAACTGCACCAAGAAGAGGGACAGCATCAAACACAAGAAAGTGATGAAGAGGCTGGTCATGGCAGCTTTGCTCTATTTCCTCTTCATGACAGGGGAAATTGTCGGTAAGATGTGCAGAGTGAACCTCACACTACATACAGCTCTGGGTCAATGAAGAGACCACTGCAGCAATGTCAGTTTCTGTGGTCTTACTATTTATAGGTATGTGTTTGAGTCAAATTAACATTTGTTATTATATTCTTCAAACTACTGACAGCCTCTCTCTGTGTTAGAATTCAACAGACACTGGAATAGAATGGCTGTCATACATGAAGAGATTGAGATTTAAGAAAAATGTGGAGTTGTCTCCAATTTTTTTCAGAGCTGTTTTTAAAAAAAAAATTTTAAATACTGCTAGATATTCCAGTAAGCGTTATGACAAAAGAGATGTAGAATACAAACTGGCTCTGAAGATGATAGTAATAATAATAACAATATGTAATAATGACGACACATCTGTTCATACAGCATACCTTATAAAGTGATTTTGTGTAAAAAAACAACACAAAACAACAAGTGAAAGACAAACGATACTAAAGAGATACCAACAAAGCTAAAGACATGTAAAAAGGAACAAAACTGTCATTGAGACACTACAAAAGTTGCAAAGTTTAGGAGTTAAAACCTCTAAGGCACCTTCTCCTTTTGTCTTGAGGCCGGGGATAACCAACAAACCCCGATCAGACCTGATGTAGGTCCGCTGTGCTCTTTAAACAGGCAAGGCTCTAAACAAAAAATATTTGGTGGAAATCTTAATGGGAGTCACATGAGACCATTTCGAGCACTTGGTCAAATGCTTGCAGCAGTTTTTGGACCACTTTTAGTGAAGTCTTGCTAAGGCAAGGCAAGGCAAGTTTATTTATATAGCACTTTTCAACACAAGGCAATTCAAAGTGCTTTACAAAAAATGAAAGAGATTAAGAAAATGGCATTTAAAATCAGTCATTAAAAAGAAAAGCTAATAAAATAAACATTAAAAGAAAAAAATACATGGCAGTCAATTAAACATTAAAATAAAAAAGTACATGGATAAAAGTTACAGTGCAGTCTAAGATATGAATAGTTCAATTAAAAGCAGCGACAAAAAGAAAAGTCTTCAGCCTGGATTTAAAAGTAGTCAGAGTTGCAGCGGACCTGCAGGTTTCTGGGAGTTTGGAGCATAATAACTGAACGCTGCTTTACCATGTTTAGTTCTGACTCTGGGGACAGAAAGCTGACCAGTCCCTGAAGACCTGAGAGATCTGGATGGTTCATAATTTAGCAGGAGGTCAGAAATGTATTTTGGGCCTAAACCATTCAGTGCTTTATAAACCAGCAGCAGTATTTTGAAATCTATTCTTTGACACACAGGAAGCCAGTGTAAAGACTTCAGAACAGGAGTGATGTGATCCACTTTCTTAGTGTTAGTGAGGACTCGAGCAGCAGCGTTCTGAATTAGCTGCAGCTTTCTAATAGATTTGTTAGTGAGACCTGTGAAGACACCATTGCAGTAGTCCAGTCTACTGAAGATAAAAGCATGGACAAGTTTTTCCAAATCCTGCTGTGACATTAGTCTTTTAATCCTAGATATATTCTTTAGGTGATAGTAGGCTGATTTAGTAACTGTTTTAATGTGACTGTTGAAACTCAGGTCAGAGTCCATGACTACACCTAGATTTCTGGCTTTATCTGTTGTTTTGAACATTGCATACTGAAGCTCAGTGCTAACTTTTATACGTTCTGACTTGGCTCCAAAAACCATTACCTCAGTTTTATCTTTGTTTAATTGGAGAAAGTTCTGACACATCCAGTCATTGATTTGTTCAATGCACTTACTCAGTGTTTGAATTGGAGCGTAGTCTCCTGGTGAAATTGTCACGTAAATTTGTGTGTCATCTGCATAGCTATGGTAACTTATTTTGTTGTTTTTCATTATCTGAGCCAGTGGTAGCATGTAGATGTTAAAGAGAAGAGGCCCCAAGATGGAGCCTTGAGGAACCCCACATGTCATATTTGTCAACTCAGATGTGTATTTACCTATAGAAACAAAGTTGTTTCTGTCCTTTAAGTAGGATTCAAACCAATTCAGAACTGTTTCTGCTAAGGCAGGTGAAAGGGATTAAAACATAGAAATATAAGTTGTTTTACATCCATGGCTGCAGGACATAAGCGAGAGGAAATAAACCCATTAAACCTTTTCAAATCAGCTGGGGACACAGCGGGCCTGAGTTTAGCAATGTGTTTGTTCGGACATGGCTGTTCAGATATACACAACCGATGGCAGTATCTTACAATGAGCAAACAGAAAGACATATTAATTGTTCAGTCAATTAGGTGGAGAACTCTACTACCCTCTGTAAAGCAGGTTTAGTAGGCTGCCTCGCCTGAAACAGAATGCCTTTTTTACATTTTTAAATGAGTTTGCAACTGTCTTAAATGCACTTTTCTTTTACTTTGAGCACCACAAATCTTTAACTTCCATTTATTATAGTGGAAGGAGACATTTTTTATACTTCTATGCCTAAACACGGGCGTACCATCAAACATGTTTCGTGCTGAAATATCTCTAGAAGAGAAACAGGTTTTTCTTTGACACTTAGCTGAAAAGGTGAGGATGATAGATACAATCACACACTTGTGCCTCAGGATTCATCGTGTGTTAACCATCACCTTTCTGACGCAGTTAACAAAAATGATGATTGAATCAGAGAATGAGCAGGTGAGGGTATTTCCAAATCCATCCACTGTTCCTCTGATTGATTATATGTCCTACCATCATTTCCGCCTCTGGTGCAACAACTCTGAAAGCTTGTTCTGCTGACTTTTCTGTGCTGAATTATCTACCCAAGTCTTGTTTTTATATTATTATTAATAGATTTTGTGGTTCAAATATATGAGAGATACAATAATTGTGTCAACTAATGGGTTAATCAATATTATATACAGAAAAAGTAACTCTCGTCTGTTTCGATAATCGACTAATTAGTGATTTTTCATGTCCTGCTTTTCTCTGTTTTGTATCTGAATATATTTGGCTTTTGGACTGACATATCCTTTCAAATCTCTTCGTCTTGACTTTCAGGTGGTTACTTTTCCAACAGCTTAGCCATCATGACTGACGCTGTGCACATGCTAACAGACGTGGTGGGCATTCTGTTTTCTCTGCTGGCCCTCTGGCTCTCCACCAAACCGCCCACGAGTAGATTTACCTTCGGCCTGCATCGTCTCGGTGAGTTTATGATCTCAGAAGCATTCACACTTCCTCTGTACACTTCCTCTTCTCTCATATCACTGTATCACTGTGTGTTAGGAATAGTTAAGTCTCTATCATCGTCAGCTTTATTTAAAGAGACTCTTGGTCCATTTTTAGACATAAAACACTCAAATATAAATGAAAAAAGGCAGTTATACCAATGTTTCCACAGAGGTGACTGGTATCGTACAGCACTGAGACACGGATTTGAAAGCAGCATAATGACAGAGTTATGAGAAACATTCAATCGACAGATGAATTTGTACATCTATAACACAACTGAAGAAGAAACTGCTTCACATCCTCTCTCTACACGTCAGAGGGGAGTTTACATCTGTACTGAAAAGCTTCTGAGGTTGTTTACCATCAGGGTTTTCAATGTGAGTGGTTTTGTGCTTTGTAAATTGTTGTAAACTTAATCTCTGATATGTAGAGTACCATATTGTTTTGTTTTTATTAAGGACTAAATTGATACAAAAAGGGTATCTCTGTGTTTAGGAGTGTGACAAAGGTAACGTCGTCACTGTGGACTGACGGCTTCGGGCCTTGTAATATTGCACATGTGGTTTAGTTTGAAAGTGTTTCCCCTCCAGTTTTGTCTGTGGCTGGTGATTGGGTTCACCTGGTGCCGCTCTAATATTTCCGTTCCATTCCTTTATTTATAACTGTATATATATACAACACAGTTGTATGTATTGTAGATGAGTGTGAGAGCCTTGGAAATTGGTTTTGTAGTGCACTAACGCAAACAAATGGTTTTTTATCTTTTTTTCCTGTTTTCTTTGCATGCTCTAGCTGTTGGAGGTAAAATCAAATACTAGGACCCTGCTACCCTTGCAAATCCTTTAGTTACGCTGGTAGTAACTAACTTGTCCCCTCTAACCCGATTCTCCAATATAACTCCAGAACCTGGTTCTGATTCATGCGACACCTCACTGTTTAGTACTTCCACGCTTTGAGCAATCACACAAAAACCCTTCTAAAATAATACCTTTAAGTTGACCAGTTAGGTTAAACGAGAACAAGTGGTTCACGGTAAGGCTCACATATAATAACAATTAATTACATTTTTCAAATCATATTTCACATGTTTTTAAAGGAAATCATTCAACAACAACTTTTTTTTTTTATTACCATAAATCCAACTTTACGTTTTTGTGTTATCTCCTCCCCCCCACCTGTGTCTTGGCCTGATTAGTGTGTGTGTATTTAGGCTCTGTTTTCCCTGTCAGTGGACAGGTAGTGTGTGGGAGATCCTTGTTGCTGGTGACTGTGTTCACATGAGACAGAAATATTGAGGCTGTGTCATGTACCACAGCGATGAATAAATGCCCACACCGGGTTATATTTGAAATCTCTGCCTCCTTGCTTGGTCGGGCCGCTCAACGGTCAGCTTCACAAGGAGTGGAAAGAATTCTCGGTAGATCATAAAACATTATTGTCCAATCAAGTAGAATTTGACAGTCACAGATGAAAGACACAATAAAATAAAGAACAGGACAGGGTTCCAGCTGGACCCTTGTAGGAGGCATTACTAAACATGTATTTGATTGTATTTGATTATCTGTGTTTTCTCACAGCTTTAGTTTTTTGGTATAAACATGCTCTGTATCTACAACTGACCGTTATTCTCCATCCCTAGAGGTTGTATCGGCAGTCCTCAGTGTAGTGCTCATCTACATCCTGACAGCCATACTGCTCTACGAGGCCGTTCAGAGGACGATACACCAAGAGTTCGACATAGATGGGGATGTCATGCTCATCACTGCAGCTGTGGGCGTGGCTGTCAACCTCATGTAAGTGTCACTTTTAAAGAGTGCACGACATGACAACTTTGTAATCGGGCCTATGAGTGTCAGCTTAAAGGTCACATGTCATGCTTTTCCGGTTATTACCCGTCCCCTTGTGTGTTATGAAGGTTTTTATGCATGTGAACTGTGTGCAGAGTCAAAACCCTCAAAGTACACCCTGTAGCGAGTAAAACTCTAACACAGAAAATACCTCCCCAAAACGCCTCGTTGGTGAAACGTCATCATCCATTTGATTCTTCCGGGGACATCTGATGTCATGTCGTACCCGGAACGAAATGGACCAATCCGTGGAGCCGTTACGTTACGTCCGCGGAGCCGTTACGTTAAGCCCCCGCTGATTGGTCCAAATTGACCAATCCACGGACTTCCTCACACACTCAGTGCAGGCAGCTCTGCTGATTTCTCCTCCCGGGCTGCAGGCTGATAACAGACAGTTGGGATCGCGGCGAAATTCTCTCTGCAGACCCATTCTCTCTGCAGACCCATTCTCTCTACAGACCCATTCTCTCTGCAGACCATTCTCTCTGCAGACCCATTCTCTCTGCAGACCCATTCTCACTGCAGACCCCTTCTCTCTGCAGACCCATTCTCTCTACAGACCCGTTCTCTCTGCAGACCCGTTCTCCTCTTACAGACCCATTCTCTCTACAGACCCATGTCTCTGCAGACCCATTCTCTCTGCAGACCCATTCTCACTGCAGACCCATTCTCTCTGCAGACCATTCTCACTGCAGACCCATTCTCTCTGCAGACCCATTCTCTCTACAGACCCGTTTCTCTCTGCAGACCCGTTCTCTCTGCAGACCCATTCTCTCTACCAGACACCATTCTCTCTACAGACCCATTTCTCTCTGCAGACCCGTTCTCTCTGCAGACCCATTCTCTCTGCAGACCCATTCTCTCTGCAGACCCATTCTCTCTCAGACCCATTCTCTCTGCAGACCCCATTCTCTCTACAGACCCATTCTCTCTACAGACCCATTCTCTCTGCAGACCCATTCTCTCTGCAGACCCATTCTCTCTGCAGACCCATTCTCTCTACAGACCCGTTCTCTCTACAGACCCATTCGCTCTGCAGACCCATTCTCTCTGCAGACCCATTCTCTCTACAGACCCGTTCTCTCTGCAGACCCATTCGCTCTGCAGACCCATTCTCTCTGCAGACCCATTCTCTCTACAGACCCGTTCTCTCTACAGACCCATTCTCTCTGCAGACCCATTCTCTCTGCAGACCCATTCTCTCTACAGACCCGTTCTCTCTGCAGACCCATTCGCTCTGCAGACCCATTCTCTCTGCAGACCCATTCTCTCTGCAGACCCATTCTCTAGGCAGACCCATTCTCTCTGCAGACCCATTCTCTAGGCAGACCCATTCTCTCTGCAGACCCATTCTCTCTGCAGACCCATTCTCTCTACAGACCCATTCTCTCTGCAGACCCATTCTCTCTGCAGACCCATTCTCTCTGCAGACCCATTCTCACAGCGTTTATCAACCCTTTTCTTACTCAGTATCAAGCCACACTTATTGTTTTTACTTCGGCTGTGACTTTGTGTGTGCTCAGGATGAGTTTGGCTGTGTTTCGCTGTGTATCGCTAAACAAGGAAATCACACCTCCACGGAGCTCAGCGCGATTCACAACATCCCGACTGGTCCCGACCAATCGGAGCACACTGGGCTCAGAGGGAGGGGGGGGGGGGCAAGAGCTGCAACGAGCCGTTTAGTGGAGAGAGTGAATACACGTAGTTTACAGAGATGCTGTATTCGAAACAATGTGAGTTTGGAACATTGCACAGTATAAATCTATTCTAGTAGACATCAACAATGGAATTATGATCAGTGGAAATGGCCATGACATGTGACCTTTAAGATTGGTCCAAAGTCCTGCCTTAAAGTCACCTGTCCAGTTGATGATTCTCAGTGTTTAATGTTTGACCATATTTGGAAGGTGAATGATTACGCAGCGTCCACACGGCGGCGTGCGTTGAAGCTTGCCGGCGGGCGTGTCTGAAACTCGACCAACAACCAATCACATGAATCTCCCGCCCCGGACACACAAGCACGCGGTTTGATTGGCTGACGCTTGTACTGGCATATGATTTGATTGGCTGACGCTTCCGTCGAAGCTTCAAAAGTTGAACATTGCTCAACTTTTGAAGCGAGCAACGCGACGGAACCACAATGCAGTTCGGCAAAGCGTGACGTCACCCCATTCAAAGGGAATGGGCAGAAGCGTTGAAGCTTCAACGCGCGCCGCCGTGTGGACGGGCCGTTAAACTCATTGACAGCAGTTTCTTAGTTAAAAACACAACATACTTGTAACTCCAATGCCTTCAAAATAAACGCCCTCTTTCTTTCTTTTGTTTTCTTCTGTGTCTTACAGAATGGGTTTCTTGTTAAACCAAGGTGGTCACGGTCACTCTCACGGCCACGGCCACTCACATGGCCACGGTCACTCTCACGGCTCTGCAGCCGCCTCACAGTCGGGGGGGTCGGGGGGGCAGAGGCAGCAGGGCAGCCTGGCTGTCAGAGCGGCCTTCATCCACGCTCTGGGAGATCTGGTCCAGAGCATCGGGGTGCTCATAGCGGCCTACATCGTCCGCTTCAAGGTACCCATCCATCCATCCATTTGACCATGTATTTACCTTGTAGAACCATTGTTAAAAAAAATGGTATTGTACCAACAAAGTATTTCTGTTACTTTTTGAAAATAAAGGTAACAAAGTATTTCTGTTTAATTAAGTGTTGACACCTATTTAACAGAGAACTCCCAAGGCAGTGTGAACCACACAGCTTTAAAGCCATTATGTTGTTAAAACCAAGTGTTCGTTGTAAACGTATAAAAGCATTTAATTAAACGAAAATATATAAATTATTTTATACAAATTCACTAATTGTAAACTAATTGATGGTCTTTCGATTTAAATTGATATTAAATACAGGGATGGCGAAGCATGCATTCATATGAAACTTTGATTTGAATCGATCTGATGTAACTCTCTGACTTCACAGCCGGACTTTAAGTTGGCAGACCCCATCTGTACCTACATCTTCTCCATCCTGGTACTCGTCACCACGTTCCGCATCATACGAGACACAATAGTCATCGTGCTGGAGGGTGCGTTTCTGGCCGTGGTCCTGCAGTGCCTTCAGAGGATGTTGAGTATTTAAAGTGGCGTAGGTGCATTAAAGAGTTTATTTCATCCTCAGGTGTTCCCAGGCATCTGGACACTCTGAGAATCAAAGAAGACCTCCTGAAGCTGGAGGACGTCCAATCAGTGGATGAGCTGAACGTCTGGGCGCTGACCACGGACAAGACTGCAGCTATAGTGCATCTGCAGCTGGGTGAGTAGATACATCAGTACAGACAAGAAGAAAGAAGGTTGAAAGGATCACGTTTCTAAATATATAGAACTATTATGTGGATCATAAGTATTTTATATCCATTTCTTCTTTAGTTTTTACTCAAAAAAGGTTGTTTTGGGATTTATGACTCATTTATTAACAAGCTTCATAAAACATTTCTTACATTGTAGTTTTTTTAAGGTATATGTCCGTATGCAAGGGGCTTCAGAACATATTAAATATGTATGTTTCAGCATCAATACAGAAACTCATCAACTATCAAAATACTTGCAGATACTCTTTCTTCTTTCAGCTCTAATAAAGTGAACAGATAACACACGCACATATTTTATCAACCAAGTCAAGACTAGAAATACTACGGCAGTGAAGGCATCTTGAAGTCTTGCTGCTTATGTTTCTGCTGGCTTGTCAGTGATCACGAAGAGCTACTTTTGGCTTGACCACTTTGATTTAGGTTGTTTTCGGTGTTGCTTTGGCAGTCTGTTCAATGTCAGTGACCTGCAAGAGCAAATATATTCTTTTTCTATTTGGCTTCAGTACTTGTTTTAAAGTCAAAGTAAGATCAAAGTGTGCATGATGTGCTGAGACTTGTTCCTGTGTTTATTTCTCACAGGACTTCAGTTTCATCACAGTTGTTTCACAAGAAACTTAACTGCCAGTTCTTCCCTTGGCTTTCAGATTGCATCCGTATTTGTTTGAATCCGATTGTCCTTGTTTTGATCCAGTTTGAATTCAAGCTGTTGTATCACAAAATGTAAAAAAGGGGTGATAAACTTGTGAGTGACATGGTGAAAACGTACAATATAGAAGACGTTATTTCTTGAGAGCTGTTTAACCTTTTTCAGAGCAGTTCAACACATGCAGCAAATCTGGCAGAGCTTACATTGAGAGTATGTCTGATAAGAATGACTGCTCTAGTCCATGAAAGACTTTGAACATAAGGTACACTGAAAAGTGTCACATCGCACATACTCAAAACATGTGATTTCTTTATAGGTTTTGAGTGTGCTTTGCATGGACACAACTGCACATTCTTATAAAACAATAGTTGTGTGAACACAGGAATACAAGAAAAAAACATGGATTTTATTTTGTGACATTTAATAGGCAGAGACGTGTTTCAGCGCTAGTATTGTGTTATTTTTTGTTGGTAGAAATTGATCAAGGTTTCTTTTTGTAAACTAACTGGGAGAAACTGGAAGGTACTAACACAACCGTCATATAGTTATTGAATTAGTATGTGGGTATACATTTTGATAGCACAGGTTTCACTCATGACTTTAATATGACTTTAACGATGGTTCAGTTCATAAACATGAGTCCCAGTGGGCCTGCATCAGAGCCCTGACACTGGTGGGGGCCCTGGTGTGCAGGTAATGCAGTAATTACCTGTGTTTTCCTGCTATGACATGTGAAATTATTTGTTGCGACATGTTCTGTTTGGACAAGATCTGTTTGGACAAGATCTGTTTGGACAAGATCTGTTTGGACATGCTGTAACTTGCTTAATTTAATTTAAAATGCATAAACACCACATCCCCTGTTGGACCCCCACACACACACATAACAACAAAGACTATAACGCCTATTTATATACCATCAATAACTGTGCAATATACTGTATACTTCAACTTTTAATACTTCCACCTGGCTGCTATATCTCAAAACTTTAACTGGTACGGGAGGTGTGTTTTGTAAATTGTGACATTTCTACTTTTTTTTTTATGCGTTCTTCTTAATAATATAATGAATAATTAAGCTATCTTTGGCTCTTTACTTGCTGTAACAAATGTACATTTCCCCTCTGTGGGACGAATACAAGTATTCTGACTCTGATGTTTGTGTTCACAGCGCCCTCTAGTGCCAGCAACTGGGAGGACGTGCAGGCGAAGGCGCGCCACCTGCTGCTCCACACCTACGGCCTGGGCAGGTGCACGGTGCAGGTGCAGACACACAGGCTGAGGCCTGTGCGTACCTGCACACACTGCCTGCAGTCCAGTGCCTAGAGAGAGACTCTTCTGAACAGTGGCTGCCACGGAGCACTTCAAGACACAGGACAGCAGAGACACAGTAAACGGTATGTACATGCAAACAGAAAAAGACTGGTGCCAAAGGAAAGCAGACGCACATTTCCAATAGTTGGATCACTTCAGCCGCCGGCGACCTCGCACAGCTTTGAGAGCTTGGATGCTTTCAGAAAAAGGAATGCTCTTAATTCACCATTGAAGCCTATTTCAACTTTTTTGTATTTTAGTGTTTGATTTGTCACAACTGATGTTTTAGCATCAGATGTACATTTTACTTTTTGTTTCTAGGTGTGAGGACTTGATTTTATTTGTTTACTGAGGATGTCTGCAAATGAAAAGGTACCTCATTTTCTGTTCATTTGGAAAAACAACTTGTATCATTGTGTCCCTTAGGCAGACATCACATCAACTTATCAAGCTTAGAAATGATCAAAGCAGTCTGATCAACACTTCAAAACTGACATTATATTTTAGCATGGCTCTTAGCTACATTTAGGCGAGCACACATCTGACAATCAAAGAGTGACTGACTTTGTAAAATGGTTAATGCTACAGTGTTATGGTTTCAGCCTCAATTCCTAAACTCATTTTCTTTGTATTCCCTAAACTGACAGTATACTAATGCAGACATGTTTGTGAACCAGTATTTCTGATTTTTCAGTTTTCAACCTGCTGATAATATTTATAGTGTTTCCAGTGTGAAGTGTTGAGAGACTGTCGGGGTTTTATTGTAAACCTTTTCCTAGTCTCTAAAACGAATCATCGACGGAAGTCAGGAACTGCATCACCCTTTGTTTCTAATAAAGTATTACATCTTCTGCTTGCCTCTCAGTTCCTCTTTTCTTCGAACAACACATCTAAGAAAATGGAAAGGCATTTTTGGCCCAATTTATCAACTTATTTTAACAATCCACACAAATACTTTGACTCAAATCTTGATAGTTTTCCAATTCAATCAAATAAGTACTTATAAATATAATTTTGAATTAAGAAACAAACTTAATTTAAACATTGGAAAGAGATCAAAGGTTGGTAATTGAGATTCAGCTGACTGCGTACCACAGTGTGCAGGATATGTTGCTGTCACTTTTCAACACTAGGTGGTGTACTTCTACCATCAACCCACAACATTGAGACATTCTGGACATTTGATAAGATAACATGCATACACATTACACTCTATTTAACTCCTTAAATGATAGTGAGCATGAGGGCTAAACTTTAGGCGCACACACACACACACACAGTTTTTGTTCTTCACCTGATGAAACTGCTTTGAAATCTTGTTTTAAGTTCTTGTAACATGGCAAGCATAATTGAAGGTCCTTCTGGTTAGGAATAGAGCCTTTTTAATTTATAAAAATGTATGTAAAAAATAAATGACTGAAATGTGGTCAATTGGCCTATTTAAGACTCAATTGCAAAACAAATACGAGGCATTAGGCATTAGACATCAACTGCTTATGGATTTGCACGCAAAATTACGTTTTATTTAAAACTAAACTAATCAAATGTTCGTTATTGACTACACAAGTGAACTAGGAGTGTCTCAGTTTCCAGGTAACCACAGGCAGGTGACTCTTGTGTTTGTATTGCAGCAGAGCCAATTATTTACAGCATCCACCCGACTGCCCTGCCTTCCATAAACGGCCTTCATGAGCATCTGCAGCCACTAGTGTCTGAACCAGTTTAAGAAGCAACGTGCAGGTCAAAATGGAGTATTATCATAGCAGTGCACCGCTAGATGACACAGCAGATTTGCCTCTCTTACTTCACTTGCTCTGTGGAAGCCACTACCTGCTTTACTGCTGGTCACATGGTCTGTGGTGTCATGACTGCGATTGAGTCACGTACACAAATTCCAGCCAAGCATAATATATCCTTCCACTTTGGTCATTGTTTCCCTAAATAACTTGTCAGTTGCACATAGCTTGATAGCTGAAATTAATGGCTGCCCCTCTCTCTCTTCCCTTACTGTTTATTTGACTACATGTAACAAGGGCACTGATGATGTCCTCAATAACAAGAGAAGACAACACTCTTCCACAGTACCTCTTCTTAACATAGACTAAAGCTATGAAATGTGACTGTGAGTCATAGCTTTTAACATCATATTAAAAACATATTGGGAGGGAATGTTACGTTAACCGAAGAGGAAGTAAATGTAAGAAAATGGGAAACACCCTCGATGACATATTCATGCACAACCAAAACATTCATGTAGGTGAAACCAAATACCAAGTGTTTCCTGATCAAATAGGCACGCCAAATGGATCAAGAAACAATGGCCATGCCTTTCCTCTCTCCCTCTGGTCACACCCTTTGTTTATAGTTTAATAATTGATGAAATCAGTCCAGTGAGCTTTGCTAGCCAGAGAGTGCAGTTTAGTCAGACACTGTAGGATGGCTCTCTTCTGAGATAGGAAATGGATTGGCTCTTATTACAAAACACAATGATAGGGTTGAATGCCCCCGCAGCCATACAATAATCAGATGAGTGCCTTTGCCTATCGTGTGGATGGCAGTAATTACTTTACAGCTGCCCTAGCAGGCAACATCTCACCATTTCCTCGTCTGCAAACAACATGCAAAGCTCCCGGCGTCTGGCAATTAAATAATGAAAAACTGTTAAACAAGTTTTACAAGGCGGAATTTCAAAGGTTATTGTTGACCTTGTAAACGGCCGATGACAAAACAGATCTGACATTTCTGGAGGAAATAGAGCTTTCAGGCTGTTTTGGGTTTTACTCCACTATGATAGTTAGTTGATGATTAACCTTCAATTAAATTCAATCAATAAACCAAGCTGTTTCTAACCTTTCTCAATGTCACAAATTGCATGGAAAGACTAAAAATCATCATTGCGTCAATTTCTCAATTCATTTTGACTTCCCCAGCCTATCAAAGCACTTAGCCACAAGCACATGTGTTTCTCCTTAATGTTCATCTTTTTATAGAACAACATTTGGGGAAACATGCGGCTTTCTTGCTGAGAATAAAATGATGACTGCATGACGTCAGTTTTAGTTTATATATAAAACAGACATTTACTGGGGTCTTCAGACTCAAACTGAGTGTGTGTGTCTTATGTGGAACACTTTAGGTTTACTGATATGTCATGAATTTAAAAAAAAAAAAAAGTTTAATAGAAGATCATTTGAGTCTTTTAAGTCATCTGAAACAATGACCCCAAATCAATGCAACATTGTATCTGAACACATTTGTCACATTTTATTTGATTTGATTCCACCTTCAGTTTATTTATTGTATGAACATGCAGAAGTTTTTTTTATTTTATTTTTACAACGTTCACATCATATACTCAAATAAACGTATAATAAAGAGGTGTATCCTACGTGTACAATGCTGCATTGATTTGTAGGTCACATGACATGGAAGCTTGTGAAAAGAATATGAAGGGTTTTCATTCAATTAAAAAGGGTTAAGAAAAGGCTGAAGACATGCTTATCCTGTATAAATGTTTTTTTATAGAGCTTTTAACAACAAAAGCAACACTGATGAAGAAAGTTTAACACGTACACAATGCACATACACAGTACACTACGTATTAGTACAATATTATATTATTCGTTACCATTTGGGTCACAAGTAGAAACTATAGTACATCAACTTTGAAAGCAATTGAACAACACAGCTTATTTAATGCTAATGTGGCTTCTCGATGCAATCACAGAAACCCAAAGTGAAATTCTTTTTTTTATAATTTAATGGCAGTATGAGTATTTGTTATATGTGTCTACTGTTGTGGATGGGTGTCCTCAGGCTGGGTCACCACAGAGCCGGGTGAAACCCCACCAGTGGAGCAGAAGCATTTCCGCACACTGAGTGTCAAAGTATCCTAGTTTGTGCAGAAAGGATTCTGTTAGACTGATGGGGTGCAGGCAGCTGGTCAGACTGTGGATGTTTCTAGAAGATGCTTTATCCTCTTTTCCTTTTACTTAGTCAGGTTCTTCACATACTCCAGTTCCTTCACTGGTTTCCACTGCTGATTGATGGTGATGAGCTGCAGCAAAATGTCAGAAACCATAATTAGGCTTTACCTGACTCAGCTCAAAGCGGCAATAATCCCATTAGTGGCTTCAGCGTGATTCAACATGTGTGAAAACATAAACCTTAATCTGATGCAAAAGCAGGCTGGTACTAGTTTGATAATATTCCTTCCTCAGTGACTCAGCAGTTTGTAGATGCAAGTTAGAAGATCATGCTTGTCTTACGTGCCAGAAATAATAAATAAGGGTTAACTACAACCATTTAAACCTTGTGAAATAATATATAAAATATAATAAAATACACATTATAAATGCTATTTAATATCTGGTATATTAGGGATACCTTTTGGGGTTTTGATGGGTCCACTCGTTCCCATGGTTCTGGATTTCTGGTCCTATTCAGACTAAAAAGAGTGAAGGAAATGCTGTATCATTAAGTATTGATTATATGCCAGACGCTGATATTTAAGTGTGATCTAAGAATACAAACATTAAAAAGTTAAGTGCAATTTAAAGCCCTTAATATTTAAAAATGTTTTAAAGGTTTGTTGGGCCAGATTAGCCTTTATCGGAGATGACAGGGTTGAAAGGGGGAGACAGAGGGGATGACATGCGTACATGGTTCCAGGCCGAATTCGAACCTGGGTAAAGCCTGGGTACAGAGTGGATAATCATTCTGAAAATGAAAGTGACACTCACATAACATCAGGTTTAGTAAAGAGAAAGTAGAGAGCAGCCGAGGTGGCTCCTGCTGCAGCAAAAGCCATGAAACCTATCAGAGGGATCAGCTGAAATACAGGAAAACATTTATTTTTTTGTTGAACCATAATATTATAAATCCAATACCCACAATACAAAATCACTTAAGATAGTAAAGACCATCTCACCTCCTTTTTCTTTCTCAACATTTGGAAAAATCCAACCATTTTTTCTGATTTCTCAAATACCTAAAAAGAAATTGTATAATATTTCCACTTTAAAATTAAGCTTAAAGTCAATTCAGTAAACTAAAGTGTATATGTTGAAGAGGCAACTGTGTGGAAGGTCTCACCTGTTGTTGCTGAGAAGTCTCTGATGTCTTTAGCGCAGCATCCTGTGAGCCCGGCTGATGGAGGCTGGATGAGAGGTTGTACGAGGTGAAAGGCACGTAGACAGACAGCTTCCTGCTCTGAAATGCACAAGTGGAGTCCAATCCCTCAACGTATTGAATTTACTGATGATCAATATATTATGAGGGAGCAGTACCCCCTAGTGGCCACATTTGAGAACTGAAAGTCAATGGCTAGTGGGTATCTTTTTGTGCAGATTTCAAATATGTTTGCATTTTGAGTGCCTGTCGGTAAATAAATAACACACAAACAATAGAGGACTCCCAAAGGTCAAGTTTGACTTATTTTATTGCAAATGTATATCCATCTCTTTAATAATGCTTTGTATCAATGCAGAGGAAATAGTGGTTTGTCATCTGGGATGTTTTTGATATGACTGAATCTGCTGTGCAGTGAGAGAGGGCCTCATGTGGCCGAGGGACCGCAGGAAGTATGTGTGTTTGATGGTAGAAGCCTCCATGTTCTCCTCTTGTAGCGCCAACAGAGCAGCCTGGGAAAACAACAACAGTTTTCAGGCATTCTTCCTCTATCGGTTTATCCGTGTTAACACTTTGGACCATGATTACATTTTGTATTTTAGAATAATAAAGTTGTCCACATTACCTCTTTACATAGATTTTCCAAGTCAGCTCCAGAGTAAAGCTCTGTCTTTGCAGCCAGCTCCTCCAAACACACGTCAGCACACACAGGCATCGACTGTGTGCACACCCTCAGGATGCACAGACGAGCCTGGAGGCAGACAATGTTGAGTTTAGTTAAAGATTATCTTTTCTGGCTGATAGCTCCAGGAATTCGAGGTCTTACAGTGATGACATTACATGTGTGGAATCTGTGGAGTCTCAGCTTTAAATCGTATATCTTGTTTGTGCAGTTAAGATAGTAATAAGGGCATTTCTACCGTGTGTTGTGTGTAAAAAAGCGTTAGCATTAGTTAGCATTGTTTCGCTCAATGCTAATTCAAAGGCTTGGTATTACGCTTGTGTTTTTTCTAGCTACAATTGTTCTTATTGTCAGTTAGCGGAGTTTCTTACCTTTAAAAGGGTATGAAACATTAATAGTTTCATAAATGTTAAGAAGCCCTGAGACATGTGAGAGAAAAAAAACTGTGGGAGGGGTCCACTGGGGGGACCTTCGGGCTTAACTGGTAACAATGATTAATATTTGTAAAGGCTACAGGTGATCTTAAGATGCGTGAGCTATGCTTAGGGACCTACCAGTCAAGATTATTTGTGCGTAGGGGTGCATCATCTGGTGCCTGGTCCTGGGTCAGCCTGCCAGGTCTGAGGAGGGCGCTGTCTAAGCAGTCAGGTCTGTTTGTCGCCGCGACAACCATCACCTCTTTGTTGCACACTTCCTGGCACTCCAACTGTCAAAGAGCAAAAACAGCTTTTAGGATCAAGTGTTTACTAAATCACCTCATACTGAATATTATAAATATGTAACATTTCTGCTTTTACATGTGTAAAAACAACCAGAACTATATTTTGTATAATACATTATATAAAATGTTTTCAACAAGTTTCAAATCTAGAGAAATTGGTAATTTTAATGAACTCAACGGTCTGTTTAATTACCTGTAATTGTCCTGTATCCCCTTTGAAGCATTTTAGTGAGACACATTCGGTCGTACGGACTATATATTTGAAACAGATGGATTTTAATCATTGGAGGGGTCGACCTGAAGTTATGAAAGATACAAGCTGAGCAAATGTAAGCAAACAGCGTGAAATATTAAACTGAGCTATGAACAATGAACGAATCCTAACTGGGAGAACCTGACAGCAATTGATGACTTCAAACTCAATTTTTTATTCTTTTTTATTGAAAGACCTCTTGTGTCAGAAAATTAAATGTTGTGTATTTGAGCAACAGAAGGAGGAGTAAAAGCCTTGATGATATCGGACCTGTTTCTGCGTGCTATTCTCCTCCGCCCCCTCCGCCTGGAGGATCTTCTCCGTCCCTCTCCTCTCCAGCGTCTTCAGCCCAATCCCATCCATCTCATTGAGGAGCACGGACAGGAGGCGGGTCTGTACGCTGTTCGGTGTCTGATTGTTGGACCGTGAGCCAATCAGAGAGTCGATCTCATCAAGGAACAGGATACAGGGCGCACAGGCCCGGGCCTGGCGGAACAGCTGTGTGTGGGCAGCCAGGTTAAGGGGTGAATCATGAGGATACAAAAACAGCTGGGGATTTACAGACTGGAAAAAGAAAGTACCTGCGCCAAAGCCTTCTCTGAGTCTCCCACATACGGAGAGTAGAGGTCAGCACCACCGACTGACAAGAAGGCACAGTGAGTGGAGCCCGCTGCAGCCTTCACCAGCGTGGTCTTCGCACAGCCTGGAGGTCCATAGAGCAGAACGCCGCGGGGCCGACACAGACCCAGGCGAACAAACGCCTCTGGGTATAACATCGGCCACTCAATACTCTTTGATGTTCAGACACGAGAGAGTAGAGAGGGAGAGAATTACAATGACAGATATTTTCCTTTACCAGTCAACAAATGCTTTGTGTTTTGCGTTGAAAGAAATCAGGCGTTTATTTACCTGTTTTAGTTTGAGTTTGACCTCATCCAGGCCTCCTATCTGATCCCAGGACAGCGGACACAGCTCCGTCCTGCCAAGGCTGCCCCGCAGGCAGGAGGGCCCCACCGCCTTCAGGGCCTCCTGGAAGTGCTGCATCCCCACCACCTGCTCTCCTGAACTCTACAGACAATATTAACAAAGCAAAACAATTCAGAAAGGTCATTCATGTCTTTTACGCAATAGAGGGTTTAAAGCATTTTTAAATGCAATATATATTATTTACCATGATAATCTGTATCATTATCAATTCTACTAGACTTTTAATTTAGGTAAACTCATTTGGCGCGAGAGAAGGAGAACGCGGTTTGACCAAATTCTGTACAGATTGAGCGGTATGGAGATGTTCTTCTGTCAAAAGAGTCCTGGGTACATATAGGATGACTGTGCAAAAGCATTTTAAGGTTTATAAAGTACTATTACCATATTTCAGTCAAAGTGAAAGTCAACTTTATTATCAATTTGCACTGTAGTGGGCCTAAAATATTGTTTCCTGTTCAGCCTTATATATAAAATAAAACGAGTGAAACAACTAAATATGATTACAAGTCATTCAAGACACATTTCAGGCATACTGTAAAACAATGCTGCGTGATTATTCTCTGTATCAAACAATGTTATGGGCCTAATAAGGAAAAGCCATCATAGTTATTCATCTATTAAGCGCTACTGTTGAAGCTTCCAAACTACCTCAAATCTCTTCTTTCAATAAAATATAGCAAACAAAGTCTACTATACAGAAACTCCTTAACTTTAGATATCCCAAATGTATACACTAATGCAGTGCTTCTCAAAGTGTGGTCCGTGAGTATATTGGTAACATTTCACATTTGAAATAAATAAATACATTTAGGTTTTCCGCACTCTCGCGGGAATATCTCCGCAATGGAGCGAGATTAAGTTTCACTTTCGATTGCATGATATAGCCCAGCGCAACACCTTCATCACACATGTTGCCACTTGTTTGTACCATTTTCAGGCGATTTGTGATCTGTTCTAGAAAAACGATGTAATTTTGGATATTTGTGGAGTTAGGTGGTCCACGAGTGTTTTTTTATTGGTTAAGTGGTCCTTGGTATGAAAAAGTTTGAGAAACACCGCACTAATGCATGCATCTTTTAAATGGAATTAACTGCAAACAAGGAGTTATGTTGTTTCTGTTTTTTTTTTTATCTCAGGCCCTACTTACACAATTTGAATATCAATGATGCCTGACTAAATACAAATAAAATTATAAAGTACCTTTGAGTTTTCTCGTATAGCATGCATGGCAGCCTCTCTGCACAGGGCGCTGAGGTCCGCTCCGACGTAGCCTGTAGTTCTCTGAGCGAGCTCTGCCATGTCCACACTGGGACTCACGGGCATCCTCGCACTCAGAACGGACAAGATGGCCTCTCTCTGCTGCAGGGTGGGAGCTCCAATGATGACCTGGATGAAAGATGTACACATTTAGAACCTCAATTTACATTTATAATGCTGTATCAGGTTGAGCATATTATCATCTGCACCTCTCTGTCAAATCTTCCAGGCCTGCGCAGGGCCGGGTCCAAGCTGTCCGGGCGGTTAGTGGCTCCGATGATGAGGAAGCGATCCGATTGGTTCATCCCGTCCATCAGTGTGAGGAGCTGAGCCACCAGCCGGTTCTCCGGAGCTGACGAGCCGGTCCTCTTCGGACACAGAGAGTCCAACTCATCCAGGAACAGCACACACGGACCCTCTTCAGCTGCTGATCGAGCCCGCTCAAACACAGCTCGCAACTTCTCCTCACTCTCCCCCGGACGCGATCCCACCACCTGCAATCATTATTAGATAAACACATTAGAAGAAGAACAATATGTATTAATGCAACACATTCACAATGCTTTACAAAATATATATAGGTAAGTGAGTTTATTTTGAAGTGTAATCTCAATTTGGATAATTTGAATCTTTATTGGTTAAAAGTATTATCACAATCTATTATCTAAAATGTACAATAACATCGACAGGAACAATTCCTTGTTACATATCATTCAAAAATATTTAATTTGAAAGAACGCTGCTTTGTAATTTGGCCTTTTTTGCTTGAGAATTAAGTATTTTTAGAACAACATTCTTTACTATAATAGTTTAAAATGTTGTGGATGATTTCTGTCAAGGAGATGTATAACTGGAGAGGTGGGTTGGCATTATTTTTTCCATAAGAAGATATCGGCATTTTCATTAGTTTTTAGATTTTTTTTATTGAAGACTTTTCTAAAATATTTCCTTTATATTTAATGGCTGAAAAGTCAAAACACACGCAGAGTCACAGGTCTGAATTGTGCTGCAGGTAACAACAATTAGAGCTTTAAAGAATTGAACACAATAACTTAATGTAAACACAGAGCATGTGGTAGAATGTCATTGATAGTATATGTTACCTCTGGCCCTCTGACCACAACCAGGCTGGCTCCCACTTCCCCCACCACTTTGCGGACCAGCAGGGTCTTGCCCACACCCGGAGGCCCCTGGAGGAGTACACCTCTGGGACAAGACACCCCGAGAGAGTTCAGGGTGGCCGGATAGAGCAGGGGCAGCTGCAGCATCTCTCTCAGGGAGGCACTCACCTACAATACAGTGAAACATATGTAGGAGGGGAAACACAACAATGATGTCACTACATGAAATGTATGCTGACCTCGTCCAGACCCCCCACTGGGACAGTATGATGGCCCTGCAGCTGACTCCAGTAATGCCGGACTGTCTGGATGCCAGTTATCTCCAAACCAGTTTTGGAGGTGATCAATCCAGCACTGGAAGATTCCAGATCGATGCTTTCGATAACAACATATCTAATCTCTGTGTCAAAATCCATTAGGTTTATCACATGCTTATTGTGGACATACACCCCTTTCAGCATGTCTTTCACAAGCTCGTGAACAAGGCGGGGAGGTGTGTGTTTCTTGAAGTCAACACTCTGGACCACCACCGTTATCTTCACATGTTTCAGTTTGGGGCAGGGCACAGGTGTGAGCTGGCCAGGGTCCAGGCAGAGCTGAGAGGGTGGGTAAAATATCAGATTTGGAGAGGAACATTTGAGGTCCATCTGCAGGAAGCCTTCTGCCAGGTCAGCCCGGGGCCAGGCGGTGCACAGACAGCTCCCCCCGGGAACAGAGACCAGCAGCGGGGAGCCCAGACCCAGACCCAGCGCTGACATCAAGCCTGGACCCAGCCTGCATCTCTGAGAGCCCCGGTCCGATGAATCCACTGACAGCAGCCTCAGAGACATCAGTGTCCAACAGTAGCCTCACTGACAGGAAAATAAAGAAAGGCAAGCAGAAAACGCTACTTCTGTATCACAGTGACACACGCAGGAATGGAGATAGTGCCACAAGTTTAAACTTTAGCTAGGTTACGTATGCTACTAGCTGTTAGCTACAACCTCATTCTTAAGCTCGCTGCGTGTGTGCTTTTAAATAGCCTACTGTTAGTTAGTTAAATACCAGAGAATGTGTGGCACGACGAAATGATGGCAAAAATGATATCGGCGTCATCCATGAAACAGACCGAACAATGTTTACAAAACCCATGTGGTGTTTCAAAAATGATGGCCAACAAAAACGTTACCCTGCGCGAAACTGCGGAAGCTGTCTTCCGCTTAAAAAATCAAGCTTAATATTGATATTTATTTAAAAAGGAAACATATTGTTGTTAGTTTCATGAGTCAAATTGTTATAACCATTACCACATAATACTGTCAAATAACACAAATACTTAATATGTAGGCTAGCTACACTCACTAAAGTTATACGTTTTTCAGGGCGACATTTTTGGAAGCTTTCATCCTTTTGTGTCTTTGTTTTTTTCAGTCTGTTTTTTATTATTTAACTTATACTTGCAATAAACAAGACGGTTGAATCATTGTCATAGTCTAATGTTAAGCCCTCAAGTGCCAACCTTTATTTTAGTATGTTTATTGCTCAATCAGTGTATTGAACATGTTTTGAAAATGTGCCATGTTGGAAATACAATCTTAATTATAATAGCCATTAAAAACCACAACAACAACAATAATAATAATTTAAAAGATATTGTTTAATATTTAAAAGAAACAAAAACAGACAGGAAATAGTCATAGTCGTTCAGCAATAAAGTGTAACAACTGTCTCTGGCGCTCTGGCGTCACCCTGCGTCAAGAAAATATAAATGCAGCAAATGTAGAACAACTAAATAAACATGTTACATTTATATTTCTCGCTTATATGTACCTGTAACCGCAACATCATTCTGTTTTATTTGAGAGCTGCTTAAAAAGTGAGAGGGGCTATCGCAATATGTATGTATGCATGCTGCATGCCATTACAAAGTACAGTTACCACCAGGACTATTTGATTGTGATACACATGTTAATCCAGTCTTTAATTCGCAGGTAGTCTCGCAGCGCCCGCTGGGAGTTTATCTGCTCAGCGGTGGTCACATGACTTACTATTTATACATAAATAAATAGTTCTGCACTGATATCGAAACTGCGGAAGGGCGTCCTGCGAGCAGAAGAGGGGGATTTTGTGTAGGACGTCTCACAGGTGACCCCTGCTGCTGCGGAAGGAGTTGCCCTTTCTGGAGATCTGAAAGGCAAGTCTGGCCATTATAAAGCAATCAACTACTCTACACTTTCTGAGTGAAATAGTTTAAGATGAAGGATGAAGGACACTGGTTGACTTTGTAATTTAGTGAAATATGGAACATTCTTTTGCTACCCACAAATAAAAACACAAATCAGAGTATTACACATTTCTACACTTTCATTTATTTTTTGGTGATTTTCAGTTTTTTTTAAAAGACCACAAAAATAAAAGGCCTACTGTTTTCACAGTAGGCCTATTGTTATGTAGGGTTGATGTGAAGGTGTGAGGGTGTGTGTCTGAGTCCTGAGCTGTCCCCCCCTAACCTCACAGCATTTAATCTGATTTCTCTGTTCTCTCTGCTTCTGCTTACAACAACCAGGCCAGACTTGGCCCAGTTGGCCCTGTACCATCATAATTCCAGATCTCGCGAACAAGTCCGTGATGTGTAATCAACCCTGGGCCCTTGGTGTGTGTGTGTGTGTCTCGTGTCCTGTAGAGCTGAAATGTCACTTTGCTCTCAGTAGGCCTCGCAGCACAGACGGCCTGACTTTGACTTTGGGGCTCAGGAACTACTTTTTTGGGGGGGATTATAATGTGCTGTTTTATTTGACAGCAAAAGCAGAAGTAGTGTTTACTGACCTCTGTTTGGTTGTGTTCATCTTCAAGAGCAAGAGGGAGTCTCAGGGCCGACGCTCAGTGGCCATGTCGTCCCTACTGCGCTGCATCTCCAGCTCTTCTGTCGCTTTGCTTCATAAAGGGGTCCGTCAGAGGATTCCTAGAAGCAGGCATTTCAGGACCTACCCTGTGTTAAGGGACCAAGAAGCCTCCAGAGGTAGGAAATGCACATCTGTCTGCTTAACCTTTCAATCTTTTTCAAGATGACAGCTCAGGTCTGCATGCTGTCTTTTGGTTTGGATTCCCTCTGTTTTTGAGTTGAGGAATTAGAGTTCACTTAAGGATATTATTATCTGGCAAGAAGAGTGGAAAACTCCACAGATCATGAACTGTTTGCAACAGGTTGCTAGAGATCTTCCATAAATAGGGAGAGCTGTAGTGAAGTGAGACTGAGGCTATGCTTACTGTACTCTGAGAGCAGAGCTGCTAACATGTGAGACCATGTAAGAGGTCAGTTAAAGGTGACACGTAAACCTTTTACTCCTGTCCAACATTATGTTCACAGACCATTGTTTTTGGAGTCTGTTTTCCGGGCAGATGTCACAGAGTGTTTGTGAGAGTTTTGCTAGTTACTGAGTGCTTTTAAGTTTGAATTGTGAATGTGTCAGTGTGGGAGTGCAGGCCTCTCTGCGTGTGGTGGCTCCGAGCCAATCACCTGCTAATAATGTCTCCATGATGGCGGGGTCACTGTGGTGTAGAAAAAATGTGTAACCCGACACTGTTCCAGGCCACACAATCTCTCTACACGCATGCTCTCTTGTGTTAAAAAAACCCAAAAGGTCTCCTTTTTTTTTAATAATCATTTTATATAGTGATATTGATTTCTGTGTATAAAGCTGTGTATACATTTTTTTAAGAAAGATCTGTTAAGAGCTTTTTATGCTCTGCAGACTCAACTTTCAGCTGCTCTGTGTGTTCAGGTGTGCTCTACAAGGACCTGGTGGTTGGGGTTCCTAAGGAGACCCTACAGAACGAACGCCGCGTGGCGTTGTCTCCTGCGGGGGTGGAGGCTCTGGTGAAACAAGGCTTTAATGTGCAGGTGGAGAGTGGAGCTGGAGAGGAATCCAAGTTCTCTGATCAGCATTACAGAGATGCAGGAGCCACCATCACTGACGTCAACGGAGCCCTAGGCTCAGACTTGGTTCTCAAGGTTTGAACATATCTGCTATTTAGTCACCTTATAGGCCTAAGCACCATTCTTTGTGTAGGTTGTCTGAGTCAGGATATTGCTAAATTTCTGTAGGTTCGAGCCCCCAGTTTGACTGAGGCAGACCTCCTGAAGCCTAACTCCACCTTGGTGAGCTTCATCTATCCGGCACAGAACCCAGAGCTGATGATGAAGCTGTCAGAGAGGCAGAGCAACGTGCTGGCCATGGACCAGGTGCCCAGAGTCACCATCGCACAGGGCTATGACGCTCTCAGCTCCATGGCTAACATCGCTGGGTAAACTCTCACTGAACCAAGCGTCTTTGAGCATTAGGAAAAGCGCTATCAAAATCCCATGTATTATATATTTGTAGCTGCTCAGAAATGTTTATTTAAAGTGAATGTGACTTTAATGTGTTTTAGGTACAAGGCTGTGGTTCTGGCTTCCAACCACTTTGGCAGGTTCTTTACTGGTCAGATCACAGCTGCAGGAAAAGTCCCCCCCGCTAAGGTATCTTCATATATGTTTGTCCTCTCTGAGTTTATTTTCATATGTGTTCACATTTTACAGTATGTATCATGTTTTCATATGGATTATCTTCGTGGTAATTATATTTCCTAAGGTTTCTTTCATTTTTTTTCTCTTGTTGAAAGGGTAGTTTGGGGATTTTATTTTATTCTTATCCGGAGCAAGGGTTGAAAAGGACGGAGGGTGTCGGATGCTTTACAGATTGTAAAACCCCCTGAAGCAATTGTGTTGGTCATTTTGTTGGCCTATACGTTGGGCAATTGCAATACAATTGACTTATTATGCAGGTCAACATCGCCCTTTACATTAAAGTTCAATGCAAAGGGTCCACACCTTCCATAATAATGATTCGGCTGTACATAGGTCCTTGTTATTGGAGGTGGAGTGGCTGGTCTGGCAGCAGCAGGTGCAGCCAAGTCGATGGGAGCCATTGTCAGAGGGTTTGACACCAGGTATCAGAAAATAATAATTAATAATAATTTCGTACTCTGTTATGATGGGTGGGATGATCATGTCTTTGATAATAATCGGACTGTTTGTCGACCGCCAGGCCAGCAGCCCTGGAGCAGTTCAAATCGTTTGGGGCAGAGCCTTTGGAGGTAGACATGAAAGAGTCTGGCGATGGGGTTGGAGGTTACGCCAAAGAGATGTCCAAGGAGTTCATTGAAGCCGAGATGGCACTTTTTGCCAAGCAGTGTAAAGAGGTCGACATCGTCATCAGCACTGCCCTGATTCCAGGTCAGTCTCATTCACTCCATTGTTCTATATCTTTAAGTGTTTGAAGCAGATGAACCATAATTGATTGCATGGTAACAATGAGCCAGTGTGGTGAATTTACTGATAATTCAACCCAACTGTTGGTGTGCAGAACTTGATAAACAAGCCATAACAACTCAATAAGTCCTTTTTGATGCATATCTGAATATGTTGACCGCCCCCTTGTGGAAAAAAAAGAAAATATACATGCAGCTTTGATGTGGATTTACTGACCTCTGACTATCCCTAGATTAAAAGATATTATGAACACCTGTCCCTGTGTTTCCTGTTTCCATGCAGGAAAGAGAGCTCCCATTCTGATCAAGAAAGAGTTTGTGGAGTCGATGAAGGACGGCTCTGTGGTGGTGGATATGGCCTCAGAGGCAGGGGGCAACATTGAAACCACCAGGCCTGGAGAGCTGTACGTTTACAAGGTGAGATTTCCGCAAAGCCAGCAGACTTTGATAGATAACATAAATGCCTTAGAAGCCTGTCTTTATGTAAAAAATAATATTTTTGTATCTTTTAATAACTAGGGAGTAACTCACATTGGCTACACAGACCTGCCCAGCCGCATGGCAACCCAGGCCAGCACTCTGTATTCAAACAACGTGCTAAAGCTGCTGAAGGCCATAAGCCCAGACAAGGAATACTTCCACTATGTTCCCAAAGATGAATTTGACTATGGAACAATTGACCATGTCATCCGTGGGACTCTTGTTATGAAGGTAGGTTTTCATTTGTTATAACTGTCCTCCCTTTCTGAATCAGACCCTGTCATGTGTTTTTACTGCTCCAAATTAGTACTAGAAAACCCAATCCCAGCTGGGAACAGCTGGGATTGGATCCCAGCCAGAATGTTCTAAAGGTTTCAAAATATACTTTTCCAGGAATGTTGGCTTTTGACAAATTGTTTATGGCAGAGAAGGCATGCAACCTCAATAGGACATATCAGTTTACTCATTTTTAAACTAAGCATTATTCAGACTCCTTAAAAGAGAATTTGTATTTCAAAACCTAACTGGTTCATGATTGCTGTTTGTTCAGTGTAATCTCCTTTGTGGTTCGTGAGTTTGTGTTTTGAACCATCCAGATCTGGCCTGGATGGTGGCTCCCACCATCCAGGCCAGATCTCCCACAATGCAGGACTCCAAGTCTTGATGTCTGGTTCTCACGCAAAACTCTGTGGACATCCTCTGTTTTCTCACACTGATACTCTTGTGTGTTTTACAATGTGCCCAGGAAGGGAAAGACATGTTCCCGGCCCCACTCCCTAAAACAGTCCCCCCACCCCCAGTGAAACAGAAAACAGCCGCAGAGCTGAAGGCAGAGAAAACAGCAGTGATCTCTCCCTTCAAACGCACCATGACCTCTGCTGGCGTCTACACTGCAGGTCAGACACAAACCCTCAGATACAAGCAGAAATATTCAGGCTAAATGTCAGCATCACTATGTTACTTAGCTTGGAATGTCCTGTATTCTCAAATGGTAAGACATTTTTTATCTTATCAATTCTTACCATGATGTTACATTTTGCTAGCCAGTATGTAGCAGATTCAAACAGAGCTAAAACAATGTATTTATTGAAAAACTGATTATCCATCTATATTGATGATAGTTTAGTAGAATTTAAAGCAAACGTGCAAAATAATTCATACAAAAAAGCAATCTTAAGACATTCCCATCGACCTGAAAAGGCTGTCATGGGAATATAACTTTCAGTATTTGATGATGTCTTATCATTTATTATAATAAAAGAAAAGCATGGTCTAAACGATTAGACCATGCTTTCAAATCTCTATGCCTTTTATCTCTTTCTCAGAGTTTTACTATCCATTAAAACAGAAAGGCCAAGAAAAGATTGATAAAGAAAGATATGCACATGTGTTGGTAATAAACCTGTAAGTTGCAGCCATAGTTCAACAATATCACATTTGAAAAGTTTTAGCCTGTTTACATTTCTCAAAAAAAAGAATATTCCTCAGAGTCTTAATGGAGCATTTGAATCCAGACCTTCCGTTATAATTGGAAGACATTTTTTGTTCAGTATGACATGCAAGTTCAGCTCTTTGAAGTTTTAGAGAAAAATATGAAACATCACGCTCACATAACCTTTTATGGAAATAGAGCTGTTTTTATTATTCCATTATTCCATTATTCCATTATTCCATTATTCCATTGCTCGAAGGGTGAAAATAGACTGAAAAATACATCTGCATGTTTTTCCCACTACATCATTATGGAAACATAACAACAACGCTGCTGTGTTCTCTCTGCAGGTGTTTCCACCTGTCTGGCTCTGGGCATCGTTTCCCCCAACGCAGCCTTCAGTCAGATGGTCACCACCTTCGGCTTGGCTGGGCTTGTGGGATACCACACTGTGTGGGGCGTGAGCTCCGCTCTGCACTCACCCCTCATGTCTGTTACCAACGCCATCTCAGGTCAGAGTCAAAATAATTTGGTTTTGTCCAAATTTAAAGATGTTCTTCTGATGGTCTAAACCTGTTTCAATTTGTTTTTGCATCCGTCTGTCCTCTCTGGCAGGTCTGACAGCTGTTGGAGGTCTGGTGCTGATGGGTGGGGGTCTCACACCCTCCTCCGTGCCCGAGAGTCTCGCTCTTGCTGCTGCCTTCGTTTCCTCCATCAACATGGCCGGTCTGACATTCAGCACTAAAACACAGAAATAAAAACTGAACAATCATTGCCAGATCAAATGAAAACCAATTCATTTTCCTTCTTCGTATATGCAGGTGGTTTCCTGATCACACAGAGGATGTTGGACATGTTCAAGCGTCCCACTGACCCTCCTGAGTACAACTACCTGTACCTGCTGCCTGGGGCTGTGTTTGTTGGGGGATATGGAGCCTCGGTGACTGCTGGATACAACATCGAGCAGGTTTCTGGAATATACTAAGAATACAACAAAGATATTTAAACAACCAGTATTAAAAGGTCCAGTGTGTAGGATTTAGGGGTCTATTAGCAGACATATAATATGATGTGCAAGACTATGATTTCAGCGACATATTATCACCTGAAACTAAGAATGCTTTTATGGTTTTATTTAGGCCACAATCGCCTTTTTAAGTAAAACAGAACTAGTAAAACTTGTCAGAAGTAAGTGCTACTTAAGATGACTGTGGCTGTGTTCACAGTGGGGACATCAAATTCATTCTAAAAATAACAATTATGTTAAACCAAATAACTCAGGTTAAGGCAAGTCATATAATTTAATGTTTATGTTAATAGACTGATGTACGAATGTAACTGTAAGTTATGTTAATTATATTTTTCTATTTTGCCAATAAACACTGTCAGGGGTTGAGATCATAGATTGTATATATACTTAATAACAGTCTATGGTTCAGACTGAACCAGCCCTTGAGCAGCAGTGGTCGATTGCTCTACCTTCTCTACAATGAAGTCATAAATGTGTTGTTTTCTCCCCTCAGATGATGTACCTGGGCTCAGGCTTGTGTTGTGTCGGAGCGCTGGCAGGCCTCTCTGCGCAGCGCACCAGTCGCTTGGGAAACACCCTGGGCATGATGGGAGTGGCAGGGGGCATCGCTGCCACCCTGGGTGCCCTGAAGCCCTCCCCAGAGCTGCTGTCCCAGATGTCTCTGGCCATGGCCAGTGGGGGGACCCTGGGTAGGAAGCTTCCTGCGTTTAGAGAATCTACAATTGTGATACGCATGCTGATATACCTGCTTCCTAAAAGCCTAATCTGGCACTGATTAAGTCAGTTGCAGCATAGAACAGATATTTTGGTCGTTCACTATCCAAAGCCCCTAGGAAGCATGCTAAGAAGTATTGGTAAGGGCGATAACTTCCAAAGAGGCCTCTCTGGGTTTCAGTCTCCAAAAGAAACAAAATTAATAAGGCTCGTGCATTGGCTCTTTTTGAAATTCAACAGTTTGTTTGGAAAACCACAAGACCACCATGAATGAGTTACATCTTATTAACTTTGCATGCGACTCCTCCAGTCTTTGAAGAGTGTGAATTTTTCGCTAATTCACAACAGAACATTAATCATCCTGTCCAGATACGGAGATGAGTGGATTTCGTCATCATGTGTGAACAACAGTTAGAAGCAATTAGAGAAAGCAGGATGATAAATGATGTTTTAATCAACATGCTCACACAGACAGCGGAGCATGAGGGTTTACTTAATGTTAAATTAGACACCCATGCTGGCTTTGAAGATCAGGCCCTGTTTGTTGGAGTAAAGTAATTGAAAGCAGGTGTTTACCTTTTAACTATGTTTTGTTTTACTTCATATTTTCTTAATCTTTGTATTCAAACAAAGCCGGTGTGCATGAGAAGTGTGATGTGCTTGACTTAGCCATATAAACTGTAGTAACTTAAAGAGATGTACTGATATCTGTTGTTTGTTGGGTCTTTATATCTCAGGTCTGACCATTGCCAAGCGTATTGAAATCACAGACTTGCCGCAGCTCGTGGCAGCCTTCCACAGCCTTGTGGGGCTGGCAGCTGTATTCACCTGCGTTGCCGAGTACATGATTGAGTTCCCCCACCTGGACACCCACCCTTCCGCCGGCGTACTCAAGACAGTCGCGTATATGGGCACATACATCGGAGGCGTCACATTTAGTGGCTCACTGGTAGCCTACGGCAAGCTTCAAGGTAACGGTTCTAAATGAAATACCTTTTCTGAAATGTTCTATTGTGCATTTGATCGATAGTCTGTACAGTATGTCCTGAAGGTCTGATCATTGTTCTTTATTTGACACAGACAGACTAATATCTAAATAAACACACTGAGCTTTTCGTCCTCTGGCACTGATTGACTCTTTCATCTAGTTAAAGCCGTAGATCCTCTGGTAAATCCAGGCCAGAGCCGGGGGGTGGGGGGGAGTTTGTGTCACTAATTTACATTGCAGTGCATCTGATCAAGAAGAACACATGAGAAGCTTTTTGGGTAATTTGCTATGGGTAGGAGGTTCATGGCTGTGGTTGGTGGAGGGCTATGGTCTGATTTGTAGATGGAGTTCAATAAGTTCGAAGACACTCAACCCTGTATTTACATGTTTTATCTTGTAAAACTCTTCCTTTTTAGCCTCACCAAAGATTGACAACTACCCCCTGCATTTAAAAAAAGTGTTTTTTGGGTTATAGGAATCCTGGACTCCTCCCCCCTGCATTTGCCAGGACGACACATGTTGAACGCCGGCCTGATGGCAGCGGCGATGGGAGGCATGGTGCCCTTCATGCTCAGTACCAGCTATGGTACTGGCATGGGCTGTCTAGTAGGAGTGTCCGGGCTTTCCACTATTATGGTGAGTCTCAATACTCCACTAAGCCGAGAGCATGTAAAGCAATAATATAATAAAATGACTAATGTATTGAAAAGTTTATTTCAGTAAAAATGTACATCATCAAATTATTCCAATGAAGTGATGTTTTTCCTATCTTTGAATATGCTGGAATGTAACGCAATCTCTCTTTTAAACATATTGATTAAATAATATGTGTATTGAGAGCAGATGTCGGTACCTGATCAGTGACTCTGGAAGTAAGTAAACATTTCCTGATGATGAAATACTTGATAGGCGAGGATATAAATCCTTAAACTGTTGTTGCTGATTCCGATGAACCCTTTTGAATATTGCTGCATATCAAACGAGTGTTTTGTTATTGGCTTTAGTGGATTTTGACTAGCTCCTTGTTTTAATTCTACAAAACTATCTTCCCAACAGGGTGTCACCCTGACGGCAGCCATCGGGGGTGCTGACATGCCTGTGGTCATCACCGTGTTGAACAGCTACTCTGGATGGGCGCTCTGTGCTGAAGGCTTCCTGCTGGACAACAATCTGATGACGATCGTGGGCGCTCTGATTGGCTCCTCCGGTGCCATCCTCTCCTACATCATGTGTGTGGTGAGTAGACGCACATGTATCCAGTCACATGTGTGAACCTGCACAGTTACCTGAGCTTAGTGTCCTCTTCTCTCCTAAGGCTATGAACCGCTCCCTGCCCAATGTGATCCTGGGTGGGTACGGCACCACCTCCACCGCGGGGGGGAAGCCAATGGAGATTGTTGGCACTCACACTGAGATCAACCTGGACCAGACCATTGAAATAGTGAAAGAAGCCAGCAGCATCATCATCACACCAGGTACACACAGTACACACAACACAAGACGTTGGTGAGTTCACTGGGTGATTATAATGAATTTTGTGGCTACAATTTACATATTGGCTCACCTGCTAAGGGGGGGGGGGGGGGGGGGGGGGGGGGGGGGGGAAGCTAAAACAAAAACAAATTATATCTGCCAATATAAAGGATATATTTTTATAGGAGCCAGTGAACATGAAAAGAACATGTATGAATTATTGGCATCCCTGCATGTCTGTCAAAGGTAGAAAAAGAAAGGTGGCAAAAACAATGAACCAGAGCTATCAGAGAGCCAGTATACCCATGATTCAACTTGAATTAAATAGTCAAATGTACAGATTAAAATCTTATCCTCCAGCCCAAAGTGGAGACACTGCTGAAAAAGACCAGAGCCCTTTAGGAGAGATAGGTTTATAACAAGGTTTTGGGTTGAGATCAGAGACTAAGACTTTAAACCAGATTCTCTCGTGGATCCTCCTGTGCGCTCCAACTGCAGCTTTTCAGGCTGTCTGAATCAATAACCTCAACCATCACTTTCATTGGATTAATTTCATATGACAAAAAAAGGATCAAAACTGTTTTCGCAGCACATTTTGAAAGACTAGAAGAAATCACAAGGCTATAGAAAATGTCCGGGATCTAATACGGCAGTAATTAATTAAACTCAGAACATACATATTGAATCAGGGTAACCACAAGAGGGAGCAGTTTGCCCACAAATGATCCTGCAGCCACCTGGACCTGAGTGTCAGTATATGTTTATCATCAAATGGTAAAGTATGATACATTTGATTTTTTGGTGTTAGATGGGAACCATATCCTGATTTATTAAACAGACAAAGCCAGACTTGTATGACAACTGAGTTGTTGTCAACTGGCCTCATCAAGAGGAACCACTCGGGGAAAAAATTGAATACTTGGATTGCTGTTGTTTTCAAGTGGCTCCAAACCAATGCAAGGACAGATGTGTGGTCCAACATGTTGGTTCGATTACAGAAACAGTGAAAAGTCATAAGAGCTATTGATTCCAGACTCAAGATTTCTCCATGCGCTGTCAACAACAAAGCACGGCAGTGAGGAAACAGAAGGCTCCGGTTGTCTGGGGAATTAGAAGATACGGGTTACGGGCCACTCGCTTCAAAACACTTGATTAAGGGTAATGCTGAACTCTACAAGGTACCTGACCACCAGGGTTACACAGAGGTTAGGTAGACCCAGGGAAAGAAGTTCTTTGCACGCAGGGGACCAAAAGCCACACCACACATGAGAATGGTTTCAGAAGAAAATGTCTCTCAGACTATTGAACCGCTATGATTAAACACAGAGAGGAGATGGTAGATGAGGACAGGGCGAAGGGGACAAAGGAAAGAATGAAGCGTAGAGGAATCATAGGGTTTATTGTTAGTGAATCCCTACTGTTCTTTCATTTAAAAAGGGTCATTTATTACAATGGGGCCATAAACAAAATGCAAATCCAGAATAAGAAATGCTATTGGATAATTGGCTCCATCAACAAGGTAAATGGAAGATTAGATTAGAATTACATTTGTGTATGCTATTGCATCTTAACTCTCTGTATGTTGTTTCCTGTCTGTTCTTAGGTTGGGGTCTGTGTGCAGCAAAGGCCCAGTACCCGATTGCAGACCTGGTGAAGATGCTGAAGGAACAGGGCAAGCGTGTCAGGTGAACATCTGCACCCATGATCATCTTTATATACAAAATGACTGCCAATGCTTCCCTTTGGTGGCTTTGCCCTGATAGAGATTTTATAAATTATTTTTACGAGCCAAAAACAAACTCCCTACCAACACCAGAAATGTGTATTTGCAGAATTTCCTGTTTGCAGTGGAAAAGTACTTTTCAAAGTTTACTACACAGTACTAACATAAAGTAAAAGGAGACAAGCTACCCATTTTATCACATTTACTATGTTCAGATTTGGCTTGATTATTTTAATATGACCAAACCTTATTCTTATATTCCACCAAATTTCAGAGAGAAATATTGTACTTTTCACCTACTTTATGTTGCAACTATAAATCATTTTTCATCACACTACCCAAAAATATATAAAGTAGTCAATAGTAGCTTTCCCTTTACCTGGCTAGATGATAAACATGCTACTTACTGTCTGGATCAGTAATAATCATTACAATACTTTCTTCAGTGAAATATCTTAATACAACACCACTGAATTAATAGTACAAATCTATCAATAAGTGTTGATGAGAAGTATAACTTGCTTCCATCTCGGACAGGTTTGGTATCCATCCCGTAGCCGGCCGTATGCCAGGCCAGCTGAACGTCCTCTTGGCTGAGGCTGGGGTTCCCTACGATGTGGTGCTGGAGATGGATGAGATCAATGACGACTTCGCAGGTACACTTTAGTTTTTTTTTACAGAGAGCTCCACATGATTGAGAATATTACGACATGAATTGTGTTAAAATAATCTCATCCTCCTTTCATTTGCACATGGAGCAGCCTTGTGTTGCTTCTTGATTTTTAGACATGTCATGTTATCAGGGCAACAGTCTTGTTTTCTTAGCAACCAGGCATGCAGTGTGAGACACATGGTTCTGTTTATGATAAGTGTGGTGCTGGGAAACCTAGTGACATTAGTGAGGACAAACGCGGAGCATTACTCAAGCATTTTTTCCATATATGTGTAAACGTCTGTGGCCCACAGAGACGGACTTGACACTTGTCATCGGAGCCAATGACACCGTGAACTCTGCAGCACAAGAAGATCCCAACTCCATAATTGCTGGAATGCCAGTTCTGGAGGTGTGGAAGTCCAAACAGGTTGGTCAACTTTTGATATGTATTGCAGTCCCAACATTATAACTGCACTTTTTTTCTGTGAATGTAAAAGTGACCATATCCACTCAAACTTTACTCCAGGTGATAGTGATGAAGCGTACCTTGGGCGTGGGCTACGCCGCAGTAGATAACCCCATCTTCTACAAGCCCAACACATCAATGTTACTGGGAGATGCCAAGAAGACGTGTGACAGCCTGCAAGCGAAGATCAGAGAGGCCTACTACTAAAGACCCCCCCATTAGCTTAGCATTATGGACAGTAGCTATCAAGTACAGAGACAGGTTGACAGATTCTCACTATAAGCTTTCAGGATATATATTTATGGATTTATGCAACAAATGTGATTTTATTACAAAGATAGCTAAATTCATAAGATGATTTTTTGAAAAATAAGGGACATAAATAACTCCGATTAACTACTGATTTGTAAATAAATAGTATTCAAATGTTTCTGATGTCAATTTCCTTGCCCATTACATTCTATATTTGAGTAGGGAACCAAACTCGCTTTAACTTTGATGGATTAAGGTGGAAGAGCATTACTTTTAGTTTTTATATCTCACACACAAGTGTCAAAAGCAAACTTCTGAATACATTTCCATGTTGAATTAAAGAATAGATCAAGACATAGCTTTTTCCCACCGGTTTATAAAATACCCTAAATTATGTGGATTTTATAGTTTACTATAATCCAGTTTATTGCAACTGCTATTTGTATTGATTTACTCATGTAGCAAACACACCACATTCATGCTTGGCAATTGTAATCTTTTTGTGTTTTATTGCATATTCTTAAGCAAATCATATTTACAAAACAAAATATCACTCGGCAATAAATAAAACAAATCACAAATGAGCTTGCAGGTAAATCTACTTCTCAGCTACAGATCCTAAGTCTCTTTAAACTGCTTTCTCCTCTTTCTCGTTTTCCAGCTGATCTTTCTTTTCTTGTTTTGATTTGTTGACAACTGAGTGTAGGTACGAGTAGAAAAAGAGAAGGTTATCATATTCTCCATTGTACTCCTGAGCAAGGCAATGCTTGTGGAAGTCCTTGAGAAAATAATAAATCGCCTCGATAGTAGCTAGGTAGGTGTCTGGTTTGCCCCTCTGACTCCGCCAGAAACACGTTTTCCTCGTCTTCAGTTCCACCCGGAGGATACCTGGAGGAGAACACATGTCAGTCAGAGTGCACACGCGAACACAGAGTGAGATCATGTTAAACAGCGATGTGGGTGAAGTGCATTTGCCCCTAATAATCACCAGCAGTCAGAGCTATTTAAAAAGCTGCACGATACAATCTGCCATGATTACCTTGCAGTCTCTCATCTGTGCTGATCTTGTTGGTCTGGTTCCATGTGCTGTCAATGAAGACCACCCTCTGTAAGGGATACGCCCTGGACTCCAAGCCCTTTGATTCATCTGGGGTCCCTGACCCTGGGCTGTCAGCAGTGTCCGTGGCCCCTGTCACTTCCTCTCTTTTCAGCCTCTTTATACAGGGTTCACCAGAGGGGCCGTGTGACCTGCTGTCGGTCATGTCGTGCAAACACTGGATCATGTCAAGAACCGAGACAGCCCCTGGACCCGGGAACACCAACACCACCTAGAGAGGCAGAGGGACAACACAGATTCAGAGTAGAACATTGTCGTACACACCAAGACTGGATATGTCCTTTCTTCAATTTGATTATTTATACATGCCGATATTTAGAAGCACTGAGATAATATAACACAGGGTTGAACGCAGCAAATGAAAAGTGAAAGACGGAGATAATTAAATTGACTGAAACGGAGACATTTCAGTTGAAAGCTATCTATTACAAAAAGCACACAAGGCGTGTGCACTAAAGCTTTGGTAATTCTGTATGTGATGGTATTTATTATGATTACATAAAAAATGTAATGTTAATTAAAAGATAAATAAAGGTGCACTGACAGAGGAGTTTTCCCAAATGGGTACAAGAAGGAAATGAAGCAGCAAAAACATGAAGACAATGAAGAGCAATGGAACTGAAATAATGGGTTCATAGATTCATTCATAAAAAAAAAAGAACCTGCAATTTTTTTGATAACTTAATAAATGGTTATATTTTATAAAAACAATTTTAACTATTTCTTAGTTCAAACAACATAATTATGATAATTGCTTGTCTTTAATAAATTGAATAACTGGGTTTTTAACTTTGAGCGGACATAAGACATTTGAAGACGTCTTCACATTGATTTTGAAAATGTAACTAATTTAACTTTTTCTTATACCATATAATCAACATTCTTTCAGGATGCAGAACAACTAACCTTGTTCTTCTCGTAGTCAGGTATGCAGGGGTAAGTGTATATGTTGACGTCGCTGGGTGCGAGGATCTTGGCATGGATTGCAGTGCTCTTTCCATCCGTCTCATTGGGATGCTTGATGATGTCTATCTTCACAGGAAGCTGAGCAACACATACAATATTAAGAGTTGCGTCCAGAAGACAGTTACAGTTCAACCACCCCATTTGTACAATTTCAAACACATAGTACTGCTAAATTACAGCAACTCTCTCAAAAGAACAATCAAGAGAGTCCTGACCTCTAACTGACCTTGATCACAGGGATTTCTTGATGGCTGACACCCAGTAATGAGCAGCATGTGTAGCAGAAGAACATCCTTGATCCTCCACATTTAGAGCATATTAATCTGCCCCTCTCCTTCGCCTTCTCCAGCACCGCATGTGATGCCAATTTTAGACCTTGGAGAGGCTCCTTGGCTAGCTCACGGGTGTCTGATGAATCACTGGAGACTGTTGTTTTGTCAGGGCAACTAGGATGGAGATGCTGGTGTTGAGCCAGGCTGCTCATGCTTGCTCTTAAAATGTTGACAGACCAGTGCTGAAGTACGTGGGCCCTACGGCTGGAAAAAGAATGACAAACAAATCAAGCAAATATTGGAGGACAGAAATGAATCAACATTTACAGAACTTTAAATGATATGGGCCCAATAATGCGGAAAAGCCATTAACAAGCTAGGGATTGCTATTCAAAAATAGTCCATGAGTTTTTTCCCCAGAAAATCTTAATCCTGTTGGAAGACATTGTATACATTAGTATATTAATAATATTTTAATGATTATCGACCATCATACTATGATTTATATGTATTATGATTGCTTTTTTTAATCCGTTAGTGATTATATAAATTATAATTGAATGTTCTTCTCCGTTTTTTTTAAGTAACTTCATATAAAATATGTGGACTTTATTATTATTTGTTCTATTAGTAGTGGTAGTTTTAATTAATATTCTGAATTTATTTGACTGTTTATCATACTGACAAATCCACAATAACAAAAGTATTTTCTTTCCAGACATTACATATTCCTAGTTTAAACATTGAATCAGACATATTTACCCTTTCAAATACTGGCACGTTATGAGTCATTGTGGCAAAAATCTAGATACGGAATTTTGTCACAGAAAGTGCATTAAATTAATAGCATTAAACCAGATTCGTTTTAGTCCACACTACAAGACTTTTACAACTTGAAAAATAGTGTGGAAAAATGGTTGTAACCTGAGAGCAGAAGCGGTGTAAATGGTTGTTACGCGATTTAGCCACAAACACAAGTAGCTTAACAACGGTGCACACAACTCTGTGAGAGTTCGTTAGCACAACAAGCTAACATTACATACTTTCTTCCTCTATAGCTCTGTGTCATCTGACGATAGACTAACCACGTACAGTACATCTGCCCTGGATTACACACTGTAGATTAGCTAACGTTACAGTACTCTCAACATTACCTGGTTAACTGGAGTGAAGCCATATTATTTTTAGCAAACTCAGCATGTTTAGCTCCGTGCTGCTAGCAGACAAAAAGCATACAGTGGCTAGGTAGGTTCACTTATACCAAATACATACAAAGATACGTTTGTGTTTTTAAATTGAGTTGTAAGCAATACATTGTCCACTCACTAGTCAATCTCGATAAACACGTGTCAACCGGTATGCATGATGTAGAACCATAACATTTTATCCATGTGTTTCAAACTCAACCGGGGTCATGGATGTTTAAAGCGGACTGGACACAGCGTCGCAGGCGGGACCGGGGCACCGTTCAGTCCTATGAGGGTTGCTCAGTAGCGTATGAAGCCAAAATAGAGCACATGTAGATTCAGAAAGTACCCGGATCATCCGGGGCCTTTTGTTTACAGAGCATGCGCACTGGATTCTACCGTAAGCCCCGCCTCCGATCTCCCGCTCTCGGCTCAGTCATCAGTTTTTATCGAATTTTACAATTGTTAAACCCTCGTGATTTAAAAAGGGCTATACAAGTGTTTGTGCTGGGTAGTTTATTTACCTCAAAAAACACTTCTACGTTGATTGTCAGACGTCTCGTTCCCTAACTAAGTCAATGAGAAAAAGTATTTCTGGGCCAAAATGATGTGACTGAAGTTGTAGTACCACCGTTTGGACATTCCAAAAATCAGCTTCGATGCTGGTACATTCGACGAGGTAAGCGTCTTCTTCTACCCGGACATACTGTCCCGTATAAAGGACATTGTACTTTTGTTATTGTTCTCAGGACCGGCCCTAGACATTTTGCATGTCCCCCCCCCCCCCCCCCCCCTCCATGCAATACACAATAGAATATATAAAGAATAAATGAAAAATCTCTACAAAAGACCAATACACTGTAAAAACTGAAACGTATTGACATGTTGGTTAAATACATAAAGAAGGTTTCAAATATATTCATTATTGTATGAACATGTTTTAATTGGGAGGTGGAGGTCACATCCTCTGGGGGGGTCTGGGGGTATGTCACCCCGGAAAGATTTTTTTTAACATTTTAAAGTAAAATGCTTCAATCTGGTGCACTTAGAGCAGAATTACTAGAGACTAGATATAGGGGGCACAACTCTAAAACACCCATATGAAAAAGATCGGTTTACATTTTAACAATCAAATAAGTATGTGAACATAACCAATAACCCATAGCCAATAACAAAATAAATGTAAAGTATTTTATTTGTGTTGTTCATTCATATCTTATTTGACCTAGTTAACATTTATTTATTGATGCATATTTTTTTATATCTCCAGTTTTAAACAATACTTTTGGTTACTGTCCTATACATTGGAATGATTTCAAACCTGTTTTTATTTATCCTAATAATTATGAAGGTGTGCCTTGGAAATACTTGTTTACATAAATTGTGACCAAACCATTTGAGACCCACTGATATAACTTAGACTAAAGTGAACTATCTAAACACTCAGAGTCCTTTACCTCACTGAGCTGTAGTTATCAGCCTCAATCCAACAACAATCCGTGGTACCGATGCATGCATGCACACCCTCTCTCTCTCTCTCTCTCTTGCTCGCTCGGAGGCTAACTCGCACTTTGGCTGTGAGCTGCGGGCGCCTGATGCGTCAACATGCCCAACTTTCATCACTTACAGCGCCCATCATACAGGGCAAATGCAAAATGTTGTCGGCCCGGGGTGCAAAGGGTGTTTACTTTATGCAATTATTAATGTAAATGTATTACATCAAGGGCAGAACATTAGGCAGAATAAAAATGTAAAAAAAAAAAAATGTTATATATTTTTTATTATAATTTTTTTTATCACAGCTCAGTGCCCCTCCAGATCTGGCGCCCTAGGCGACCGCCTAGTTCGCCAGTGCCAAGGGCCGGCCCTGATTATTCTGTTGCTTAGCATCGAATTTAGAACGTGTGATTTGTGGAGAATATTCACAACAACGCTTGACGGAAAGCACTAAAGGTACATTTAAAAAAAAGAGAACAACCCGGAAGAACCTCGTAGTTTATAGTCTAGCAGCAAGTCCTCAAAAAAGGCTTTAGTTTTCGAGATACCCCTACCCGAGGTAGAACAAAACACAACAATGATTTTTCTTATCTTTAGGGTCTCCCATTAATTACATTGATTGTTGTCAAATTTTATTTTGGGGGGAAAAAAGCATTTTGGGTTGTTCTTTAGAACTACCCCAATCCCTGAAAAAGGGCCAAATTAGACCAGGCTGAATGTGGAAAAGGTGACAAAAAAGCCCATAACTTGAGAATGATCACTCTTTTCTTCTTCAGATTTGCTGAGGTATGAACCAGGTGGCTGTCCTACATCACCAAATAGTCAGACAATTATTTACCTAAAAAAATACTGAGTTATAGTAAACTTAGCTTTAGTTTAGACGGAAATTGTACTTTTTGGTGATAGGAACATAGGATTTTTCTATACATTCTCTGAGGCTGCATCTATTGTTGATGCAATTATGAACCTCAGTTCATCCAAGTTTGTGCACATCAGTCCATTTTCCTTTTTCTTTTTTCCATATAGCAGAAGCGCAAATTCTCTTGCGACTGGCAAAGACTCTTCCAAGCTGGCAGAGAGTCCAAAATGGGCCAGATCTTTGAGCTCGCTGAGATGGGTCTTGAGTTTGATGAATGCTGTTGTCTTTCCTATGCTGTACAAACTACTTGTTGTGCCACAGCCAGTGAGTGCATGACATGCTGGTAGACAGCTAGACATGTCCCAAAGCTATAGTCCCAACAAATGTCCCAAACTACAGGAAGTACTTGAGGAGAGGTGGAAACAAGACTGCACTGTGCATGTTTGTGAGCAACATTGTCACTGCTGCCCGACAGAGACTACACTCAGGTGACTCCATCATCTTGGCAGGTGGATTTGACAAAGGCGAGGAGGTGAAGAGCATCTGCACAGCAGGATTCAGCAGTTTGACATCACTACAGTGATCAGGAGGAGGCAGACACAAGGATGGTGCTCCATGCCATACATCTTGCAGAGTCATATTCCCGCATCATTGGAATGAGAGAGAGATATGTCCCCATCAACACCACATGTGAGAAAATTGGAAAATACATGTCTAACTGTCTAGCAGCATGTCATGCACTCACTGGCTGTGGCACAACAAGTAGTTTGTACAGAATAGGAAAGACTCAAGAAGACCCATCTCAGCGAGCTCAAAGATCTGGCCCATTTTGGACTCTGCCTGCTTGGAAGAGTCTTTGCCAGTCGCAAGAGAATTTGCGCTCCTGCTATATGGAAAAAATAAAAAGGAAAATGGACTGATGTGCACAAACTTGGATGAACTGAGGTTCATAATTGCATCAACAACAGATGCAGCCTCGGAAAATATGCCGCCAACAGAGGATGCATTTCAACAACATGTACAAAGAGCAATGTTTCAGACAGCGATATGGTGTCACAGCCTGAACCCAAACCCTTGTTATGGAGTCCTGTTGGCAAGAGGTGGATTGTCAGAGATTCAACCAGTGCTATTTACAAAACCCCCAGCACCTACAGAAGTGAGAGACATTACTCACTTGTATTGCAAAGATGCAAAGTGTGGAGAGAGTGGAAAGTGCCAGTGCCTCTCTGTTGGCCTTTCCTGTACGGAGCTCTGCACCTGCTGTGCACAATGTCAACATGTGTCCCCTAACGTTTCTGAGGAACCTGACATTTAACATTATATTCTAGTATCTATATACTTGACCTCTCACAGAATTATTTGATGATTTGTATAGTGTACTTTGAATTAAGGTTCCAGTTTCAATCATACCTGTACTATTTACACCTATCTTTTAGAGGCTTGCAATTTAGAACTAATACACTTTATTTTATTGGGTTACTCTTATTCTGACTATTTGGTGATGTAGTTCAGCCACCTGGTATTCCCCTCTCCAAATATGATGACCATCAGAGTGAGCATTCTTAACGTATAGGCTATTATGCCACTTATCCCCCATTCAGAATTTGACTGTATCAGAGAAGAGGTAGGCCTATGTCTAAATAAATCAAATTTGCAATAGAACTGTACCAGATATGTCCATACAACTACTGGTTAGTGTTCAATAGCACCCTAGACAATTCAGTAATGGTATATTTTTTTAGGGATCACTGTTTTTCTGAGTCCTATGTTCCTATCACCAAAAAGTACAATTTCCATCTAAACTAAAGCTAAGTTTACAGGACTATAATTCAGTATTTGTTTAGGTAAATAATTGTCTGACTATTTGGTGATACCTGGTTCATACCTCAGCAAATCTGAAGAAGAAAAGAGTGATCATTCTAAAGTTATGGGCTTTTTTGTCACCTTTTCCACATTCTGCCTGGTCTAATTTGGCTCTTTTTCAGGGATTGGGGTAGTTCTAAAGAACAACCCAAAACACTTTTTTTTCCCCAAATAAAATGTGACAACAATCAATTTCATTAATGGGAGACCCTAAAGATAAGAAAAATCATTGTTGTGTTTTGTATCTCAAAATCTGGAGGCTCTTCCTGCTAGACTATTAGTTTTTACATTTCCTAGAACACAATTTGTAAAATGTGGGCCCTCTTTGTTAGACATTTTAAAACTGAAAAAAACTATAGCCTATACAAAATACGACATATCTCAAGTATACAGACCTACAGTCTTCTAAAAAAACAAACAAGTTGTAATTACTTGTCTCTATGCTGCTGTGACAAACAATGTAAATGGTATTTCAGTCTGAATATCATTTGTTTTCACTATACTACAATAAAACATATGGGATGATCTGTCAGCAGTCATTCTAATATAGTAGAATAGAAGCTGGTACTCGTGGAAGTCTTATTACATAAACATAATTTAATTTCCCAGATGATATTTCACTCTTTATAACAGACCTACGACCAGCGTTAGAAGTGTAGTTTCCCAACACTTTAAGCGGAATTCCTCTTAACTTAAGAAATGATCAAACATATAATACCTGCTGGTACTGAAATGTAACTACAGTGGAACAAGTTAGTAACAATTGTATAATGTTACGTATTTTCAGTAAATACTGGGTAAAGAAGGAAAGCGGAAAGTAGAAATGATTGGTAACCAGCACTTATAAGTAAGTATAAGTAATAAGTAATCACTCATGCTCTGAACTTTGATTATGAAATACCTACAAACTACACTAAAGGTTTAGGGCTGCTTTTTAAAGTGTCTTATCCAAAGCCAGATGTGCGTGATGGGATGTAAAACAGATTGTTTTATGTCAGATTTCAAAGATACCTGAGATGTCACACTTTTGATTAAACAGACAATTGTATGCAGACTTGCATGGCAAACAGATGTGTATTGAATTATCTGTTATAGGAGTTCCAAACAACAAGACATCTGCCAGATGTGTTCTGTGTGTCAGGGTACTTTTTAGAAAAGTTTGAGGGAACTTGATAATAGCATTCATACTATTCACATGATGCTAACCTGTCATCCCCTTTTCCGGAGTCATTTCTTATGATTACATTTTTCCACAGGCCAACAACAGCTTCAAAAAAACAATTTCCCTCAAAGATAAAACAAACATGCCCTGTTGTCGCAAGAAAAAAAGTGCAGAAGGAAACATCCATTAATACTCAGTTTGCTGCTCAGTGATGCTAGTTCAAGCCAGATACTTGGCATCTCATCTTGGGTGCAAGTTCATCAATGTTTGGGGTCAGGCTCTGGGCTGAGGAAATCCTCAGGATTGAGTGAAGGTGTGCGTGCAATATACCGGCGGGCCAGATCTAATAGTAATTAAAAATTATCCTGCGGGCCGAAATTAAATCCACCAAGGTCCTGATTTGGCCTCCGGGCCTTGAGTTTGACACATGTGGTTTAGATCAACCTGCTTGCATCAAATACGAAGGAATCATCAGCTGTTCCTGACATGTCTTTAAATTAATTTAGTTTTTTGTTTAGTCTAACTGAAAGGGATAAGAAAACAAACCATCTGACTGCTGCATTTCAAAGATGTTTGTTTTACTGTTGACCGTAGTACAGATACAAATCAAAGAGACCAAAGTTAAATAAATGAAATTGATTTATTTTTTAATTTGTATCTTTTTTTGCGACTTGTAAATACCGTCAGATAAATTACAATATAAAATAAAATATTTGAAGTTATGGTCTTTTAACCGTATCCAGGACGCTTGGCCCAAGAAGACAGCATCGTATTTTAAGGATCATTCCCTGGATCCAAAGGGCAACTGGATGACCTGCCCAACCTTTTGGTTCCTTAACCACACAAAACCCAACCTTTAGTTGCTGTAGAGATTAAGGGAGAACCCTGCCATGGTAGAATATAGTGTATACTAAAAGCAATTGTGTATGTACATTTGCGTCGTGGATCATGAAACCAACCAAAACCCATTGATTTTTTCCCGAAATAATATTTAGCCAAGCTGAAAATCTGCTAAGCATCCATTGTGAAAGCAAAACGAAAAGCATGGCTTAATCAAAGCCTTTCAAGATTAATGATACAGTGGCCTTGTGATGCAAACCATCCTTCATTTTTATTTAGCAGGATAGCTCTTTAAGTGATTAAAAAGAAACAAAGTTCCTTTGTGGGGATCAAAACACCAAACACACTCATAACAAAACAGCATGTCTTTTCAACAACATGTCAAGGTTTCTCTGGATAATCCACACACCTGGCAGGAATGTTAGAGAATATAGAATGTAGTTCCAAGTAACCATAATAAAGCAGCAGGGTTACAAAGTGTGCTAATGCCAGCATTCCTCTTTTGATACGGAAGGTCCCCAGATGTTAACTTTTCAATACAGGCAATACACTTACAAAGAATAATGTAAACTCCCAGGCCCAGAAATAACTGCAATACTCAACATACTTTATTTTTCTGTCTCAGCATCTGAAAGGCAGAGGGCCTCAAACTCTGGAAAAAAAACTTGAATTATCTTGTAGAGTTGGCCTATATTTTTTGGACAGATAAGCACGTTTTTAAACCATTGCACACTTCTCTCATTTAGCAGCTATTTAAAAATGGTATAACATCTTAATCCTTATCACTGTGTTGGACGATCACTTCTGTACGAGCATACCTGTAATCAGAGGTGGGAGAAGTACTCAGATCTTGTACTTGAGTAAAAGTAGAAGTACCAGAGTGTGGAAATACTCTGTTACAAGTAAAAGTCCTGCATTCAAAAGATTACTCATGTAAAAGTATGACCATCCGAATATACTTAAAGTGACAAAAGTAAAAGTACTTATTATGCAAACATTTCAGAATAATATATTATATGTTTTGATTTTGTATTTCGAGCCAAACACTTCAGAGACATGTTTTGTATATATCTGAGACCTATACTATATTGATGTTAAACAGTATAATAGGGGACCTTTAAGTTGATAACCAATGCCTTAGAGCTTGCATATTAGTCTGCAGCACATTATTGATCCACGAGTTAGGTTGTCACTTCACTGATTGTTCTCGCTTCTGGAACTCAACTGTATACAATGTTGAAGACACACACAATTGTGATTAGTGATTAGTTATGCTCTCGGAAGCAATATGAAGAAACTGTGTTGAAAATGGTTTACTATTTCAAAGCAGTTGATGCAGTCAAAACAAAAACATCTGCTGGCCAAATTCTTGGTATTGCAATTCTGTGAATGAATTACATCTGAGCCAGGGATCAAACAGTTTACATACAAATACTAACGTTTTTATCACTAGTCTTATTGTTATTATGTCTAATAAAGCCCATAATAAAAACAGATCAGCTTTAAAGAGACCTTTTAGTTGTGTTTCTTATACAGTATATATAGAAATTGTATTTATTGGGATAAACCCCTTCAGATGCACCATCTCGTTTTCAAGGGGGACCCGACAACAGCAACAACTTACAGACATACATAAACAAAAAGACAAAAAGCAAAACATGACACACAAGACAAACCACGTACAGTCTTTTAAGTAAAATTCAAGTAATACATACAATCATTACAATCATTACAATTTTAGAGACAGTCGAGCAAAATCAGTTTCATCAATAACAAGTGCAGACCAGTTGAAAGTGAGATGATAAGGCATGTCTAAACATACCCAATGATGCAAGAGATCTAATAGCAGCAGGTAAAGTATTCCAGTCTGTTGGGGCTTTGAACATGAACGCTCTTCTGCCAATCGATTCTTTTGCAGAGGGGACAGAGAAATAAATCTAGACAGTGTCTAACTTGATGATTTGGCGAGTAGGGTACAAAATACTGCTTTAAATAAGGGGGATAGTTAAGATAAATGCATTTAAATATCAGCTGAAGCCAATGTGTGTGTCTTCTTACATTTAATGAAGACCATTTAAGACCATTAAAGACCATTGGTTATACATTGTGCAGTGATGTGTACGAAAAGGACAACCAAGAACAAATCTGCATAGTCTGTTGTAGGCTATGTTGAGTGGAGCAAGATCTGATTTATGTGCATTTTGGTAGACAACATCACAATAGTCCATAATCGGAAAAATAAGTTGAGAAGCAATTCTCTTTCAGACACTGAGCGTAAAACAATTGCGAGAGCGGTGTAAGACACCGATTCTGTAATTGACTTTTTGTATTACATGCTTTATATGTAGTTTAAATGAAAGTTCAGAGTCTAGCCATACACCAAGATATTTAAAGCTATCAACTTTATGCAGAGAAGTGCCATCCTTACATTTTATTACTACATTAGGTTTGGATTTGAGCTTCTGCCTGGTACCAAAGACCATGGTATTAGATTTTGTTTTGTTGAGCAGTAGTTTATTCTGTGATAGCCAGTCCTGTAAGATATTAAAATCCGATTGAAGAGAGATCTGAATTTGTGAAAAGTCAGATTTGGATGTATATATGACAGTGTCATCAGCATAAAGGTGAGAACGACAATGAATGAGACAAGAAGATAGATCATTTATGTAAATAGAAAACAGAAGTGGGCCCAGAGTTGATCCTTGTGGTACACCCTTTTGTTGGATCAACAGGTCATACTGTTTTCCATTAACAACCACACATTGCTTTCTATTGTGAAGGTACAAGTTAAACCATAACACTGTATTATTAGAAAGGCCAATGCCGTGAAGTTTATCCAAGAGCAGATATCGATCAACAAAATCAAAGGCTTTTGTCAAGTCAATAAAAATGGCGCCTGTGAGTTCACCACCATCTGCAGCAGAGTACAAGTCATTCGAAAATGTAAGTAGGGCAGTTGTTGTGGAGTGATTAGGCCTGAAGCCAGATTGAACCGGAGATCAAATATTATAAGTATTGAGATAATGTGACAGTTGATTATAAATAATTTTCTCCAAAACTTTGGAAATAGAACAGATTATAGAGATTGGTCTATAATTATTTATATCAAGTAGCAGATCCTTGTTCAGGATTGACACCCAATCTTTGGCCTGTTATGGAACAAAGGCATCTCTGCTTCTACAGCACAACAAGAATCAGGTATAATTTAAGTCTTTAATCATTTTCTCCTGTTGTGTTAAAATTAGACATTTGTTGTATTTTTTTACATTTTATTTATACAGGTGTAAAATCTCATTGAGACACAAGGTCTCATTTTCAAGAGAGACCTGTCAGTGGTAACACTACCACACAAAGTTACAGACAGAGAGGACACTAAACACATCGTAAAAGTAGTCATTGAAATCCATATACAGTAGTCAGATATAGCGGGTGCAAACACCCACAGATGATTTCTCCAGCTTTTTTTAAATTAGTTTAAAATCTGTGATGTTGGTTGCCACAATAGTTCCCTAATGTGCCTTATTTAAAATGGCCTTTACAAACCAGCAGTTGTCTTCTCCTTCTTCAGTTTGGTGACTGAATAAGTAGTTAATGTTGTCGGTGATAATGAACATTATTCATTAAATCAATATTTATTATCTCTCTATGTAAATAAAAAAAAATGGTATATTGCGTTGAGGTACGGAGGTCCTGACACTCTTTCATAACAATCTGGTTTTCCATGGAGTTCCGTACGAAAGGTTCCCTACACAGAATTCCCCTTATTGCATAACCACAGATTTCCTCTGGGAAACAAAGGTTTACGACCCTGAAATGTATCAAGTACAGCTGCGTGTTCCCCCTCCCTCTCATGGCCTCCCCTGTCTCCCGCTGCCCCAAGACCACCTCTCCACATCGCACGAGACTCCCCAGCCTCTCTCCCTGTTTATCTTCTCTCTCGTCACTTTCTCGTACTCCCAATCTCTGCTTGTCTCACTCTGTCCCTCCCTGCAGTGCTGTTCAGCCGCTGTCATACTTCCTTTAAGGCCGTAGACATTACCCTCATCTGCACATGCTGTTTGTTTTAGGCGACATATGGTTTTCTTTGTTCACGCTTCCACACAAATGTAAATTTAGCACTGCTTTTTTAAAACATTGCAGTGAATAGTACATCATTATCAAATATAGTCATTTATTACAGGAGGTCCTTCAAACTGTGAAAAATTAAGAAGACATGTTAATAATAACACTATTCTAAAGTGATATTGTTATTTGTAAAAGTGTACTTTACAGTAGTTTTGCTTGAAATGGACACATGTAACTGTGCTATTAGTAATTATGGATTATAACTAACCTATTTGATCCTAAGTTAAGACTGCATCTGTTGACCGACATGTCATTATTAATAAAAGCATATAGAAAATCTATTTCAAAATGCTTTTAAAACAATCTACTGGCAAACATTCAGTGTCAATATTACAAGGCAATATTTTTTACTGTAAAGAAATATAGGTGAAAGCCTGTTTTATAATTTTCTATTTGATAACTCTAATGCCAAGCAGATGAAGAAAAATGCTCAGCAGATGAAGAGGATTTGTGATTTCAGGAGCAATTTATCAAACAAAAATCTGTGACTCTTGGAACACCTTTTAAGTATAATTTATGTGTCTGCCGTGCCTGTGTTGCGTATTTTTTCTTGGTCTCTTTCTCCATGTCTATGACAGTCTCTCTCATTCTCCTTGGCTTCAGCCTCTCCTGCTGGGAATACACAGCCTTGAGTCTGAAATGTGTTTACATTTTGAGCATGTTACAAATTATCTGCTAAGACTAACTTTGCGTGACTTGGCAGAAGCCTTCACCTTGCTCAGATGTTGTTTGGGTTGAATGTATTTCAGGGGTTTGCTCTCTCAATTTGACTGTCTATCTGAAAGGGGTTCTCCAAGCCAGATGTGAACTCAGTCAAAAGGTAAAGTGTGTGTGTGTGTGTGTGTGTGTGTGTGTGTGTGTGTGTGTGTGTGTGTGTGTGTGTGTGTGTGTGTGTGTGTGTGTGTGTGTGTGTGTGTGTGTGTGTGTGTGTGTGTGTGTGTGTGTGTGTGTGTGTGTGTGTGTGTGTGTGTGTGTGTGTGTGTGTGTGTGTGTGTGTGTGTGCACGTGTGTTTATATATGATTGTATGGTAACCACAGCCTGCCAATATGTCTGCAATATTTTTTCTGCACTGACAATACTCCACTTTTACAATTTAAACTAGGGAATTAAAGGGACATTTGAACCAGTGTGGATGTATTTGTATCTTCCATCATATTTTTATATAAGTATCCTTGACTTGTATTGCCACATCTCAACCTCCCTTATCAGTTTGAGTGATCTTACTAATGCATATTATGCGTTGAGGATTGTCCAAGGACACTAACATTTCCCCAAATGTTTCTTCCCAATTAATTTAATCTTTTTTAAAGTACATCAACAGATTTGATTATCCTGTTATTGAACCAGTTTATCTTGGAAATGGACTGCTTAATATCTCCAGAGGACTGCAGTGATACTTAAGTTTATAAAACAAGTTGTTTTATTTATGATACATAGAGGCTAAATAAACCTAAATAAATTCAAATAATTATGTTAGAATACTAATCGAACAGATCATAGTTGTACTTGTTGCATAATTATGTTTAATCATAAACCCAAAATTGAGGACTAATCACTTGAGATTACAGATATTTAAAAAGTTGCTGAAAAACAAGGTCATTTTTCCTTTTGAATGGTTGGCATTTAAATGGTTAAAAGAAAAAACGTGTTTATTTCTCAAATCTGATTTATTGAGTTTCTGAGGCGGTGTTACATTTTGATCAGTGTGTCAGCAGAAAGCAATTCTCTCTTAATCTCACTGCAGTGCTCTGGACTTTATTCTGTAGTTTAATACGTGGCAGAATAAAGTAATGCTTCATATGTCGTATTTTTCACATTAATGTTGAATCACATGGTTTACCATTATTTGAATGAACACTGCTGGTGTGAAATGATTTAGTGCAGACTAAAGGTAGAACATTAAACACGTTTATGAGTGCAGATGTTTTTCACAAAATGGTCTAACCAACCCAGACAGGGAAAAGTGCTTGTGGAAATTGCACAAAGGTAATGGGTGTGCAAGTCAAGGATGTATAATAAGAACTGGATACAACGTCGGAGGCGGGGTCTCGTTCTTTCCTATGAGAGCTGCTCATTGGTGCATGAGGACAAAATGGCCCAACTTTTGAGAGAGCAAAACGTCACAGATTACCCGTCATGCCTGGCTGTCAGAGCAAAAGTACCCGTATGTGTGCTCATAGTCATATAGCAGGGGTGCCCAACCTTCTTTGAACCGAGAGCTCTTTTTTTTTCTTTTAAAGTTGCCAGTCTGCCGAGATCTACCAGTCCAAATAGAGAAGCGTAGCCATTACTGACAGCCTAATACCAGGTGAATACACACTTCTACTTGTATTAAACTAACCTTTGTACGATTAATACTTCATAAAATACTGCAGATCCTTTATCTTACCTCTTTCTAATCTACACACATACAAGTATTTAACTGAAGCTACACAACAGTGTTGGAGTTTATTCACACGTCACATACTACAGTGGGTAATGTTTTCAAGAAGCATTGAACAGTGCTGCCACATATGACACAGGACAAAAAGAAAAGACTCCTTTCTTTGCCATTATATAAAAATAGTGTTGCTACAAAAGTATAAATTAGGCTTACTAATAAGACAACTCAGATCTGAAGCTACACAGGAATCTGCTGCCAAAGTGCAATAAAAAAGACAAAATTAATAGAATCAAACCCTTTTTTTTGTTGCATTTTAGTAGAGTATAAAGATAAATGCCTTTAAAATAGGATGCAAGCAACACTAGTTTCTTAACCTGAATTGATAATAGACTATAATCAATTTAAACAGAACAGATCTTAATGTTTGCATTCTTATACCATTTTGTACAATAATTATAATGCATAAGTTCAAACAAACTAAAACTTACAGCTGATTAATAACGATATCTAACTTGAGTTTTTATTATATCAAAAACCTGTTGAAATGCTACTGTTATTTTTACTGTCCCCAAAAAGCGCGTCGGCAGCCTCCAGGAATGCTTCTTTCACAACTTCGCCATCTTTGAAAGACTTCATGTGTTTCACAAGAACGTGACTGACACGATAAGATGCTATGGTAGCAGCCTTGCTCTTGTTGTTGGGCCTGGTGAAAATGGACTGCTGTGCATTTAGCTGCCCTTTCAGGTCCCTCACCTTTTGGGAGCGTAGGGCAGAATTAGGAGGGAATTCCATCTCGTAGCGTTTGTGCACTGTTTTGAAATGCCGCTCCTAAATTACCCTTCTTCGATAAAGCCACGCTCGCATTGCAGATGAGACAGATGGACTTTCAATTGGAATAATCATCCTCTCACTCGGAGTGAAAATGATATATTTGGGGCTTTTTTTATTCTGCCATTGCGGTCTTGTGTGTGTGCGGACTGTCACTCCTGTTGACACGGACAACGTCAGCGAACTAGTGCCCACTGCACAAGTTGAAGAAACATGGCTTGGTTTCAAAAACAAATTCTCTGCAATACTCAATGATTTGGCCCCCCTAAGAACAACCAGGGTAAAAAATCGCGCTGAGCCGTGGATGCACTCCGGCATACTGACCACCATGAAAACCAGAGACAAAAAATGCTCTGAGTTTCATAAAAGTCAGTCAATGCTTTCCAAAAGCACGAGCAGTGAACTCCAGGCCCACGTGACTGAACAAAAAATTGTAAGAAACAGACTAAGAAATGACGTAAGCTCCATGATCAAAACTGCCAAAAAGAATTTCATCAATGTCAAAACTGAGGAAAACAAAAATAAACCCTGTGAACTTTGGAAATTACTCAATAACCAGCTTGGCTGCAGTAAAAAACTCAAAACGAGATTTTCTAACTTAAACATAAAGACCGATAACAGGCTCATCACAGACAAACTGGATGTGGCCAAGTACTTGAACATTTTTTTCACAAACATAGCCACAACTCTTGTAAATAAATTACCCTCCCACTCAGGGCTTTTTGGAGTAGATCACATCATGACCTACTACAAAAACCTAGGGGTACGCAAAGATGATTTCAGTCTAGCAAGGGTAACAACAGCAGAGGTACTCATTAAACTGAGCGCCCTCCATCCTAACAAGGCCACTGGCCACGACAATATCCCCTCCAAATTCCTCAGAGACACAGCAACCGTCATCTCACCAGTCATAGCTCACATAATTAACCTCTCCATAAAACAGGGAAAAGTACCCAAAGACTTCAAAATTGCAAGAGTAACCCCCCTGCACAAAAAGGGCAGCAAATTGGACCCAGGCAACTACCGCCCTGTTTCTATACTTACCTCCATCTCGAAAGTCATGGAAAAAATAGTATATGAACAGGTCGAAAAGTACCTCGCGGAAAAGAAACTAATCTATTAATTTCAATCTGGCTTTAGAACATCCCACTCCACTGACACATGCCTTCTTTATTTGAGCGACCACATCAAACAAGAGGTGGACGAGGGCAAATACTGCGGCATGGTGATGCTGGACCTACAAAAGGCTTTCGACACTGTCAATCACCCCATTCTGATTGACAAGCTAAAAGCAATTGGTTTTGATAAACTATCGGTGAGCTGGATGCAATCCTACCTGGAGGGGAGAGAACAGATGGTGGAGGTAAATGGTACTCTGTCCCCCCCCCTCCCAGTGAGCTGTGGTGTTCCACAAGGAAGCATATTAGGTCCGTTACTGTTCCTAATTTATGTAAATGACATGTCATCAGCATGTGACTGCAACTTGTTCCTGTTCGCGGACGACTCAGACCTGCTGGTCTCTGACAGGAGCAGATTGCAGGTTGAAAAAACCCTCAGCTCCGAGCTCGGCAGAATCTGCACCTGGCTCGCCGATAATACATTATTATTACACCTGGGTAAAACAGAGTCCATTCTCTTCGGTTCGAAACATAATCTCAGCAAATCCGACGACTTCTCAGTTGCAGTGGGTGACATTATTGTCACAAGTAAGAAGGAAATTACATACCTAGGATCTATTCTTGAGGCAAACCTCTCCTGTGACAAAACTTGATTCCTATACCGGATCTCCTCTCTGGTAAACAAAAACACCCTGAAAACTCTGGCAGGAGCACTCATTCAAGGGTACTATGACTATGCTTGCACGTCATGGTACCATAGCACCTCCAAGGCGCTAAAAATAAAACTTCAAACATCGCAAAATAAACTGGTCAGACTACTGCTTGACCTTTCATCTAGAACCCACCTCACCTCTGCCCACTTTGACAACCTAGGATGGCTTAGAGTAGACGACAGAGTACAGCTACTTGCAATGGGCCTGGTCTACAAGATCCACTACACCTCTATGGTACCCATGTACATGTCAAAATTCTTCCCAAAGGTCAAGGAATACCATGATCATAACACCAGAGGGAGCTCCACAAATCATGTGAAACCCAGATTTGGCACAAAAAAGGGGGAATACACATTTCGCAATTATGCCACATCAAGGTGGAACGCTCTTCCCACAACTGTAAAGGAAAGTAAAACTATACTTACCTTCAAAACCTCTCTTAAAGAGCACCTTCGGGGGAGAGCATTGCAAAACTGGCCCCGGTAATGGTACAAATCTCAACCTGTCGTTCAATGGACAGCTTCCCCCCCCCCCCATCTATGTATATACTCGCATTTTAGACTCTGTTACTAACTGTATATCTGTAAACTTGGTATGTCTTAAATGTCCGGTTAGGATGAATTAGAACGAAATCTAAAATGAAAATTGTAAATAAGCAATCTGTATGTAAAAAACCACCTGTATGTAAATTGTAAATAAGCCATCTGTATGTCAAATATGTCTTATATGTCTTAAATGATATGATGAATTGGAAATGGGGGACCCTGATGTAAACAAGACGAAAGTCTTTCTCTGGTCTGCATCCCCTTAACAATTGTATGTTTTGAGCTGTACTGTACTGTACCCAATATACAAGCTGTTAATAAACTTTTCAATCAATCAATCAATCAGCCCACAAGCCACGCCCCGACACATAGGGTCACGCCGGCCAATCACAAAGCTTTGATGCGTTCAAGTGCATTATTCTGGCACAGGAAGATTATGTTATAGGACATTAATGATAAAACTGAATATTGTTGTTCTATTTTTAGACACATCTCGCGATCGACTGGGAATCTCCCCGCGATCGACCGGTCGATCACGATCGACAGGTTGGGCACCCCTGTCATAGAGCATATGCAGTTGAGTTGCCCCTTAAGCCCCGCCCCCCGAGCTCCCACTGTATATATGCAGGCCGTTTCTCAATCTCGAGGATACATGCTTCCAAGCCAATATTTCAAGGATGCTAGGTCATCGAGTGCCGCCGAAGGACTGTTCCAATCTCCGGCATACTTGGAATTCCATCAAGGCCGCGTCCTTGGTTTGGGGGAAATTTCAAGGCTGCACATGGGTAGACTTCGCGTCCTTAAAATCCCCACAATGCTTTGCGCAAGGACCAATTTCAAAAACCCTTGCGGAGAATGGCTGAACCGACGCAGCACACATTTAAATGTAAGTATGTAGTGGCGTAGCCTACACTCTAAAAACAAATGCCTTGGCTCAACAAAGAAAATCAACGCAACAGTTTGCATCGATGTTTATTGAGTTAAGACAACTTCTAATGAAATTGTCTTAAAGCAACAAAGTTATTTGAGTTAGGGGAGAAGGCTTTTCCTCTACAATCAGAGGTGTTTTTAATTACCACTTACCTAATAATTGGTAGCAGTTCACAGTTTATCCTGGGCGGAGCTCTCCACAGCTGAAGACTTTCAAACTGTGAGTAAACAATGTGTGCTTCACTTGGAGGCTGTCTGAAGGTGTACACAGGTCTCAGATGGACTTGGTATCACATTAAGCATGATATTCAGTAATAAGTCTGGCAAAAATAAATGGTTTAAATTATTTATTCAAGCTTGCAATGTTTTGAACACACATCCCCAGTCACCTCTTGTGTCTTTTTGTAGTCCTCGCTGTACGCGTCCGCATATCGGCATCGCAACCACAACCTCACACACTGGTACCAGTGGCGTAGCTGTGGGTGGGCCCGGGTGGGCCTGGGCCCACCCACATGCACGTCTGGCCCACCCACAGCCAATCAGCGCTTCATAGCGCAGAGCCGGGAAGCCCAGAAGGAAGTGCCACAAACTGCAGTTCATCTAGTGGCCGCCGGATGGATGCAAAAAGGAGCAATTCCCATAGACCCCCATGTTAAAATGCACAACTTTACAGCAGAAATAAACATGTGTCTAGCCTGGATCCAATAAAACTTATTCTGGATATAGTTAGATTCCACCTTCATGACAATGGAATAGGGAGTGCATTTTTTTACCGTGAGTTTTTATAGTAAGTAAAGTAACTTTTGCCGTGAGTGAATGAGCGAGGGGGCGGGGCAGTTTACACACACGCAGCTGCTACATGCAGCAACACACACACACACACACACACACACACACACACACACACACACACACACACACACACACACACACACACACACACACACACACACACACACACACACACACACACACACACACACGGAGGAGATGGTGGAGAGAACGCGCTCCGAGGTGTGGTTAAACTATAGCCGTGTCGATGTGGACAATGCTCGTTACCAAAAGTGGAATAAGAGTTTAGCATGTAAGGGCGGTAACACGAGCAATTTATTTAAACATTTAGCAAAAGTGCACCACATTCAGACGGAGCAATGCACCGGGTTCCACTGTCTCTCTAGTAGCGCTGTAGCTCCATCCACGAGTAACGTTTCCACGTCAGGTATGTGTATGCTAGCAGCAACACACGGAGTTAACTACATTATACAAACATGGGTTAATGATTAGAGGTAACAGAGTTATTTATTTTGTTAAAGTTTCAGCTATTCTGTTTACAATTCTGTCATCACATTATTTAATACGATTTGTTAAAACATTGTTGTTTCTTTTGATGTGAAATATTATGTATTTAATTGAAATAAAAAGCAATGTTAGTTTTGTTCACAATTTGTTTAGTTAGTTTACTTTATTTTTTTCTCCAAAAGAACCGATAAAAGTCATGTTAAAGGATCGATAAGACAGACATACTTTATTGTCATTTCAGCAAGACACAGAGTGTACTATTAAAACGAAATGTCGTTGTACTGGCTTACAGGAACAGGACAATATAAAAACTTGCTAAAATTGTACATATAAATAAATAATAGTGACGTGGTGCTGATAAAATTAAAGATAAAGTGTGCGTTTAAAATATAAAGACTTACTATACATATAAATAAAATAGACATACTATATAACAAATATGTGCTCTTTACACAGCGTAATGTAATCTCTGTGTTACTGGTCTACTTGCTGTTCAGCAGTCTGATGGCATGGGGGAAAAAGCTATTGCAGAATCTGGCTGTTCTGCTCTTAATGCTGCGGAACCTCTTGCCGGAGGGCAGCAGGGAGAACAGAGCATGGTGAGGATGAGTGGGGTCTTTAAAAATGTTCTGGGCTTTTGTCAGGCAGCGTTTCTGAGCGGTGTCTCTGATGGGAGGGAGAGAAACTCAGATGATCTTCTCTACTGTCCTGACCACTCTCTGCAGAGACTTCCAGTCTTTGGCGTTGCAGTCTCTCGACCAGATGGAGATGCCGCTGGTCAGCACGCTCTCTATGGTTCCTCTGTAGAACGTGGTCAGGATGGGAAGGGGGAGCTGCGCAGGAAGTGTAGGCGCTGCTGTGCCTTCTTAAATAGTGATGTCGTGTGAGTGGACCAGGTCAGACTGCTTGTGATATGCACCCCCAGGAACTTGGTGCTGTCTGTAGTCTTCACTGCTGTGCCGTTGATGTGGAGTGGTGGGTGACAGTGCTTTTTGTTCCTGAAGTCGACAATGATCTCTTTTGTTTTATTGACATTCAGGATCAGGTTGTTGGTGTTACACCAGTCTGTCAGATGTTTCACCTCCTCCCTGTAGGCCTGTTCGTTGTTGTCCCTGATGAGTCCCACCACTGTTGTATCGTCCGCGTACTTTATGATGTGGTTGGTACTGAACCTGGAGCATAAGCATAAGCGCTATCGATAAAAGTAGTAGTACCGTTGTGTACCCTATGTGGATGTCAGTTTTACACACATTCTGAGGCCGCCGTGCCTATGTTTTTTGTTTTCACTGCTAATTGATGCTTATGTTCTATTAGTGCATTAAAAAATCATTAAAATCATTAATGAAGTTTCAGCTCAGACCCCACGCTTAATATGTCTCCCCCTGGCCCACCTACATTTCTCCAGGCCCACCCACACAATAATTCCTGGCTACGCCACTGACTGGTACTGAAAGTGCATGAAAGTGTTCCTATGGAGCCAAATATACCAACATATTTATGTAAACGACAGAAGAAGCGATCAAAATGTGTATTTCCTGGTTATTCGACAAAGGCCACGCCCCTGATACATCTGCCTATACCGTTATAGAATATCACCAGTTGTTCGGGCCACATCTTGTTCGGTAACACCGGCTCTAGTGAAGGGAGCGTCTCCGCCCCCCTCTCACCGCATACATTTGTTTCCTTACCTGTTCTATCGTCCAGTTAGCAGAGTGCTCTCGCTCAAAGCTAACTTGCTACAGCGCTAGTGAAGAGAGTGTCTCCGCTCCCCTCTCACAGCTCACAATTAGTTCCTGTTCTATCCCCAGTTAACTGAGTGCTCTTGCTCAAAGCTAACTTGCTACAGCGCTAGTGAGGAGAGTGTCTTCGCTGCCCTCTCACGGCGCACAATTGGTTATTTTATTTAATCGCTTATTTGACAGGGACATGCACTGTAATGAACACTTAAGACATTTAAATATGTCAAGCGTAACAGTGCCAGATTTAGCTTTGAGCTACTTTCCATTCCCTCACATAAAACATTTAAAGATCAAATGCAAAGCTTCCAAATATGCTACATTTTTATAGAAATGTTGTTTTTAAGACTGCCTGTATTTTTTATTTTATTTAAATCGAGATAATACACCCAAAAAAAAGCTTTTTATTGATCCAAAACTCGACCCAAAGCCGTCTGAATTTCTGACATGTAATTCCCAGCAGCCTCCGTGCGCGTGACGTAATAGTGGCCAAACAGTCTCTGGACCAAATATCCCGACTCGGCAGTATCGGTCACATGTTTTTCGAAAAGAAAACTGAATTAACATGGGTTATTGTTGAGCTTTTTGTTGTACGAACGGTGCGGGATCTGGGAGAGTTTTACATGCATTTCCCAAAGACCAAATCATTCGCAAAAAATTGATTTTTTTTATGTGAATCGTGTTGGATGGCAACCGACAAAATGGAGCAAGTTGTGTTCTGACCACTTCGCGTGTGATGCATACGACGTTGATCCTGCTATCATGAAGTCTGTTGGTGGAGAAGCATTAATAGCACGTCGGAGGCTGAAACCCGGAGCCGTCCCCTCCATATTTCAGCACAAGAAACCACTGAAAGAACGAAAGAGCCGGGCGATGCAGAAACGCCAAAGAATTGAGGTAAACAACTTTTGATTAGATTTCAAAGCGCACGGAGCACAGCAGATAACGCAGATAACGGAATTGCAGTTTTATTGCTTATAGAGGTGGGCACCGTTAGATTCTGTGTCTTTACGATCATAAACAATGTGTTGGATGTGGAGCTAGGATAAGTAATAAGGGCGCTAGGAGTGATAGGTTAGCATTTTTCGCTCGGGGCTAATTCACTGTTAGCATTGTAGTTTATCTGCAGCTCATTCATCGCTCCTCCACTCATAACGGAAAATGTCGAACGTCCTACAGTCGGTGATGCAGACTTCTTCTCCCATCTCTTCCTTCACTTTCCCATAGTTGTGGCAGCACTTGTTTTCTCGGCTTGTAGGCATGGTCTGGCAGTTTCCACATCTACACCAATTCTCAGCACCCTCGGCCTCTTCCTCAGATGGCGAACTTGAATCATCGCCATCAGCACTTTCATCGGTGATATCAGGTGACGTTTCCTTGTATTTCCTCTTCGACATCAGAGGCTCGTATAGATATGGTTGGATGTCGACAACATACTCCAGATATTGGGTGGCCTCCGACTCTGTATCAGACATGATAGACGAAACTAAGTTGTACTATCGGCGGAAGCCGCTGCGAGCGGCTAATTCAGAGGCTCACTCAGAGCGCCTGGACTTTATTTTTCTAAACCTCTCTAAAAAGGTCAAATTTCACTTGTTTTGCATCAATCTTGATACAGGGTACTTATTATATGTTATAGTTTGGATTCCTAAAGCTTTTAGTCTATAGTCTACTCAGAATCAGACATGATAGACGAAACTAGTTGTACTATCGGCGGAAGCCGCTGTGATTGATAAGCCAGGTGGAAATATGTTTGGCACATCTGACGTCACGCGCCGCCATCTTGCGGAGGAGCGGCGGAGAAAATAAATCGTCGGACTTGGTGTTGGGGGTTGAACAAAATTAATATTGCGCATTGCCAGACTCATATTATCTCCGATTTTAATACTGCAATATCTTAGATAGTGTTGTAGCTATATGATTTTGATTGTACTGGCAATTATACAAAAAGCTTTGCATTTGATCTTTAAGGAAATTACATTTTACAAACATGGTAAAAAAACAAAATACATGATATGCAAGGAGTGGCAACGACATATAAAGTGCATCCATCCTCCAGTTAACTGAGTGCTCTCGCTCAAAGTTAACTTGCTACAGCGCTAGTGAAGAGAGTGTTTCCGCTCCCCTCTCCCTGCACACAGTTGGTTCCTGTTCCATCCTCCAGTTAACTGAGTGTTCTCGCTCAAAGTTAAAGGTGACCTATCATGCAAAAGGCACTTTTGTACGTCTTATATACATGAATATGTGTCCCCGGTGTTCCAGGGAACTCACCAAGTGTCAGAAAACACAACCCTCTCTATTTTCTTCTATACCCAAATCCCTTAAAAAGGGGCTGCAACGGATCTGATACAGACTGATCCAGATTTGAACACTTCTATGACGTCACAGAAGTGGTGCTACGGCTATTGGGCCAACTCCACCAATCAGGAGGAGACAGCCACGGACATTGCCGTTCGAAAGCGCTGGAGACGCTGTAGTACATATGCCAGGCCTGTAGATGGTGCTGTTCTCACAGAATCAGCCCATCAGCATGATCTGTTTGGTATTTTGAAAAATAAAAAGTATAAATATGCCTTATATAGGTATGGTCCTACACTATATTATTCAAATATAGCATGATAGATCCACTTTAACTTGCTATAGCGCTAGTGAAGAGAGTGTTTCCGCTCCCCTCTCCCTGCTCACAGTTGGTTCCTGTTCCATCCTCCAGTTAACTGAGTGCTGTCGCTCAAAGTTAACTTGCTACAGCGCTAGTGAAGAGAGTGTTTCCGCTCCCCTCTCACTGCACACAGTTGGTTCCTGTTCCATCCTCCAGTTAACTGAGTGCTGTCGCTTAGGCTAACTAGCTACGGCGCTAGTGGAGAGAGTATTCTCGCTCTCCTCTCACGGCATAAAACCATTAACTGACTTCATTGTTCTCACCCCCAGTTAGCAGAGTGCTAACTACTATTGTGCTCACTCCCCTCCACTGCATATTTGTTTCCTGGCCCAGTTATTTACAGTCAGCTGAGTGCTCTAGCTATCGCTAGGTCTAACGGCTCTAACACCTGTATGGCTCCTCTTTAACCAGAGGATGGCCATGACCTTTGCCCCTCTTGTCTTGGCCTCGAGCGTCTGAGGGGAGGGCCTGTCGGAGGACCTGTGCATGAATTGCACCATCATGCCTCGTGCGGTGGGAGCTGCTAGACTAGCCGAGGTTGAACTACTGACTGAGGGTGGCCTTCCCCCTGCACAGTCGACTCTGCACAGCCCAGCCTACCCATCCTAGGCGTTGGGCTGCAGAGGCTGCGGGTGCACCGCCCAAGAAGAGGACTAAGCCTGATAGGCTGTCCTCCAGGGTGGACACTCACTACTGAGCTAGCCCAGATGAAGTCACTCCTCTTGGCTCTCCATTCTGGTGCCCGTGCAGAGCACGCTGCTGCCCACCCGTGGCTGAGCTGGTTCTAGATGACGATGTGTTCTCGATGGCAGCTTCAGCCACTCAATTTAATGAGTATGACGGGAGAGCCCATCCCATGCTTCTGGGCCTGGCTCCTGTACCTCAGCTCATGGTCCCTCGGAGGAGGCAGATGACGGCTCCATGGGTACCGTCATTCGCATGGCACTGGCTGACCAGCAGCTGGATGCGCAGCAGCCCAAAACAGCGCCTGCCAGTGTGTTCTTTAGGCGCACTCTTCGCAACCTTTACTGTTCCTCCCTCTTGTGAGTATCTGAGGGAGTTACATGCATGCTGGAGGACACTAAGGCTCTTTACAGTCTTACGTCCGATGGCCGAGCCCTGGCAGCCATGCAGGAAGCGGAAAGAGTTGGCCTTGACCACACGCCGGCTGTTGAGCCTACCATTGCTTCCCTCATAGTTTCCCCTGACGAAGCTCTGAGGTCGGAGGCCAGGTGCCCTCGACTCCAATGTCGGGTCACTGATGACCTGCTCACTAAGGCTTACGATGCAGCGGCGCGCATGGGCCGTATAGGCAATTCCCTCTCTCACCTCATGCTCGCCCTCTCAGCTTCCCCGCAGCAGGATGCTCTTAGCGCTTCCTCTACCAGCCTCAGTGACGCCTCATTACAGGCGTTCGCTCTGATGTCTAGAGAGCTTGGGCGCCTGATGTCCACTCTCGTCCAGACTCATCACCAGGTTTGGCTGACACAGTCACCCTTATCAGAGACATGTAGGACTCTCCGTCCACCGGCTCACCCCGATGCCCGCCATGGGCCTCAGCGCCCCACGAGGGGGCTGGCCCGCTACGGACCTGTTAACTCGCCCCCAAGGCAGCCTCGGTATCCGGTGCCTAACCGTCGCCCCCCAGAGCCAGAGGCCGGGGGGCAAGGTACTGAGGGTCTGGGGCCGGCTGTTGGTTATCTCTCCCAGCAGCAGCTCAACTACCGGGTAGCTCAAGCTTCAGAGCCCTGGGTGGTTTCCACCTAACCCAAGGGTACAAGCTTCAGTTCCGACGCTGGCCCCCAGTCTTCAGCCGGGTCAAGATGACCACCATTAGCGACCTGGCAAAATAAATCACCCTAAACCAGGAGCTGTCAGTCCTCCTTGCCAAGGGTGCAATCGAGCCTGTGGACCCCATCTCACAGCCCGGAGGCTTCTACTCGACCTACTTCCTGGTAAGGAAGAAAGGCGGTGAACTTCGCCCAATCCTCGATCTGAGGGGACTCAACAAGTTCCTAAAGATTTTACCTTTCCATGTGCTGAGCACAGCGGAAGTTCTTCGTACCGTGGCCAGGGGGGAATGGTTCACGTCCGTCGACTTGAAGGACGCTTATTTTCATGTGCCTATTGTGCCTCATCACAGGCAGTTTCTTCGCTTTGCCTTCAGAGGCCGTCATTTCCAGTTCAGGGTGTTCCATTTGGACTCTCCCTCTCCTTAGAGGACTGGTTAATCTATGCACCATCCCGGTTACAGACGATCCAGGACACGGCTCTCCTTCTCTCTCATGTCGCCCGGCTAGGCCTCATGGTGAACATGGAGAAGAGTTGTCTGAACCCCTCTCAGAGCCTAACCTTCATTGGGGTGGCTCTGGACACAGTCACTCAACCAGCGAAAGCAGTGTTCTCGCCCCCACTCTCTACACTGGTAGACGTGATGCTTTATTCTAGCAGCAGCCGACTGGATAGGCTGTCCTGCTGAAACTTCTTTTTTTTCCAGCTAGGTGAAGGCAGTGCTCTCGCTCCCGCTCCCTCTGCTGGTAACATGGGTGTAGTTACATCCCTTTTGTGTTCGGCGAGTAGGAGCGTTGCTCTACTCTTTCCGTTCAGCAGGTAGCTGGTGAAGGCTGTGTTCTCGCACCCCGCTCCCGCCTACGCTGCATCTGGCATTCGTTATTAACTCAACCAGTGAGCGCGGTGTTCTCGCCCCCGCTCCTGTTAGACGCGCTGCTTCATTCTAGCAGCAGCTGCCTGGCTAAACTGCCCTGTTAAATTTCCTTATCTAATCCACCTAGGTGAATGCAGTGCTCGCTCCCGCTCTCTCTGCTGGTAACGTGGTGTAGGACATTTACATCCCTCTCTGTGTTCGGCGTGTAGGAGCATTGCTCTACTCTTTACGTTCAGCAAGTAGCTAGTGGAGGCTGTGTTCTTGCACCCGCTCCCGGTTACGCTGCATCTGGAATTAGTTATAAACTCAACCAGTGAAGGCAGTTTTCTCGCCCCCGCTCCTGGTAGGAGTGTTGCTTGATTCTAGCAGGAGCCGCCTAGCTAGGCTGTCCTGTTAAACTTCATTGTTTAACCCAGCTAGGTGCGGGCCTGTCCATCTGCTGCACAGACTCTGCTGTGGGACGCCTTGGCGTCTCCCCAACTGGAAGGACCTCTTGTCACAGTTGGAGGGTCGGATGTGGCACCCCGACCCCTGCCGCCTCCAGCTGTGGGTCTGGCCACTGGAGGGCCTGACCCACTGCTGAGCGACTGCATAGAGTCTGTCAGGAAGACTATTCTCAAATGCCAGGGCACCATCTACTCGTAGGCAGTACGAAAACAGGTGGAAACCGTTTTGTTTTTTTACTGGTGCCAAGGGCGAAATGAGGACCCAGTATATTGCTCGGTGCCTACGACTAGGGTTGGGTATCGTTTGAATTTCCACGATTCTGATTCAGATTCTACTTTTCGAATCCGGTTCTTAACGGTTCTCAATTCCGATTCTTTGAGGGGCAGGGTAAAAAAATGATACATGCTTCTTCCACCAAAAAAATTACATTTATTCGAGAAACTTTTACACAGGTTAGTTTACAGTAATATTCACATGAATCAGTCTGTTTATATTCACTGCTATGTAACTGTAACCTGAGAACCACTGAAGCTACAACAGTCCAACTTTTAAAGGAAACCACCCCCCCCCCCCCCCCCATTTAAAAACAGTTCTTGTTGAGAAAAACAAGCATATCTGCCTTCTCAGGCATACCGGGAAGAAATGTTTGAACATTTTAAAGTAAAATGCTTCAATTTGGTGCACTTTAAGCAGAATTACTAGAGACTAGATCTAGGGGGTACAACTCTAAACACCCATAATTATGAAAAAGATCGGTTTACATTTTAATAATCAAATAAGTATGTGAACATAACCAATAACCTACCATAGCCAATAACAAATACATGTAACTTATTTTATTTTAGTTCATTCATACCTTATTTTACTATTTTATTTATGCATATTTTTGTATCTCTCCAGTTTAAAACGATATGGTCTGGTTTACTGTCCTATAGTATACATTGGAATGATTTCAAACCTGTTTTATCCCAATAATTATAAAGGAGTGCCTTGGAAATATGTGTTTACATAAATTGTGATCAAAACGTTTGAGACCCACTGAGATAACTTAGACTAACGTGAACTATCTAAACACTCAGAGTTCTTTACCTCACTGAGCTGTAGTTATCAGCCTCTTATGCCCCTTTCACACCAACGCGTTTTCAGCTCCGGCTCGGAGCTGGAGCCTGAAAAGTGCCGGTTTTTCCTGTTCACACCGCAGCGGCGCCGCCTCTTAGCTCCGGAATCCGGTTCACTTCCAGCTCCAAAAAATTGTCGGTCTAGAGGCAAGAGCTTCAGAGCTAAGAGGTGGCGTCTCTTACGTCGAGGCGTGCAGGAAACTAAACCCACCTCTCCTGAACATGGGTCGACTGTCATGCCTGCCTACAAGCAGTAATGCTTATAAACACACTTTATAAAGTCAGGCAACACTAACCAGGCTTCGTGTGATTCTGTTTATTTGTACCTTACTTTGACCATCCGTTCACTGTTATTGATCATTGTGGAGAGAGGCAGACGTGTTGTTTTGTATTATAGCAGCTATCGGATGGAATCAATACATGGGCTGCACAGGTTGTCGTGTCCGACTATCACAAGTAGAATCATAATAAAAATACGCCGGTAAAATGTGCCTGTAGAAAACGGTTTATGCCACAATAGGATAGCAATAGCAAGTAGTCAGTTTAGCTTCGGTTGCTATGCTAACATCACCCATTTTATACCAGAGAAACTTTCATAACAGCGTATTAAGTACATACAACTTAAAATTCCTTTTAAATCATGTGGTAAAACGATAGTTACGTATGTAACTACGGTTCTATGAATACTGGATGACCGCCAGAGGCGGCGCTTTAGCACTGGATATCTTCCGTCTCGCGCATGCGTAGGTCGAATATTGTGACCTCGTATGACCCCGGAAGGCATAAGTTCCGGTGTTGTCAACGAGTTCAGTCCTATGGAATCTTCTCGCGGAAACACGAGATTCCGAGTGACCAAGAAACTCTGGTGGTGCTTTAGCACTGGATGAGCCTATACCAACAGAGTCACGAGGAAGTCTGAATACTCCCCCTGCTATAAGGATGGCCTAGGCTGACTCTGCAGGAGAACCACACCCAGCTGGTGAGGAGCGGCAACATTCACCCTGTAGTATCTGGCGAATGTGCTCTGGGATGCCCATGTGGCCGCAGCACATATGTCCTTGCACCTTAGGGAGGAACGCTGTGTTCAGGCCATAAGGTGACACCTGAGCCATCTGAGTTCCACCTCAGACACGAGCTGTTCACGGACAAGGCTTGAAGCTCGCTTACACACTTTGCTGAGGTGATGGCAAGAAGGAAAGCAGTCTTAGCTGAGAGCCACTCCAGTTCTGCCTGTAACAAAGGTTCAACAGGAGACGAGCATAGGGCATCCAGCACCAAGGGCAGGTCCCATGTAGGGGCCCTTGGGATATTCGGGGGGGCGAAGCCTCAGAGCTCCCCCTTAAAAAGAGGGATACCAACCTATGGCTCCCACTGTGCTGTTGTCAGCCCTTGTGTGTTGAGCTGATATAGCAGCCACATACACCCTGACGGTAGCGGGACACCGGCCTTCGTCCAGGAGGGACTGCAGGAACTCAAGGGTCGTAGGTAGGGTTGGGTACCGAGAACCGGTTTCCGGTTCGGAACCGGTTCCAACATTTCGATTCCAACGGCATCATTTAGACATGTGAATTTCGGTTCCGCTTTTCGATGCCTGAGGAAATGTTTCTCGCCGCTCTCCGTAGCCTACTGTATGACTGCGGCGGGGCGGGAAATGTAGCATTGTACCCAGAGCTCTAGGGCTCTGGTTGTACCCATAGATATATATAAACACGTGTTTATATACATCTATGGTTCTACACTTCCTACAGCGTAACCTGAGACCAGGGCCGGCCCGTCGCACTGGCGTTATAGATGTTCGCCTAGGGCACCAGATCTGGGGAGGCTCTGCGCTGACAGCTCTGGGAGGAAAAAAAAGAAGTTTTGACCGTTGGTGCTCTTCCTAATTTTCTGCCTTGATGTAACAACATTCATAATCAAGTAAATGTAACACCCTTTTCATCCCGGTTACACTTTTAATTTGCCCTGTACGATGAGCGCTGTAAGTGATGAAAATGGGGGATGTTGGCTTATCTGGCACCCGCAGCTCACAGCCAAAGTGCGAGTGAGCGAGGGAGGGTGCACCGGTACGCGCTGTTGTTATTAGCATCTGGTGCTAGCTGCTCTAACGGAAGAAGAAGATGTTTCTACAATGATGTGGAGGGAGAGTCCTCTCCAGTCAGACTGATGCGGCTTTCACACCAGCGCTTTTCCCTTTCTAGCTCCGAGCTAGAGCTTTTCTGGTTCAGCTCCGGTTTCCCTTTTCTGCTCCCGCTCTGTTCACACCGCCCAGCACCCGACTGGTGCTGCCGCTGCTGCGTCATGACGTCACCGTTTACATTGCTGATTTGCTCCCCAACGGCATTACGGCGCTCACAACAACAACAACAACAACAACAACGGGGAACTGCGTCGGGTCGATGATCGTGTTGCTTTTAATCACATGAAGCCAGAATAAATTGAATAACGACTTCTCCAACCTTATACTTTGCTCCAGAGTGCCGTGGTTCATTGTTTATTAATGTGTTTCTGCAGCATTTACCGACCGCTGCAGTGTTGGCTGCTCTTGCACGGGAGTTTATTCTCCTCCGTTAGCTCCCGGTTAGCTCACACTTGATTGATTGAAAAGTTTATTAACAGCTTGTATATTGGGTACAGTACAGTACAGTACAGCTCAAAACATACAATTGTTAAGGGGATGCAGACCAGAGAAAGACTTTCGTCTTGTTTACATCAGGGTCCCCCATTTCCAATTCATCATACTGCAGCGGCCGCTCTAAAGTATTCACTGTCCGACTCACACAAGCAGCTGATACATATCCCCAGTTCCCCTTAGCCTAAGTGAATGTGTGTCAGTCTGAATTGACGCTGTTTGGTATCACAACGCTGTTATGAAAGTTTCTCTGGTATAAAATGGGTGATGTTAGCATAGCAACCGAAGCTAAACTGACTACTTGCTATTGCTATCCTATTGTGGCATAAACCGTTTTCTACAGGCACATTTTACCGGCGTATTTTTATTATGATTCTACTTGTGATAGTCGGACACGACAACCTGTGCATCCCATGTATTGATTCCATCCGATAGCTGCTATAATACAAAACAACACGTCTGCATCTCTCCACAATGATCAATAACAATGAACGGATGGTCAAAGTAAGGTACAAATAAACAGAATCACACGAAGCCTGGTTAGTGTTGCCTGACTTTATAAAGTGTGTTTATAAGCACTACTGCTTGTAGGCAGGCATGACAGTCGACCAGGCGCGCCGGATTCATTTCAGAAGTGGGGGGGCCAAAAAAGTGCGTGTGTATGGCCCAATCCCAAACCACGCCCTACACCCTACCCCTACACACTCCCCCTCCGTGACGGAGTGAACTCCGTGGAGTGACACATGAGGCTCCCTCCTGTCAGATGGATGGAGTAAATACAGCAGCAAGCTTTGGGACGGCCTCCCCTCTCTCCGCAGAAACAGGAAATGCCGTAACTCACTGTATGTAACAACGGTTTCAAATCAGCATCTCTTTGGCAAAAAATGTAAATGAATAACTCAAATAAAACTCCAAACATCTTTCATTGTGTTTTTTTGTAAAGCTCTTTTAGTTTTAAACCTGATGTTTATAAGCTTCTTAGTTTTTGCAACAGTCTGTAAATATACACAACTTTATAATAAAATGCATCATTTACCTTTTTCTAGACTAAACACAGGTATGATCCTAAGTTAAAAGAATATGAGGTTATCATGAGGTTGTTAACATTGCAATTTATCAGTGGATGTTTGCTGGAAGCCTGGAACTAGGCTACTTGTAAACAGCGTGTTTCCTGACGGACACACATAACGTTGAGACCGGTCAGGTAGCCTACCTCTGGCTACAGGTGATGCAATTCATGACACTTATTTCAAGAAATTAAAGAAATGGACATCAATTATTTATTTAACCGAACCAAACAACAATTCTTGTGAAAAGAACGTAGGCCTATTACAAGCTTGTTAACAGTACCATAAGCTGTGATGTCGTGTAATTAAAATCACATGACTAAAATGTCCAATAACAGATGAGGGTGGATCAACCTTCAAACAAATGTCCCACAATACATAGGGTAAAGCAAAACAAAAATCCGCACGTGGCTAAATCTACTTAATCTTTCTACATTTTGCCAAAGTAAACCTCCCTTCGCTCACTATGGGCATAGATATGTCTCATAATTATTTGTGTGAACATAAAAATAATTTGTGTGTAAATATGTGATTTGTAAATGTAAAACAACATCCACAAATGCATTTAAAAGATTTGCAAACTCACAAATACATTTGCAAGTGTAAAACGGATCTGCAAATACGCTAAATATGTTCACAAATTTAAAAAAAGATCTGTGAATATCTCTTTAACATTTACACCTTTCGATCAGGCATTTGTGAATCCATTTTGTATTTTGTAGAGTTATATTTGTATTTATTCATGTTAGCAAACTATGGATAAGCTTAAAATGAGAATAATTTGGGTAAAACTGTGAGCTGGATTTGGGGCCTTTTGACATGTGTTTTTGAGGACAAAGGAAGATGGGGGGAAGGTGAGAGCATGTCTTGATTTGCATTCAACTTATCTGGCTACAGTGGTTGGGGAAACCTAAGGTCGGAGGTGTCTGTGATATTTGGGCGGCCAATCAATGAGCTCCAAATGGGAGGATCTGATAACTCCTCCCATTGTCAAATAGTATAAACAGACACACACGCGGTGTTCAGCCTCTTTCCTCTGGCTGGCTCACGTGCAGGTAAATTCGGGATCCCAGGGATTAACTGTGTTGAATTTGTACTGTATTGATTGTATTTGTATTGTCATATTATCATTAAAGTAACGGTTATTTGGTAGCTCTGGATTCCTTCCTGTATTAACCAGCTTGATAGGGACGCGCGGAGATTTGAAAAGCGGACTAGATATCCCTTTTAATCTCTAACAAATGGTGACCTCGACGTCCAGATATAACGAAGCTAAGGAAGAATTCAGACGCTTTCAAACATCTCAGACAATCGGCAGGACTCTGCAACTCTGCAAATAAGGTACGCAGACGTTATGAAATTCGACTGTCTGTAATTGGATACGCTAAAACTTTAGGATTGTCTGTAGGCGTTTCACAGTGTTTTTAAAGTTTAAATGGAATATACAATGCATATTTTACTATGTTAGGAAAGTTATATACAAAACGCAAACGTTGATCGACAGGTAGACGGAAAGTCCTGCGTAACGAAAATAGAGCAGTTTGGCGTGGATCTACAGGTAGTTTATTCCTGAGTGGCGTGGAGACGGTGCAGTTTGACGGTGCGAGGTTTGATTCCTGCACGACAAAACCTGGAAACTCGATATATCAGATCGGGTCGCCGTTTAAAACTGGGGTTAAATAACAGACCAAGGCTGAAAGCTAAAAGCCAGAGCTCTGTTATATGTTAAATCAAGGGAGAGCGTTTCCCTTTGTCTGTAAACTTCTGCTACTGCCATCTAGTGGCTGAAAGGGGGTATCACACCCTTGAAACTTCTGCTGCTGCCATCAAGCGGCTGAAAGGGGGTATCACACCCTGGACATTTTTCGAGCTTAGAGTTTAGTCATTACATTGCTGGCCGGTATTGAAGACGGGAAGCACGTTAATAGAAACAACGACAATAGCCCAGTATATTAATTAGAACAACTGGTACAAAACAATAAGGAATTGAACATTTTTTACAACGACAGCACCAGGAGATGAGTAAACTCAAGAATCTGTAGAGTGTAAATACATTGTGAAAAACACATTTTACACTCGAACTGTTTGCAAATTTAGACAATATAAATAAATGTTCAGAAAGAAGACATAGGCCTACACTTGATTCAAATTTCATTACTGTGATCCGATTGGTGTGCTCTGCAGGTTTACTATTGTTCGAAGTAACAGTGGGATTTAAAATGAGAGAAGATATGGAGATGTTCTTTCATAGTGTGTGGAATATGTGATGCTGGAAACATGTAAGTATTTCAGAGTTGTGTTGGGTAAATATGTAACAATGGATGAAACAATTTTTGGAGTGAGTTTTTGTAATATCATTAGTAGACATTAATTATGTTGTTTAGATGGCATTTAACAACTAAGACAGATAGTATGATTAGAAAGACACAGAGTGGAAAGGGTTGGATTTATTTAACATCAGTGGGCTAGACTTCTTATAGGTAATGTGTACCGGGACCTGGACTCCCCCTCTGAGTTAGAAAGGCTTTGATCCCGACCCTCCAAGCAGACAAAAATACCTAACCCAACAGGAGACTCCTCCTTCTCCATCGTACAGACAGAGAACCAGAGCTGAACCAACAACAACAACAAGACTACATCAAGACTGCAGCCAGAACTATCTCCACCTGTGGCATCCAGAACCAAACCAGCATACTGACAAAGAGGCAAACTCTCATCGGTCCCTCAAACAGGACATGAAGTTCCAAACTGCGCCGCGAGATTTGGCACAATAGACATGAGAGCAGAATCCGCCCTCCATAAAAACAGCAGAGAGACTGTAAAGGAGGAGTGCAACAACAGTGGCATGATGGGGCTGCGGATGTAACTGGGCCAATGGCTGCCTAAAAAAGTTACAGTGGATGGATTCAACAGCTGATGGACTGAAGAGAAGACAGAATCAGAGGAGTTGGCATGGTCGATTAGAAGTGAGGAGGCCGGGGTCACGGCTTGAGAAAACCAGGGGAGGAGGAAAGGAGAACGGGAATGAGTGAGTTACACATAAACACACTTATTCACAAAACGCACATTTAAATAACTTGAATTAACTTCATAAATACGTAAAGACAGAAAGATTTATTAATCATTTGGTAAATTAAAAATAGCAGTAAAGAGGAAACTATTAAAGTAAAATGATAATCATCCTAAAACACACTGACAGAGTAGAACCATATTCTTCAATATTTTCATCATGTTAACAAATCATTCTTTAAGACATTTTTATTCACGTGTGAATAAAGTAGTGATCTCATTGGTTACAATATTGATCACCATTAAAAGGATAGTTTTAGGAACCACTCTATAAGACAAATCTTTATTTGTATTAATAATGTTAAAGAGGGAGCTGGTGCCAAGTCACATATAAAATTCCAATCTAAAGTGTTGATTTCACCATTGTGGCATAGTTATTACCATAGGACTTCGGCTTTAAATCCTTGATAAAGGAGGGAGTAATTGTTGCATGTTCGGACACCCAAGGTTCCACACACTGCTAAAGAGTTTATCATTGTTTTTTAAGTAGACCAGAATTATAATGAGCTATGAAATGCAGAGCGACACAGATCCTAGTAATGTTTGGACTCAAGATAATAGTTATTGTACACAAGTTTCTGAAATAGATCATTAGACATTTTAATACTAATTAGGTGTAAATGGATTGCAGTAGTAGTAGTACTCGAAGGAAGTGAGTTTTGTACCAAGTTTCAGGAAAAGTGGGAGGCAGAAGTCCCAATGACAAGTGAGAATCATCTTGAAAATCATAGTTGAAATCGTGACATATTTTTGTAGACAAAGGATACTGGCCTATGCTGAAATGTCAAAGTCTCTGCAGAGCACGACACATGGCCAAAAAAGACGGAGACCAACTGACCTTTGACCCTGACCGACAGTGTAACTTCACAAGGCACTGTGGATGACTGACTCTGGGGTGGACCTGACCAAACTTGACATGACAACCAGACAGTGTGAGTGTGAATGAATGCCGGCATGTGATCAGTGTAACTGCATGATTCTAAAACAATAACCAACCAAGCATGTTTTTGGACTAACATATTATTTTGGAGCTCCAAGGGAAACGAGAGGTTTCCTAAAAATTCCACAAAAAGGGGTAACCGCACATGTGATATTTTCCTCTCACATGAGTTGGTGGTTTGCAAATGTAAAACTAAAATCTGAAGATTCTGTTTCTTTTAGGCCTGAAGGACGGAGAGGAACACTTCTTTTCACTGAAGTGTTTACTGTGGAAATAATGATAATGGATGTCAAATTGTAAATAATGTTCGTTATGTCCCTAACCAATTACCTGACAGTTTTTGTTCCCCTCCCATTACAGGGTTTTGTTACACATGATTTCATGTGTAAAAGGGGGGAGTGAGTATAAGGTATAAATGTCAACATGGCTGTAAAATTCACAATTTACATTTTTCTTTTAAGGATTGACAGAAACCTTCCGCCCCAACCCAGATGTTCAAACTGAGCATTGAATGTAATTAACCTGCTCCATATCTGGGGATAAGATACTGTTTGATGAATGTTGAGATGTTTCTAAATATTGATTTGAATTATAGCAGGTAACAAAGAAGCAGTGGCCAAGGGGCTACTGTGAAACCGAAGAAGTTGACCTGTGATAATGAAACAATTTTGTAATATTTTAACAGACATTAGAGTAACTGAGGTTTGAAATGTAGAAAGAACATATTACAGTTAAAGCTAAAACATAGTAGTGTATTGAGACAGAATTTAATTTAGACAACATCATGTAACTAGCCTGGTAAAGGAGTAAAAGCCATAGACTTTATTGTTTAGGTCATTATAGGGATATACATTTCATCTAAATGTATAATAGAAAGACATTTGATGACAGTTTGTTGGAATTCTGTATTCATTTTTTCAGCGTGATAATATCTAAGCACTGACAGGTAGAAGCAGTATCACCAGGAAATCATTCACTTTGTTAGTATCGTGATTTTGGTTGTTTTTGAATCCATAACATTAGTGTGTTTCTTTACCAGAAACATTAGCAGTTCATATTATATTTGGATTTTAAATAGGATTTCATTTAAAAATAAACACGGATGCTTGTCAGAAATTCAGAGCTATTGAAATATGTTATTTAGTTTACCTAAAGATGTTGGGGTTCTTATTTAGTTGGCACAATCCAAGTATTAAGATTCTGAAGCTGCACTGGCAGATAGGAGGTCTACAATTAATTTAGAAAACCTGTTCACAGACGGCTGTTGTTTCAAGACACCTCACCAACAGGCTCCAAGTGGGTCAAAACAGCTGAGCGTAGGCTTGAGGGAGTTGTATCAGATTTCTCCACACAGGTTGCTGGTGCCAAAAGGGGGACCCGAGAAGCACGAGGCCGACACTGCAGAGTTCGTCTGGCTGAAAGTCATCAGGACAAAGTGGCTCAACCCCAGGCTCTCCGGCCCCGACCGAGTGACCCAGCGGACCTCTTATGCCGTCTGCCTGGGAGAAAAGGGGGACAGCTCGTACCACGGGAGCCAGTGGGCGGCGGGGAAACCACCTACTAGGACCAGGGGACGACATCAGGACGGACGTGGCCCTGGCAGACGTGGACTACTCGGAAGCAGCGGACTGGAGGAGCAGGACCCTGGAGACATCTCTACAGCATCGACCCGGAAGCCGCCATCAGCGGGCCGGAGGACGAGGAGGAGGAAGACATCTCTCTAGCAGGCAGCCCAGAAGCTGCTGTCAGCGGATCGGGGGGACAAAGACACGGCAAGCCAGGACGGCACAGGGGACTTTTCGAGGCAGCAGAGGAGTCTACTTCGCTCTGATCAGTTCTACCCGTGAAGGGAAAGCTGCATCTCCCCCTCCCTATTAGCTGTCCTTGTGGGCTATTCCTCCGAGGGGGGGGGGGGGGGGCTGATGATTCTAGCACTCAGCTACCCCCTCATGGTTCCTTCACTGCCATGGAAAGTGGTGTTCTGTCTCCATGAAGTTTTCAAGTACTCTAAATACCAGCTTCGGATGGATTTATACAATGTTTGGGGACGGACACAGTAGAAAAGAATGACAGTGGGTATATTTCAAAATGCCTTGTCTAAGTTTATCTCTGGAGAAGGAGATAAAAAGGGGGATTTGTAGAGTTATATTTGTATTTATTCATGTTAGCAAACTATGGATAAGCTTAAAATGAGAATAATTTGGGTAAAACTGTGAGCTGGATTTGGGGCCTTTTGACATGTGTTTTTGAGGACAAAGGAAGATGGGGGGAAGGTGAGAGCATGTCTTGATTTGCATTCAACTTATCTGGCTACAGTGGTTGGGGAAACCTAAGGTCGGAGGTGTCTGTGATATTTGGGCGGCCAATCAATGAGCTCCAAATGGGAGGATCTGATAACTCCTCCCATTGTCAAATAGTATAAACAGACACACACGCGGTGTTCAGCCTCTTTCCTCTGGCTGGCTCACGTGCAGGTAAATTCGGGATCCCAGGGATTAACTGTGTTGAATTTGTACTGTATTGATTGTATTTGTATTGTCATATTATCATTAAAGTAACGGTTATTTGGTAGCTCTGGATTCCTTCCTGTATTAACCAGCTTGATAGGGACGCACGGAGATTTGAAAAGCGGACTAGATATTCCTTTTAATCTCTAACAATTTGTGGACCAAAAATGCGCTTGCGGATCTCAAATCTCTGTTCACGGATCTCAAATCTCTGTTCGCGGATCGACTTTTTACACACACGGAATTTTGAGACATATTTTCCGCCGGTCTCGGCTAAAATCTACTCGTGTCACTCGGTTATTTTCGGAAACCACGTGATGGCCTGCTGATGACGACATTTCCGCATGATTTCAAAGTAAGAGCATGATGGTTTGTTTAATGCTCTGTTTTTGTATTATAATGAACAGCGGAACGTTAGATGCATTCTTTATCACCATAACCCTGACCTAAATACGGTGCTTTTCTACAGATTACTTTATTACTGCACTGGTAAGGTAAAATTAGGCCGATTAATAAGATGTGAAGTGCTTTGTAACTTCGACCCGCTTGACTGAATACACAACAAACAATGAAGAAAGAGTTTTATCTGGGCTGTTTCGCTGCCAGCTGCTCCCCCCGGGACCCGAAAGTGGCGTATAGCCTGCACTTCAACATCAACGAAAGTGCTCAATATATGCTATATTGAACCAATAACACAAACTAACTGTATCACTATAACATGATGATGATGGTGATGGTGATGAAGAATACATATAACGTTCCGCTGTTCATTATAATACAAAAACAGAGCATTAAACAAACCATCATGCTCTTACTTTGAAATCATGCGGAAATGTCGTCATCAGCAGGGCCATCACGTGGTTTCCGAAAATAACCGAGTGACATGAGTAGATTTTAGCCGAGACCGGCGGAAAATATGTCTCAAAATTCCGTGTGTGTAAAAAGACGATCCGCGAACAGAGATTTGAGATCCGTGAACAGAGATTTGAGATCCGCAAGTGCATTTTTGGTCCACAAATACAAAATGGATTCACAAATGCCTGATCGAAAGGTGTAAATGTTAAAGAGATATTCACAGATCTTTTTTTTATTTGTGAACATATTTAGCGTATTTGCAGATCCGTTTTACACTTGCAAATGTATTTGTGAGTTTGCAAATCTTTTAAATGCATTTGTGGATGTTGTTTTACATTTACAAATCACATATTTACACACAAATTATTTTTATGTTCACACAAATAATTATGAGACATATCTATGCCCATAGCTCACTGGCAAAGCAGAAACTCCGGAGCACTTTTTTGAGGTCCAGGCCGTCGGTCAAATCTTTGTCGATGTGGAGGAAGAGAAGGTGATTTAAGCGGCGCTCGGACTAGTTGAATGAAGGAACGTCTTCAACCGACGGAGGCTGGAGAAGCTCCGCTCAGCTGTTGCATTGGACATCGGCACAGTGAAATACAGCCGTAGAAGCTTGTCCACTTCACTGAAGAGGGATTGCGTGCCTCGTTCCTGTGCCGCCAGCATGTCCGCGATTGTGGCCACCGCTTAACAAATAAAGTAAACAACGTAACAAATAAACAAATCTAAGCTTTTTTATTGGTTGTAATTTACATGGATACATTTGAATGGTGTGACAATGTCCTATTTGATTGGGTTAAAATGTACATATTCTTCCTGTTATGTCTGCCTGCTTTATTTTACCTTATCCAAAGTGGCCTGCTCAGTCGCATTGACCCGAAGACACATTTTGAGTTGTATACACTGTTGGAAAGAGGAGATTCCGAGCTTTCTAATGATATCAGGATTGTTTTTGTACTCCAAATATTAAGCAAATATATGTCACATTAGCCTATAATGACTCGAGTCATCATTTTGAGAAAAAGGCCTTCAAAGTATCCTCTTCTCTGGATCGATCTGATTGATTATTAGCAGAGCAAATTATCAAAATACTACACAGGGAAGATATTTTCGTTTGGATTACTGGTCTGGGGGAAACTCGCGAGTGTGTGTGTATACGTGTGTGTTTGTGTATGTTGTGTACACCGGCTGTTGTTATGCCTGCTGTGACGTTAAGTTACTCCGTTCTCCGCTTGTAATTATGCCGTTACAAGCTTCAAAGTTGTATTTATCATCTGAATTTGCCGAAACAAGTATAATATTCTGAAAGCCAAGACTTTGTTTAATTGAAATCAGATTAAAAAAAACTGTAACGGACCCTGCCGTGTTATCTATGATTACTATATGCCTTACATTCATAATTTCAGCAGGAGGGAGGGGGAGCGGCGCTGTGGAAGAGCAGAGTGGCACGTGAGAGGCGAGCTGTCATCTTCCCTTTACAAGCTTAAAAAATGCCTGTAGCTAATGAGATTGAATATAACAATACAAAATAACAAAATATACACAGCTAGATCAGATCGCGTTTTAGATGTGACTTTAGAGTAGAGGGGAATTATTGAAACGAGATTTGTACACGGCATCCGCCGCTGCGAAAATGTGGGGCAGGGCTGAAAAGTGGGGGGGCCAATGGCCCCCTGGCCCCCCCGCTTCCGGCGCCCTTGCAGTCGACCCATGTTTAGGGGAGGAGGGTTTAGTTTCCTGCACGCCTCGACGTAAGAGAGACGTAAGCGACGCCACCTCTTAGCTCCGAAGCTCTTGCCTCTAGACCAGTGGTTCTCAAAGTGGGGGGCGCAGAGGCATGCCAGGGGGGGCGCAAGAGACCAGGAGGAAAAATGGTTATAAAAAAAAAAAAAGATTACAAAAAAAAAAATCATAATTTGAAAAATTATTGATTCGAAAATAATATGATGCAGTACAGTACTATTACGTCTGGGTCTCTGTGTTTCATTAAAGCTCGACTGACTGTGTGCGTGTGTGTGCGCGCGTGTGTGTGTGTGTGTGTGTGTGTGTGGTGTGTGTGTGTGTGTGTGTGTGTGTGGTGTGTGTGTGTGGTGTGTGTGTGGTGTGTGTGTGTGTGTGTGTGTGTGTGTGTGTGTGTGTGTTGTGTGTGTGTGTGTGTGTGTGTGTGTGTGTGTAACGAGCCATTTTGTGTGCGCGAGCGAGAGAGAGCTAACGGATATAAGGAGTTTTTTCAACAACAAAGTGGAGCAGAGTCCTCTCCTGTCAGATTGAGAGACTCAGTGAGATAAAGAACTCAGTGTTATCTCAGTGGGTCTCAAACGTTTTGGTCACCATTAATGTAAACAATTATTTCCGAGGCACACGTTTAAATGATCATTATGGTTATACAAAAATAAGAGAATAAATGAAAAACAGGTATGAAATACTATATGACAGTAAAAAAAGAATAAAGTTTAAAAGGATGATTTGTAAAATATCCATAAATAAAAAGTAAATCTGTTAACAGGTCTGTTTCAAATGGGTGTTGAGAGATGTATCCATAGATCTCGTCATTTTGCTCTCAAAGTGCACCAGATTGATGCTTTTAACTTAAATATTTAAAAATAAATATTCCCGGGGGAACTTGCCCCCGGAAACCCCTATGCGAGGTCCACGCACCACCTATAAAAATAGCACTTTACCCCTGCTTACACCTATATGCCGTGAGCTGATTATCGAGCCTTCATTGTAACAGTCGCGGGTACACTGTGTATTTGCGTGGGGAGTGTTGCAGTAGAACATTCCACTGTAGCGCCCGGTACATTAAACCCTAAATGTTTGAGCACCCTCTATGAAACGTCAAGCTACCCCACAGCACCCCCAAAATAAATCTCTGGCACCGCCACTGAGCCTGACTATTTGTGTTGGGGGGGCCCGACATTTTGTTTTCTCCAAAGGGGGGGCCTGACAGAAAAAGTTTGAGAACCACTGCTCTAGACCGACAATTTTTTGGAGCTGGAAGTGAACCCGATTCCGGAGCTAAGAGCCGGCGCCGCTGTGGTGTGAACAGGAAAAACCGGCGCTTTTCAGGCTCCAGCTCTGAGCCGGAGCTGAAAAAGCGCTGGTGTGAAAGGGGCGTGTGTGTGTGTGTGTGTGTGTGTGTGTGTGTGTGTGTGTGTGTGTGTGTGTGTGTGTGTGTGTGTGTGTGTGTGTGTGTGTGTGTGTGTGTGTGTGTGTGTGTGTGTGTGTGTGTGTGTGGTGTGTGTGTGTGTGTGTGTGTGTGTGTGTGTGTGTGTGTGTGTGTCACTCTCACTCTCACTCCCATCCCGTCACATATTGACGGACGGTCAGGGCCCCTCCCCGTCGCTATATTACGTACAGCGGACCCCTTGACCGTCAGGCTTCTACGGGCAGGGCGTCCCATAGACCTTCATAGACCACGTGATCAACAACAATGGCCGACCTTCGTGTTATTCTCGGTGGAAAATGCCTATTTTAAGGTTCATTTGGCCATTAAAATGCGTTTTGATGTCATTTTATGCTTTTAATATGAGTTGTTATTTCTGATTATTTGTGCAGTACATGTACATGATGTTTAGTTTGCTATTTATGACTAAGATTACTTAATGAATGTGTACACATGCATGGTTGCTAAGGTGGTTGCTATGGACGCTGCAACAGCTCCCAGACCACGTGATCAACAACAATGACCGACCTTCGTGTTATTCTCGGTGGAAAATGCCTATTTTAAGGTTCATTTGGCCATTAAAATGCGTTTTGATGTCATTTTATGCGAGTAATGAGTTTTTAATTCTGATTATTTGTGCAGTACATGTACATGATGTTTAGTTTGCTAGTTATGACGAAGATTACTTCATGAATGTGTACACATTCATGGTTGCTAACGTTTTTTTGGTGGAAATGTGTTTTTTCACAGCAAAGTCACCCTCTGTACTTGGACTTATTGGGAGAATCTAAAGGCAAGAACATTCCAAATATTCATTTAGGTCTTTATTTTAGACCTTTAGTGTTGCCGTCTGTGAGGAAAATAAATGGGGCTCAGAGCCTCGTATTTTTTAAATCTTTTTTTTCCTTCTAATTTGTTATTCTTTTCAAAATAGCTCACTGTTACTCACCAATAACACACAATTATCCTTGCTTTTATTTATTGGTTTAATTCCATAATCTCGGGCTTTTTTGGCGTTCGTCAGGAACTGAATTTCAAAATAAAAATAACCGGAAACAGACGTAGGCCGTTAAGGGACATTTCGAGCATCATTTCGATTGTCAACATTTTTGAGTTTAGGATTGCCGAAGACACTACACTACCCATAATTCCCAGCTATCGTTTAGGACTACAGTCCCCGTGATTAATCTTCAAGGTCTGGGATTGGATGTTGGAGTGGCAGTGCGCCAAGGTTACGCCGAGCGTCAAACAGCTGTTTGAAATGGAACGAAACCACGCCAGACTATCCAAAACTGGAATCGAACGCCCCCCAGAACTACACACTACACTATTGTGTTTCGCAAAATGTTCTATGGGACGTCTCTACTGAACGTTTTCGTTTTTCCCACAATTAGAAGTTGCCAGTATTAAACACATTGGTGTTATCACATGTAAAACATATAATTAATAAATGGGTGAAAATCGCTGTCCATAATGCGCAGCATTAATATATAGCATTAATATATACCCACATGCAGTGCTTGAATTGGAATGAAAAAGGTGCCAGTACTCTAAAATCAGCAACTTTTTCAAGTCAATTTTATATATACAGCCCACAAACAAGAATTTGGCCACTATAATGCTGGTGGGTTTGTCTCTTTACTACTGTATATTTTAGAAAGGTTCACTGTACTTAACATTTTTTATGATAGGCAGCGGATATGGCTAAAGCTCAGTAAGGTCAATATTAACTGAAAATATAGCAATCAAAGTCTAGATCTTCTGCTGAAGACACATGAAGCAGAGACCTTTCAGGTGAGAGCCCCTCTGGTGGTGTTCAACATTAATGACAAGGAAACAAAGCTCTGGTCAGAAGCATTTTTTATAAAAAGCTTTAACAAAATTAAGTATTTCTGTACATTTTGAATGCAATTTAACTTTCCAACTCAGAAAACGAAAAACGAAAAAGTGCCAAAAGTCTTCTCACATGGCTGAGCTGCTTTGCAATATACTTCACCACTGAAGAATACAAATATGTATAAAGTAAACTATGATGCAATCTAACTTTCCAACTCAGAAAAATGATAAAGAGCATGAACAAAGAACATGTAAAAACAAATGCAAAATGTGCACAATCTAAAATGAGAAACTGTAACTGCAAGTAACAAAGTCTGAGCCATGGTAAGAGTTACATTGAACACCAAGCTGATCAGATAACTCCCTGGTTGGTCTGAAGTCCTTCTATCTCCAGGATCTGTACAAATCGGCACATTATGCCAAAAGTCTTCTCACTGGGTGAGCTGCTTTGCAATATACTTCACATTGTTAGAAAAGGCTCCAGAAGGCCTTGGGGACATCAGTATCAGGGGCTGGAGCTGGACAGGCTCTTTCATCAGCACTTCTCCTTCCCTTTGCCAGCCAGGACCTCACATACTGTTCCGGATTGAACTGTCCTAGTGATGGTCCATTACATTTAATGAAAACCAGGCTGGACAGTCGGCTGACAGAGAGAGCATTCCTTTTTGCAGTAAGGATATCGTTCATGCAGCTGAATGCCCGCTCACACTCACTAGTGGAGACAGCGATGGTTCGGACTGCTTTCAGTAGAGGCTCCATGGCAGCAGGTGTACGGGATGCCCTGGTTTCCTTGTATTCACGAAAGCCCTGAACAGTCTCTCTTCTGTCCACTTTCAGCACTTCGCACAAACGTAGCACCTCTACGTCCCCATACTGTACGTCTAACTCCTCTTCAGGCCAACTTCCAGGATGGATAACTTTCATGTCCTGGATTAGCTGATTGTCCCGGGCCTCCCGGCCATGTAATGGGATTTCTCTTGTGCTGACATGAGAGGAGGTTGTGGAAGTCATTCTGTGTCTCAGATTCTCTACCATACTGCGGAAAAACTGACCTGCATGAATCTGTACAAGCCTGCCATTCTCACGCAGGGCAACACCCTTGAAGGACTTCTCAGCTAGAGCTGTATGAACTGTAGTCATGTGTGGGCCAGGCATGGTGACCATGGATTCAAAAACTCGTATTTCTCGAGTTAAGAGCCTATCTGCTGTAGGCAGTGTCATCTCTCTTTTTTGGAGTTGCCGAGAGAGGTCGCTGAGCTCTGTGAGCGCATCGTACATCAGTCCCAGATTGCTGACAAACGTTGCAGATGTGAGCACATCATCCAGGCCCTTGTACTTTGCTCTGTCTCTGGAATCCCTGCTCGTGTCGTTTGCAGCATTTGTGAAGTGATCATGAAGCACTCGGTAGTTTTCCCAGACTGCTCTGACGCTCCTTTCACTTGAAGCCACCCAGCGGATGGACAAAACACGCCCTATCACCAGGAGACGCTGTCCGACTGCTTGCGCACACTGCGCTAACTGCCTCTGATTTTTGGGGGAGGCATGGAACAAGGAATAGAGTTTGTCAAAAAAGATCTGGAAATTATTGAGCCCTGAGACCTCCTTGACCACATCCCCAACTGCCAGCTCTAGACGATGATTGGAGCAGTGCCACACAAACAGGCTTGGGAATTTACTACACAACTGGGGTAGCAACGCCTGTTCTCTTCCCTAGCATGACTGAAGCCCCATCACATGCAAAAGAAACGAAACACTGACCTAAAAAGTCCTCGTTAAAATCTCTTCCAAGACACTCCATTAACGCCTTTGTGATGTCATCAGCCGTTGTTCCATCCAACTCGATCAGCTCCCAAAAAAACGTTTCGGGCTCAGCATCAGCTAATGCTGAGCGTAGACACACAACAAGCACCGTTTTACCACTAATAGTGGTAGATTCATCGACCAAAACACAGAGTTTTCTTTGGTTTTCTGTAATGTCGTTTGCCATTTTTTTCTTCAGCTCATGAGCTATGTGGTCGATGATTTCGCCACAGGTTTTATTGGAGTGCAAAACCCTGCCCACGTTCAGCCCATTCAGTTTCTGTACATTCAAATCAATTGGCGAATGTGAATGGCCGGTGAATGGCCGGCTATGTTTGCCAATTTTATATGCCGTTCGAAAAACTCTGATAGTGGTGTCTAATTCAGATGTATGCATAGACTGCACTTGATGTTGAATAGTTTCACGTGAAGCAGATGTAAGGATGTCAGCAGCTTTTACATGGGCTTGTGATTCTTTATGTTCTTTGATTTTTTTTCTCAGGCTAGCTTGTTGTTTGCCCTTGTCAACACCGAAATGAGACACTGCACACTCACCCCATTCAGTTGACAGTTTCAGTCCTTGTCCAGTGTGTATTCCCAAAGATTTGACATCTCTGCATATCCGACATCCTAGCTTCTTATCTTTAAGAAGGAGCCATGCATTGGTCTTGCAAAAATATTGCACCTGGTCCGTTGTCCAGCAGTCAGGTGCATCGCTTTGCCCAGTGTTGGTGGTGGCAGTTGCGCCAGCAGCAGCTAACGTTAGAGGCTCTGGAGGAGGCGGCGGAGCTAGTGCTAATGCTAATGCATAGAACTTGGAGCAGGAGGATCAACCAAAGAAAGCTCCCCATCAGACACAATTTCCAACACAGGCACAGCATTCTCTGTATTTGAAGTTTCTTCCGGCGACAACCGCTGTCTTTTTGCACTTTTATTAATCCACGCTAACATTTTAGAAATGCTAATTTATTACGTGACTTGCTTTCCTTCTCTCGGGGGCGTGCCTGCTCTGTTCTATCACATAGCCACCCACTGGGTGGGAGTTGCACTGCATAAACACAACACACGTGCTTCTAGGTATGTAAATTGTAAAGCATTAAAACATGGTTTTACTAACAGTTTTCAGTATGTTGTTACTTCGGCATTATTATTATTTTGAAACGTGTATTACTATTAAATCACGGTCAAATAGGTTAATTTTAACATAGTCGTTTCCACCACAGTATTTACATGGAGAAGATAAGCCCCGCCCCCTCTCCAGCAGGTTCTGTTTGAATGACAGGAGTAAACAGCTGACAGCCGCTGTGAAACTATAGGTTACTTGCGTAACCGCAGTTCTCAGAGTAACATGAAGTGAGATGTCTCACTATGGGATGCGCCTCATCGCGGAGCAAACAGAAGCATCAATCTCATTACGCCAATCCTGATTGGCTGGAGATCTTGACGTCAGCGTCAGGGAAATCACCCCCTATAAGTAGCTTGCGCCACAACGCATGCGCCATTCAAATAAGCACCTCTTCTCGCTTCACCATAGCAAGGAGGGCCGTCTGGTGAGACATCTCACTTCATGTTACTCTGAGAACTGGGGTTACGCAAGTAACCTATAGTTCTCATTCATAACACTCCGTTCGATGTCTCACTATGGGAAATTGTAGCTCCTGTATTGCCAGACGAGCTTATCTCGAAAATCACCGAACCAACCAGAACTTAACAGGTAGAGCTCTGACTCAACCAGGTGCCCAGCACTGCTTGAGTCACACTGGGAGCAGAACGTCCAGCCTGTTAGGAGGCAGACAAAAGTGAGCGGCGAGGACCAGCTCGCCGCTGCACCAATGTCTTTGATGGGAGACATCCTGGACAGAGTCCAGAATGCAGCCAGACTCTGAGTCGAAAGAGCTCGCGGACCCGAGGGTGCCTGCGAACTCTGACTCGTATGAGCCCCAAAGCAATTGCTTCCACAGACCAGTGGGAGAGCCGTTGCTTAGTAACAGGCTTGCCCTTATAAGGGTTAGCCCAGGACACAAGGGGTTGGTCATTATGACAAAGCATCCTTGATCTGTCCCTGTACGTGCGTGAAGCACGGGCTGGACACGGCAAATCCGGCCGCTGTTCCCCGGAGGAATACAGTGGCGGGGAGGATGCCTTAATGTCAAATGTGGTACCCGAACCGACCGCCTTAAGATAAAGGCAGGGTCAGGCTTCAACCACACTCTGTTTGCCCTGGGGCAAACTGAGTGCATGAAAACTGTACAGATAGTGCATGAGTGCCACTGGCTCGCTTGGCAGCTGCCAGGGTCAGCGTCATGTCACACTGTATTTAGATTGTACCACTCACGGGCCAGGCCCATAGAGCCAAGCGCTTTGGGTGTGGGTGAAAGATCGCCCCCCCCCCGCTTGGGACAGTATGTCCCTGCGTAGTGGGAGCTGCCATGGCTGCCCGCACAGCAGCTGATATATCTCCGCTAGCCAGTACATAGCTGGCCAGTGCGGAGCTATCAGGATAAGTGTGTGGCGTTGCTCTCTCACTCTGGCCAGAGTTGGGGGTATCAGAGCCAGGGGTGGGAACGCGTACAGAAGGCCCGGGGGCCAATTGTGCGCGAGTGCATCCACGCCTAACGGTGCATTTAGATCGCGCATCGAAAAGAACAGCTGACACTGAGCGTTGTCTTTCGATGCGAACAGATCCACCGCGGCTCTGCCGTAACGCACCCACAGCTGGCTCACAATCCTTGGATGTAGAGTCCAGTCTGCATAAAGTGGTATACCTCTGGACAGTAGATCTGCCCCGAGGTTCCTCACTCCCGGTACGTGCGTCGCTCTCAGAGAGAGGAGACGCCTACCGCTCCATAGGATAAGTTTGCGCGCCAGTGTGTGTAACTGGTGAGAACGCAAACCCCCTTGTCGGTTAATATACGGTTAATGTCCTCACGAGGACGTGATGTCCCCTGAGGAAAGGCAGAAAGCGTTTTAGGGTGAGAAACACCGCTAAAAGCTCCAGGTAATTTATGTGTGCCCGCTGGAGGTCTCTGCTCCAGAGACCCCTCACCGGGCGACCTTCATAAATACCTCCCCAACCTGTCAGACATGCGTCCGTGGTGACCACTTTCCGTGAAAGGACAGCACCCATAGGCACACCTCGTACTAGAAAAGTCGGGTGCAGCCAGTGGCGCAGTGCCATTACGCATTTCACAGTAACCATCACTCTCCTCCGCGCGCCATGGCGCGCGGGGTTTAGTTTTAGGGCGGCCACCCAGCGCTGAAACTCCCTCATGTGTAAGCGTCCCAGTCGTACGACCAGGATGGCTGACGCCATGAGCCCCAGCAATCGCAGGCATGATCTGAAGAGAACATGTTTGCGCAGCTGGAAAAGAGCGAGACAAGCTCTGAACGCTTTCACTCTATCCGCTGACAAGCGAGCTGAAAAGGGCACCGAGTTCAGGTGTAAACCCAGGAAGAGTATAGTCTGCGTTGGGCACAACATGCTCTTCTCTGTGTTTATTATGAAACCCAGGTTGAGCAGGTGCTTTACGAGGACATTCGTCTGCATAACAGCCTCCTGCTCCGACTGTGCGAGAAGCAGCCAGTCGTCCAGGTAGGTCGCCAGGCGAATACCCTGTTGTCTTAACGGGGCTATCGCGGCTTCCGTACATCGTACAAACACCCTTGGACTGAGAGACAGACCGAAGGGGAGTACTCTGTATTCATAACAGATCCCCTGAAATGCGAATCTCAGATATTTCCTGTGTGGGTAATATACTGGGATGTGAAAATACGCATCTTTCAGGTCGACTGATTTGAACCAGTCGTCTTGTCGCACGAGCCGCAGCAGAGATGTGTGAGTGAGCATTCTGAACTTATATCTTCTTAGATATTTGTTCAGAGCCCTCAAATCAAGTATTGGCCGAATTCCGTTCCCTCCCCGTTTGGGAACGAGGAAGTACTTGGAATAGAAGCCGCCCTGACTCTGCTGGGCGGGGTACAATAGATATAGCCCTCTTTTCTAGGAGAGAGAGAATCTCTTTCTCCAGAATATGGGCTGACTCTCCTCGGGCCTGCGAATGCAGAATGCCCGAGAAGCGAGGGGGGGTGACAGCGAATTGGAGTCTGTAGCCCTGTGTTACTGTCTTGAAAACCCAAGCAGATGATGTGAGCATCTTCCACTGCATGCTCCTTAGAGCCAGTGGAGATGTCACATCTCTTCCCCTCTGAGTCTCTATTGTTGTGTTATGGGGCCCTCTAGTGTCTGAACACAGTGGTGCCCCCTTTCGACAATCCCCACCGACACTGCGCATGCGCATGACGGTGATGCCTTCACAACCCCAGCCGGCACTGCGCATGCGCGTGGCGGTGGTGCTTTTAAAAACCCCAGCCGGCACTGCGCATGCGCGTGACGGTGGTGCCTTCACAGACCCGCCTGTAATCCGCCTTTTGAGAGATGCCGTAGCTGCTCTCAGAAGGGGAACAGTTGACGGGCTGTTTATTGTTTTTCTTTTCATTTTTTCGAGCTGCGCCCTTGGCTCGAAGCCTGGATGCGTCAGCGGGAAATGATTTGTGACAGAAAAATCAATAAGTGTGTGACATGTGTTTATGCGGCCTTGAGGATGGTGTTGAGGCATCTCTCGAGGCGGCGGGAACACATTTAGAGCTGGGGAACCGTAGACTTCCAGCTCTGTCACAGAGGGGAGAAGGAGGGGCTGTCGCGCCGCTCGCTTCTTCTTCCTCGACTGCTGGCCGAAATTCTGGGTTGGCTGCGCCTGGGCTGCAGCCGGAACCGGAGATTTTCTAGGCCAGCTCGCCCTCGTCCCCTGCCTGGGCTGGGGACTCGGGGCGGACTGCGACCTCTGCGCTTTCGGTATTTTTAACCGAGCAGGGTTCGCAGCTTGGACGAAGGGCTGCCGCTGCGAAGGCAGCAGCTGGGCCCTTCGAGGGAGGCAGAGGTGGAGGGCCTCGTCCTCCTTCTTTTTCGACTCGCATCTGCTTTGCATGGAGGCAAGAGCGGAGCCGAAAATCCCCTCGGGAACGATGGGCATGTCAAGCACATCCTCTTTTTCCCGGTCTGGGAGATTGGTGAGGTTGAGCCATCTAGCTCTTTCCTGCACCACCATGATCCCCATTGTTTTGCCCGTGGCCTGGACGGTGCAGCGTTGGACACGGAGACAAATGTCTGTGACCGCGGCCAACTCGTCCAGAACGGCCGGTCCAGGATTACTCGACATATCCTCACAGAGCTCCGCTTGGTATGCGGTTAGCAGTGAGGAAACGTTCAGAGCCCTGGCGGACAACGCTGCTGCTCTGTAGGACCGTTCCGTCATGGTTGACTGGAAACGATCCACCTTCGCTGGCAGCGTTGGGTTCCTGCCTGGTGACGGGCCCTTCCTCGGTAGGAGGTGGGTTGCCACCAGCAGTTCCATCGGCGGTATGCGGAGCAGGCCGAGCCTCTCCATACCGTCGCAGTCTAGGGAGGAGGCACCCTGGATTGGGGCCTTGTTGGTAAAGGGTCGGTCCCTCCATGAGACCGACACCTCATCCAACATCTCCGGGAAGACCGGGAGGAGTTGCCTCCTTGTCCTTGTTGCTTGGGGAGAATGTTTCCCCTCGTAACGGGACCTGACGGTCTCCTTGGCCCCTTCGGGCCACGGGATGTCTAGCCTGGACGCAGCGCGCTCACACGCGGCCTGCAGGTCCCTGCTCAGACAGGGCGAAGCTGGTGTGCTATCGCCCGGGAGAGCAGCCATCGCTCCCGGCTTTGCCGTTTGAGCCGATGACATGAAGATATATTCTTCTTGCTCATCCGAATCAGACAGGAGGGACTCAGAGGCGTCCTCTTTGTCCCCCATGTAGTCTAATTCCAGGACATTCCCCGCGGGTGAGACCATGGTGAGGTCTCGCCGGGAGCTCCCGCCTGGTGAGGCGTGGGGCTCCGTTCCCGCGTCTCTTGCCGCCACCGGGTCCCGGCCTGACACGGCGTGGGATCCCGGTTCCGCAGCTGCCGCTGTTAGTGAGCCCCAGACCGACATAGTGAGGGGCTCAGTCTCTGCAGCAGACGCCCCCGTGTCTTGATTGCCAAACGGCGAATCAGTGGACATGAGGGAGTCCTGTTCCAACAAGCTAGCTTGGTGTGCTAGCCGTCGGTGGAGGCTCTTTCGGATGAAAAGGGCGCAATGCCCGCACGAGCCGGGGTTGTCGATAGCCTCCTGGGCGTGTTTCAGCCCGAGGCAGGACGGGCAGACCTGGTGTGAGTCTGTGCCTGCTATCTTCAACCCGCAGCCGCATGACCGAGCCTTCGAGTCCCTGACTCCTCTGGTGTGAGGGGGAGAGGCGTCCATCTTGTTCGCCTCGTGGCGTGGAGAGGACCCGCTCGTAACAGGTACGTCGTTGAGAGAAAAAGTGTTACCAACCCGTCCTTAATCCGGAGAAAAAGGGGACGGTGTGGGTCCCTTGTTCTCAAATAATATTGACTGGTGTGTCAATATACTTCTAATCCTTTTCTCCTCCGTGAGAGAGAAAAAGAAAAGCGTCCTCGCTACCCTGGTGTCGGTAGTAAGGGGAAGCTAGCTAGCAACGGGTGCGTAGCTAGCTTGAGAAAAATCAAAACCTTACCTTACTTTCCGGGGAAAGAACGGCGAGGTCGATTTTAATACTAACTGGCGTTAGTATTACCGTCTTCTTGCGAAGCAGAAGGAGTAGCCGGCGAGCGCCCGTCGACCGAAATGGTTATATTTGGGTTCAGTCTGTGGACCGTTAAGCTTGTCCGGCTACTATAGAGATGTGCTCTGAAGCGAGAAGAGGTGTTTGAATGGCGCATGCGTTGTGGCGCAAGCTACTTATAGGGGGTGATTTCCCTGACGCTGACGTCAAGATCTCCAGCCAATCAGGATTGGCGTAATGAGATTGATGCTTCTGTTTGCTCCGCGATGAGGCGCATCCCATAGTGAGACATCGAACGGAGTGTTATGAATGAGAACTCCAGCGGTTAGAGCGATGAGAATGTCCGTTCGGCACCTCATGACGCATCTACTGAGTACCGGGCGGCTGTATATATATATATATGGATGTATAATAAGAACGGCGGGAGAGTGTTGAGTACTGGCACGGTGCATGAGTACCGGAGTACCGCCAGCATGCCGGTACTGAGCAAGAAGTGCCGGTACTCCATGGGTCAGAACCAGAAGTGCCGGTACTGCGTACCGGTGAGTACCGGCCCAATTCCAGCACTGCCCACATGACAACTCATTGATACTTTGTAATTCTACTCCACTACAATTCAGAGGTTTAACCTGGTATTTTTACTCCACTACACTTATTTGAGTTACTTTGCAGATTCTGATTAATGATGTGAAATATAAACAACCCTTAAATCAGACTTTAGTTACACCTGAGTAAAATTCAGGTAAGGTGATTGTCAAGTGCCAACAATCAGGAGAGATATTTGATAGTTGGTGCTTGAGAAGACTAAACATGTATCTGCAATTGACATGAATGGAAACGAGTAATAAAGTATATTAATTACTCGTTATTCTCTACTAATAGTTAATGAAAGACTGCATATTATGGCTATTTTGCACATCCCTTTCAAGATTTCAAGATTTTCAAAGGTTTATTGACATATCATACACACAACTACGGTGTAGTTATGCAATGAATGAAAAACTTGGGTCACAGGTTCCTCAACAGTGGATTACAAGACATCTATCAATATGTGTGTACCTCCACCATTAAACTGTCAAATTCTGCACATTTATTATACTATCTACATACATAAGAGTATAATTAATGTGTATAATATCAGTTAAAATAAGTGCTTCAACATAGTTAACATTGCAGGAAAGCAATATATTAGACGTTAAGCACTTTGTCAGGCTTAATATTTATCTGTAGCTTTTTTCTTATTTGAAAGAAGACCTTAACCTAAAGTATTCTTTAATGTGTTAATAAAGGTTAATTAATGTGTCTGTTTTGCACATCCTCATATTAATATCTTTGTACATCGTGCACTAAACTGTTTTATTGTAGAGATCACTTACAGTATCTTCATTTTTTATATTCTATATTTCTATCATTGACCTTCTACTTTCCACCTATGAAAGTATGTACTCTTAATATTGTTTTCATCAAATAACATTATTCAACAAAAATAACATTATTCAACAAAAATAATTCAATAACGTGCTTTAACCACTAGGCGGTGCACACAAGGTACACACAGCATACTAATTATAACTTTGTATTATTAGTGTAGGACACTTATGTATGTATAACATCTGAAGATGTGTAGTTTTATTAATGTTTGACATAATTTTACAGGATATTGCTATACTATTTCTCATGTTTTACTTCTACTCATTAATATCTGATTTGTAAAACATCACAGACAGAAAGGCATATCCGTCATTTAATGGTAAGCTATTGAAATTCTGAATCCATAGATGTGTCTCCCATCGCCCAAATCCCCTGACTATTCGCTCAACTCAGTATTTACATTCTTATATTCAAAGAAAATCAGTAATATCTTTAAAAACTACAAGTCCTTTTCTATCAGCTGTGCACCGTTATGGTGTAAATATAACCTATCTACCAATTGGATCAAATATAAAAGTCAGCCGAATTAGTGTTGATACTGCAAGGAGACGTATTGTGTGAAAAGAAATGCAAGATGTTGTTTAATTGTTGATATATTTATGATCCAAGTTACATATTCAGTTTTGGCGGTAGTTCTCCTGTTTGTCCAGAATTCTTCTCATCAGGGCTCTATAAACAAAGAACTACGTCAGATATGTAATATGTAATGCAGCCGAACCGTGTATTACAATGCCGTTATGTGATGACCTCCAAAGAGAAAAGCAAGAACACTCGGAAATAAAGTATTTTTTTTTTTCTTTTTCGGATATCATATCGCATTAACATCATATCCCAACATGCATTGCGGCTAAAACATCCAATCAACGAGCTTCAAGCTGAGGATCTTGGGTAATCTGTTCAGTGGGTTTGTGGTGTGTATTGCTCGAAATGTCCCTTATAGGCCTACGTCTGTTTCCAGTGACTTTATTTACGGCTAAAAAGCATGCTAAAAACTAAAAGCATGCTAAAAACCCCAAGATTATAGAATTAAATGAATAAATAAAAACAAGGATAATTGTGTGTTATTGTTGAGTAAATAACAGTGTGTTATTTATAAAAGAATAACAAATTAGAAGGAAAAAAAGATTTTCAAAAATACAGATTTCAGTATTTTCATTTATTTTCCTCACAGACGGAAAAAAAGTCAGACATTATACGATTTAAAATAAAAACAAATAAATAAAAAGATAAAACACTGGCATGTAATTTACGTTACAATAAATAGAATGGTTTTGAATAATAGATGAGAGTAAAATCTATGTCACTTTACAGCCCCGCCCACTTTTGGGGAAACCACACACACACACACACACACACACACACACACACACACACACACACACACACACACACACACACACACACACACAGAAAACCTTTTGAATTCATATAGAGTTGTTTTTTCAATTTCTTCTGAATTGTAGAAATCCTTGGTGTTTCAATACCCTCGTATTATATCATTGTTGCCCTGAGGCAACAAACCAACCCCTGGTTGAGGGTGTGGGGGGGTCACACCTAAAACACATGGTGAAACATTGTTTTTCCTCCCAAAATAAAAAGTCATGCCATAGAGGGATAAGGCACTATTACAAATATTCTTAATTTGCAGTATTTTATTTTAAAAGTATTCAGAAAGACTGCATCAAATATGCTAGCCTATATCTATATGTCTATATAATATCAATATTGTTATTAACTTCAATCAAAGTCAATTTAAATAGCGGGCAAGACTTTCCAAGGAGTAAAAATGCTGCTGCCGGACTACTGACCGGAGGTATTGCTGGATAAAATACTCTGTCCAACAATGAAGAAAGGTGTTTTAACGCTGATTCAAAATAGCAGAGAAACATGCATTCTTGTTCTCAGGAGGGGACATTGACAGAGGATTACTCAAAACGTACACAGTAAGTACTTCATAGTACTTGTTGTGGGAGTAGTTTCACTAGTAGGCTACTGAGTCCAAAAGGATCGATCTCACACAAACTCGAGAGACGGCTGAGTGACCGCAGTGCAGAATCGCTGTATAGTTGAAATCTCCTAACAATGTTGTCCATTTTAGACACAGGCCTATTATATTTCCAGCCCTCAATAACATTCATTATCTGGGCTCAATATGTATCTTGGCTGTTTCCGTTGTGAAAACAAATGGACCGTAGATACTCGGATTGACCGTCCTCATCTGCGCTCTTATTTTGAAAGACAACTTCCGGTAGCAGAATATGAAAAAACGGGGTTTTTTTTGTTTCTGTTTTCTAGTGATTTTATTTTTTGTTTTGAGAAGTAGAACATGAAAATCATCCCGTTTTTTAAGTTTAGTAAATCCATTTTTGACCATGATAAAATGATAAATCCAATGACCAAAACATACACTGACCGACCGTACAGACTTTTTTTTATTAGGTTTTCTCGTTATCCGTCTTTTGATTCAGACAACAGAAACGGGAAAACGGCTTTGGTTTTCCGTTTTTTCATTTTAAATCAAAAACGAAAAAACGGAAAAAGGCTGGTATTTCCGTTTTTTGGCTTTTGGTTTAAACGAAAAATCAAACTGACAAAAAGTACACGGACCAGTTTTACTCGCGATTGAGAAACGGCCTATGTGTCAGATGCGCGTTCATAATGCAGAGGAAAATAACTCTCATAACGTTATTAGCACATTTTACAATTTGAGAACCTAATGTTTTTAATAAGGGATATACAAATGTTAATACTGGGTAGTTTATTTGGTTAAAAAAATTAATAATTATCCAACGATTTACAGACGTCTCTTTCCCAATCAATGGGGGAAAGTATTTCCGGGCCCAGGGACATCACGGACTTGCAGTACCGCCGTTTGGACACAACGAATATTTTCCTCAGAGTCCGGCGGACTTCCTGGGGGCTTGGTGCAAGTAGGCTGACATGTGACAACAATTACTTAATAAGCTAGTTGTTTGCTTTTTAGAGTCTCTTATACCCCCTAGTGGTCAAATAACCCACCAGCAATCCAAGTAGAATAATATAAGTAGAACAATGCACATTATAAGGAAAAGGGACACTCTTGAAGTCTAGCATATCATTTAATTGATTTATACAAATAACTTACAACCATAAATGATAAGAGTGAGTCATCTTTTGAGATTGAAATGAGTTGATTATATGTCGTAAAAATAAATTGACCTGATGAATGTCTTGTCTTGGTTAAAATGTGAATGTCTTAACACAGAGTAAAATAAAAGTCTGTAAGAAGGAATATTTACTTACAATGTACAGAGTTATCAACTTGAAGAGAAGAGGCTGCATAGCATACACATTTAACCAGTGTTGGGCAAGTTACTTAAAAAAAGTAACTAGTTATAGTTACTGCTCGCAAAAAGTAACTAGTTACTTTATTAGTTACTAAATTATAAAAGTAACTAGTAAAGAGTTACTTTACTTAAAAAATAATAACAATAAAAATACAAGTTTTTGTGTTGTTCTGTGGAACCGTAAGAGAAAAGACAACTCCCCATCATTGTAGCAATTATCATTATGAAATAGTGGAACAATAAAACACAAAAGTGCGATTTAAAAGATCGTTTTTTGGCTGTCTAGATGGTGTTGCTCCATCTGTGTCACTGCCGGTGGTTGAGACGGTGGAGTCTTTGGCGACTAGTTTTATAGCCCCATGTACATTACTTAGGTGCTTCAGGAGATTGACATTGCTGTTCGATGTGGACAATGCTTTCTGTCCTGCACACAGTTTACATTTGACCGTAATATTTGTTGTGTCCTTTATCCCCACAAATTGAAAATAGTGGTTATATTTCCAAGTTGCAAATGCGCTGCTGCTCTCGCTGATACGTGTGTGTGTGTGTGTGTGTGTGTGTGTGTGTGTGTGTGTGTGTGTGTGTGTGTGTGTGTGTGTGTGTGCGCGCGCATTAGCATTAGCAAGTGTTTGTGTGTGTATTTCCCCCATAAGGCAAGACCCGCCCAACTCTGTCTCTGATTGGCTTACCCTGAAAAGTTACCCCGCATTAACCAATCATCACTCCTCTCTGGTTACTTGAACTTTTCCATGGTGCTGTGAGAGGACATCGCTGTATTCGCACCCATTTCAATCACAGTAACGATAACGGCGTTACTGAATGGTAATAGGTAACGAGTAACGCTACAATGTACCACAGAAAGGAGATGCGTTACAATAACGCGTTACTTTGTAGTGTGTGTGTCCCAACACTGCATTTAACACATTGTTCACTTTGTATTTTAATCTGGATATTTTTTATCAGCAGCAGCAGAATACTTTAGCATTTCAAAATCACACCTTGATAATGAAGAGGGAATCAGTGAGCAGCAAGCATGCACTTGACCAGTCTGGTCCTCAAAACAGATCATCCACAACAGATTGTCCTACACACTCTTAACTTTACTCAACATGCTTTTGTAGTTTACCCTGCCTCTGTTTTGTGTGCTCTGAGCACATCCAGTAAAAAAAGACAAGTCCAGCTTGCTTCAGCACTTCTTGGTCAAGACAAATCTCCATCGTGGGGCTTTCTGTTGATCATAGAGAGCTCCTCCTCTGGCTGGGTGAAGATCATCCTTGGAAAAGGATGCAGTCTTGACTGTGTATCATACATTGTACTTTTTTATAAGAAAACACTCAACTGTTATATGAGGAAATATAATATTTAACTCAATAATAAGTAGCCTTTAGTGGTTTTACAGTTTGTGTTTCATTCAAGGCTGTTACAAATATTTCCTTGTTTCGACATTTTATTTGAGAATGTTTGGAATAGCTCAATGTGCTCATCTGATATATAATGCCTTATCTTATGGAAATGACGACATATAATAGACAATACATAACTACCTACACCTAGAGGAGAGTGGAGCGTGATGTTGATAATGAGTTTATGTGTCTGGTAACATATATAATATGTGATTGAAATCATACACAATCTGCGACAGATCAGTCGTCAGCCTTTTCAGTCCACTCTCCTCTCCTCCTCCCTGCACTTCATAGGGATGAAGTGAGACGCTATGTGCTCCCTCCTGGTCTTCTTTCCTCGCATCGGCCTTCCCTTCTGAGACAGAGTTATGAACATTTCTTTGCGATTTTTAGTCCACTTTGCAGAGGAGTAAGCGTTGAAGTAGTTTTCAAGGAAAACCTCCTTGAAGTTGCAGTTTTCATTGTAGAGCCTCTGTAAAGGATAAGACAAACATAACAGCTTGAAAAAAAAATATTTGAATGTCATTATTGTAAGTGCTTCATTAGTTCAAATTTATGTTCTGCAATTATTGCTTTATATTTGCTTGATTGTGTATTATCTTGAACAGTGTGTGGCCTCTCAAAGAGGAAAATATTACCTTGCCTTGCAGCTGTCCAGCCTTGTTCATAGTTATGTAGTACTGACTCTTCACACCTTTGATAGCCAGTATGCCCCCCTCAGACACTGTCCTGATCTCCAGGATACCTGCCAGACAGTTGCACAGTTAATAAAACACGACATATTACAGGATAGATAAAACGTGTCAACATCTAGCCTTCACTGTGGCTCTGTGCTGTGCCCAACATCCATCTTCATTAACAAGCTAGACGGTAGTTCCTGTGGTTAATCAGCCAGTGGTCTCTCTGGCTTTATTCAAGCGTTGTAAAATGGCCTGGGTGGCTATTACACAAACCACAACCTATGCCATGCCACATATGGGAGACAGATTAGGCCTCTTTCTCCTGGGATTGAGGAAACTACCTCCTTGAATGAGCTTTGCACGCTACGTTTTAGGCCTGCTCTTCAATTCTGTGGGAAAGTAAACTTGCACTGAATTGTTTTGGTTTGTCATTTCTTCTTATTTTGTTAAAGAACTTCTGGTGGGTACCAAATGTTTCATTACACTTCTTGGAAGTGCAGTATAAACAAAGGCATTTCTGAAATTGTTAATTGAATCAAATATTACTAGTCCCTACAACGAAACAATATGAATGTAATGTCTTAACACTAGATGCTTTTGGAGAAGATGCAAATAAAACTAAACAAATCAGACCAAAGAGAAACATTTTAAGATCTGAAATGTTGATCTTGTTATACAAAGGTTACGGTAAGGTTATTATAGGTTTGAATCATACAACATTTACTGAAGTCCGAAAGTTATACATCAACAATGTCCAGATGATATATTTTCATGTTAGATAAAAACCTTGTTACATATTGCAGAAATAATTTCATTTGGGAGGAAGAGAAAAGGGGAGACATCTATTAAGGCAGTTCAGACGGACATTAAGCATGCTGCATGTTAGTGTTTGCTATACCACTAACAGATGTCAGAGTCCCCATCATAAAATGTTGTTTGTGCTCAGTTAGCACTTGATATTTGACTTAATATTACTTCCCTTAAAAGTTGCGCCCTGCTTTTCTATCCCCGTTAGATTTGATTTATTATGATTAAAGGTGAAGTTTAAAATTACACTATTAGAGCTCTATCTTCATTTGTGAACATTAACACATTAACGTTAACCGTTAAATTCCTATAATGAACTTTTAGTCAAATGTAATAAGTAGGGATCGCAATGGAATGACTTTGTTCTTAGTGTGTCTTAATGGTTGTATGGTTGTTATAAAAAATGTAACCGTTTTGGTTGTTTTGTCTACTGTGAAAGATGGCACATATTTCCACACACATGCACACATATTGTTAACATTGGCTCTGACGCAGATAAACTAACCTCAGCTTGAACAGATTTGTCATCACTTGCTGAGCCTCTGGCTAAGTAAACTGACTTTTGGGTAATCCCTAATCCTATTTTCTCTGAACAGTGTTTGAATCTATTTTTTCATCCCTTGGAAAGGATGTTGCGATGTTAAGATTAATATTGACTGCTTCATACTTCATAGGCAAATCCTCATCTTCACCGAAACTACAGAATACTTCAGACTTTCTTCAGATTACCTGTATGTCAGTGTGTCATTTATCAAATGATTGTAAACAAGTAGCAGGTTGAAGATCCGATCCTTTTTTTTCTTCTGCACCTGACACCAGGTCTTTTATTTTTCAATCTGAGTGACTTAGTAGAGAACTATAACATATTACTACTCTCTCATTCTCATATAGTCTTCAAATCTCTTGTTTTCCAATTGTTTATGTGGTTTGGGAGTTGTTGATGGCCTATTTCGAAGTTGTTTATCTTCTCTTTGCTGTGGCTGAGCACAACCTTTTATTGAAATTATTATCACATTTTTGTGATCACAACATGTACATCGCCTTTCACTTGGACACAGACGTACATATGTTAGTAGTTACCATTTAGTATTGTGTTTGGAAATGTATCTGCTACTTAAATGTAACATGTGTTTTTTTGATTTGAGAATACAAAAGCTAGAAGTAAAAAAACTTGTGCCGTTCAAGACATAAGTTTACTGGAAGTAAGTCTATATTTGAGTTGTAGAGGCACTTGGAATGTAGCTGCCAAAAATAATTCAGCTCTAAGTTTCTCATTTTGGTTTCTTCTTTTATGCTTTCTCTTTTTGTAAAAAAAAAACCAAGCAGTTCAAGCAATCAGATTTTCAAGAATTTTTGTTCACTGTGGGCAAAAAATAATTACTCACTGATTTAGAACACATATATCTGGTCTTTTCAAATGCTTCTTTGTTACATTTTTTTGTGCTTTTAGCGTGCGACTGTCAGCCATGGTTGTGTAATTTTTTCTGTCTTTTGTTGTCAATTGTTACACGAGCAGTTTTTCATCCACTTTGAGGCATTTCCCCCGCCAAGCCAACATTCCAGCCACGGCCACACTGTCAGATAGGAGGAAATGATAAGTACTTGAAAACATCCTCACCGTGGCCGAGATCTTCAGTGGTTAACATTGGCTCTAATACAAACATGAAACAATTGTGTTTAATTAAAAGGTAATGACTATCAAATAAAATTAGTCACTCAGTGTTGAAATAGCAAGCTTATTGGACATATTTAAAAACACAGTACCGTGGCTGTCTCTGTGTGAGACATTCATCATAAGGTTGATATCAACACATTTTCCATTTCTAATATTCATGCCAGTTCTTTGTCCCACACCTCATTCTGACAGTGTTAGTTTCTGGGAGAGTAAATCAAGCAGAACGAAAGTGAGTCTGCTGCAGTGTGAGTGTGAGGTCACAGGATCCTGGCACCCAACAGGCTCCATGGCCCTTCAGTTTACTTAATTACAGCCTGTGTTTAGATGGTGTTATGGTTTAACAAGCCAAAGCCCCAACCTGCTTCATTTTACCTCTGTCACTTTGGCTGCTCGAACAGAGTCTCATGACCCATTAACACTGTGATTACTCTTTGGAGAACTCTGTACAATAACACCTCCCACGTGCTTCTGTCAGCTTGACAAGTCAAAGGTTTTTTACTGGAAACATCTCACAACTAAACTCTGCAATACCAGAATCATACCATTTCATATTCTTGGAATAACTTCGTACCTGCATTTAAGTAAATGTATATTTGGAATATATATTCTTGCAAATTGGATTAGTTTTTTATTGATAATAATTGGAACTCATAATGTACCATTGGTATTATAATTTGAAAAAAAAGAGTCATCCTTACTGTAGCAATTGGTGGGATCTTGAGTCCCGTTGATGTTGCCATTGTCATCAATTGTCAGGAACCACTGCGTGCGGCTGAACAGCTGTCGGATGCGCACATCTCCTCCCTCCATGTAGTCGTAGTTCCTGGTATGGCGCTCGTGTTTGGAGCAGTTCATGATGGCGGCAAGTTGCTCTGGAGTGCAGTCACTGTAGACCACACACACGCTGCCGAACAAGAAGATGGCATGCAGGTACAGTCCCGAGAACAGATTTTGAAGGTTCCATGTCAGCATCCATTTGCGCATTATAATACAATGCAGTGGGGGTCAATGAACAACATACTTAAATGTGAGATAGAGATCTGTGCGCTATCCCTCAGCCCAGTGACCCCCTGATCCCTGACTATAATGCTTGTGTTGAGACCTCCGGGTCCTGTTGCAGTGATTCCTATTAGGACGTTGGGACGAGATGGTTGTGGAGGAGACTTTGTGAAGCTGGTTGGGGTTGGCTGAAGCTGGAGAGTGCTCTGAACAATACTGGTGACAGTATTATGCGATGATATCTGTCTTTAGTCCTCAGCGATGCTCTGCGTAGACTGCTCCATCCTCTTGAGAACATAGTCCGACAAGAGACTTCATAATCCAGCTCAGCAAATGTTACGCAGGGATGTCGCTGTGAAAATAAAGTAAACTGGTTTGATTCTAGCTAATGCAGTTGTATAAAATTAGACCCAGAGATAGATACACTTACATGTTAAAAAAAAAAATGTTGTTAAAAAAACTCATAAAAAAACCAACTAATTCTGTAAATTATAACAAGGATTGACCAAAATGTATAGCAACGTTCAAATAAACACTTTCCTTTATCTAATATTTTGTGTTTGACACAAATACGTTTTGTACATATCCTAGCAATATCTAAAAATTCCTGAGGTGTACATTGACAGGCAAATTACTCCCTTTCATAGACCCACAACAGACGTATTGCAACAACGTTGTTGGATTACTTTACAAGACTATGGTCTATAATCTCATCTGTATCAGAATATATACAAACAAACAAACAAACTGTGCTGCTTTTCCTGTAAAAACAAAAACAAAGTTTAATGACTTACATGTGCTCTGAGTGATGACAAGAATTGTCGGAGATGTGTTCCCTTTCAGAGAGAGTTTTAATTTGAAGCCTCTGTAGTTTTAAAGCTGTCGTCTCAGTTGTAAACCAAGCACAGCGATGAAGTAGAGGTAAGCAAGAGCTTGGAGCTTCTGCCAATTCCCATGGATGTCTGTCTGATTCTGGCAGGCTGACTCTGTGCATCTTCCCCTGTCGCTGTGCACTCTGCTTAGATAAATGCCTCCTGCTGACCTCACTTGAGAGCAATTAGATCCCAACCAGTCAGCTGTTCCTGGCCCAGATGCAATGGAGAAACACCCTCTGCCTGCCTCTTGCTGTCAGTCACCCACCGGACATGAGAGGGAGCTATAAACTCTTGGAACAGCAGGCTTTCCTTGGTATGCACTCCGAAATAGTTTATGAAAATGTGCATGCACACTCACCCTTGTGGAAATCGCAACAACATCTCTCCTTTTTCAAGGAAACATGTCTCACACCCAAATAGGTTTGAGCATGTTACAGATCTCATGAGTCACATTAAGCTATGGTTAAGATAGTTGCTCTGATGACGAAGGGTTGCAGAATTTCTTCCCTATCATTTTAAATGTCAAAATTAGTTTGTGGTTGTACTGAGCTTCCTTGAGTAATTGGCATGGATTTATTCACTCAAGTAAAAATATAGCTTCAAAGAAGCCCTTTAGTTTTCATTCTTATTGAGTGTAATAGTGGGAAGCAATAAGTTATGGCTGGCAGGTATCCATCCAAGAGGAAAGAACAGAAGACATAACTGCTCAGAAGTATTCATCATCTCTGTGTCGGGGTCATGCACTCTTTCACTTTTTGTGTTTGTATTTAAAGTCACAATTTATTGCCTTACATACCTGGCCTTTCCTTGGACTCACTACTTCAAAAGTTTATATGGGCCCTAATGACACGCTCCCTGTGGAGGTCAGGGCTTCAGGCCTGAGAGAGAAGGACTTCTGGCCGCAGCAGGTCTCCTTCTCATCTCTGAACTCGAGGTCGTAAAGACCTGATCTATTAGGTGTCACTCTGGCCTGTTCATGTGTCCCTTCTGTCACCTCAGAAAGTGTTCACACTCTTTGGACATTAAAGGCCAGGGCAGCCACTGTGTTACAAATACCAGAGAACTGGATATACAATGTAACTAATGTTTCAATATAAATACAGAATACTAAATTCCTTACATTTTACAGACAGGTGGTCTCGGTCTTTATGAGAATTTCACAGAACCACTATCTTTAAATTACCATATTCTCATGTGGAGATGTTTGTTTGACCCCATGAGCTATGCTGTGAGGGACAGCTAGAAACCTGGCAAGGTACCCCAAGACTAATTTCTAGAGAAGGAGAGAGAGGCCAGAGAAGGCTATTCCAAGACCCTTATTGGCCTAAACAGAAAAGAGTGACCTTGTCTGGGGCCCCCTTCTTCAGACAGACCTGTAAGAGGAGCTTGCAGGCAAGACCTTAGTCACTGGGCCTGGTCATGCTCAAAACAATGCAAGGGCACCATATGGGCGTTCTGTTTTAGTGCCATGCCAATTGGGCGACAGTTGGTCCCTATGGAAGACTGACCGTTGGATTCTGAATGTCATGTGGGGCTGGAGCCTGTGAAGGAGATTGACAAACAAACGAGTTTGCCCCACTGTAACGCACAGCACCAGCTGAAGACCTATACAATGAGTAACGGCCCGTCTACACTACAGGCATAAAAAAATCTTGAAGCTGGGCGTGTCTGAAGCTTGGCGATTTTTTGCGAGCAACGCGACCAACAACCAATCACATGAATCTCCCGCCCCCGACATACAAAGCAATAGCAATGTTAAAACGAAGTAAACTGGATATAAACTCCCCAAACAGGCGAAAACCTACCAGTTTCACCCACTGTCTCTGCCACCTCCCTCCATGCCTGGTTCCTCCGGTTTGTATCCCGGTAAATAGTTCTGGTCGGAAAGAACCGGGTGATTTGCTACCGTAATTTCTCATTTGGAATATGAGGAAATGAACTGCGGTCTGGCTCTCCCAGCTTGCACGCGGTTTGATTGGCTAGCGCTTGTACTGGCGGGATTTGCATAAACGGGATTTGATTGGCTGATGCCAGCTTCGAAAGCATCGGGAGCATCAAAAGTTGAACATTGCTCAACTTTTGATGCTCACGATGCTTGCAAAGCCATGCTCCGCTCCCCACAATGCAGTTCGGCGAAGATTCAAAATCTTCTACGTCACCCCATTCAAGTGAATGGGCGAAGCATTGAAAGCATTTTTCGATGCCTGTAGTGTAGAGTCTAGACGGGCCGTAAGGGTCTATATTCTGTCCTTTTCCAGAAATGCCTAATGGGAAAAGTATGGCGGGATTTGGGTGCACACAATCCCCTAGTTATGTTCTCAACAGCAGTTTGGAATATCACACCTTTATCCAATATCTGGGTGGTGTCATTGACTCTCACACTTGTTGAAGAAGGCATCCCCTGACTCCCTGTGCAATGCCCTGCTCACCTCTCTGCTTAAGGTCAATGAGGTACTTATATATCTTCATAAACACATGGTACCATGTTGCATGTTCAGCCACATTTGTTAGGGACTGAATTCACACTTCTAGTCTCTTTTAACATTCTGACTCACCTTCAATATGGCCATGAACCTCGAACCCAATAATAAGATGACGGATACAAGAAGTTCAACATGTGCCAGAAAACTAGAGCCAGGAGCTAAGATATCCCAAACTCAAATGGGACTGTTACTGGTTCATTTTGAAAGGCGCCCGTTGAGGTGACCATGCCTGGTGAAGGAATTTCTGGCATGTCCATAGTCGGTTGGACCCAGTTGTCAGTTGGACCCAATTGTTGACCAAGACCACGTTTGAAGGATTATAGTTCCTGTCTGGCTTGTTTACAGCTCAGGATCTCCTGGAAATGACTTGACATGCCTCTGGACTAGAGAAGGACATTTGGGACCACTTCCTTTTAAACAGAAGTCTCACCATTCCAATCGGCCCTCTATGGGAAAGATCACTTCTAGTACTGTTTATCATCTAAATGCAGACCAACCTTACATCATGAAAAGAGGGCACGCAAGAAATATGTATATGGCATACTTCACATTCGCTTTAACATGTTCGTTTTTTGTGCCTAACCATGTGACCTTTGCTTGGACTTACAGCACATAAAAATCAAAGATTTGTTATCTTCTGAACGAATCAATTAACTTTGTTGTCAGCAAACTTTCCCTCAATAATTTATTGCTTAAGTAGTCCCCTGGTTGCTTGTCAAATGTATCTTACTAATGTATTCTGTCTAACCCATTATTGTTTTGCCATCGGCGCTCTAAGTCAGTAAAATGATCTGCCTGGGGACCAACTTATTTACTTTCATCTATATTGGATTTTAAATCACGCCTTTACACATCTGGAGTCACTGTTCTTTTAGCGTTTCCTTGCTTCCCCCCCCCCACATTTTTTTGTTTCAAACCTTTATTATAAAAATTGTTATTAATTTCGTTCCCGGAAGGAGTATTCATATTAGTGCTGGTAGTAGTTTTTCTTAGTGTATTAGAAGTACAATTGCAAAAGTAATGCTGTGCATCAGAAAGAGAATCACAAGGTCAATGCACGTCCTCAGTTGACACGTCATGTTCAGTGACAGTTATCAGAACTTGTATGTATTTCTGAGTGTGTGTGCTTTTGTGTGTGTGCATGCAGGTTTGTGTGTGTTCAGGTAGTTTGGTTTTATAGCCTTAAGGCCGCCTGTTGCTGTTCAAGTATCAAAGGACCCGCTCTGTAAGGAGTTTACAGTAGCAAAGGAAGTGCTGTGGCCGTGAGGCAGGCACACTAGACATGCGTGAGTGAGCCTCTTTAAATATAAATTACAGTATGCCTTCACTTCCATCAGTCTGCCTCGCTACATTGTTTATTTCTCTCTTTCTGTCTTTTTCTGTTGCTGCTTTTTTGTGTTTTAAACTTTACAATTCCTTTTAATTGATTCCCATTGTCGAAGGTTAGGTAGATGGTTGATGAAGCCAGGAGAGAGTCTCTGAGGGGTAAGAAGATTGCAGAGTAACACGCAAACATCCAAGCTCACCATAAACTCAAATCCTGTTCCAACTCCAAATTCAGTCTAAACCCCAGCGCCAGTCTCAGAGCCTCGCTGTGTGTCCGTCTGCTTTATCCAACATGAACTCACAGCAACATTATCATTAGTGATCTCATTGCTTATATTTATGAAGTTTAAGTAAGTTATGTATATTTTTCTGTAACAATGTACTGTTTTGCAAGATATCATAGCGTGGAGTTGCTTTTCAAAGTTAACTAATTCAGACATGATGGCTAGATAGCATTACATACCCACACAAACATTTCTGGATTTCTTTACTATTTTTCTGAACGTTAGATGTGGGACTTAACATTCTGGGAAGTTGTTTTAATAAAACCATCGTCATGCAAATCGCACAGCACTTAATGGCTATATTAAGTATGTTCACTGGTTGTTTCCAATCCCTCGTACGCAAGACAAATATTGCTCTGTGATTTACTTCCGTGTTCTATCACAAGAGCCTCTTGGAGTGTTAGCACAGGGGGCTAGATCCATAATTTATTATACTTTCCACAATAAAGACATCTGAGAGAGAGAGCGAGATTAATTTTAATTTTAGGGTGAAGACTTGGTTAGGGTAAGGGTTAGGGTTGGGCATGTGTTGGTTAAGGTTAGGATAAGTCTCCAGGAAATGCATGTAAGTCAATGTAATGTCCCCTGAAGTGATGTATACATGCCATTGTGTGTGTTCTCTTCCCTGTCTTCTGGTGATATGTCTGCATTTATGCTGGGAGAATGGATTATGTGTAAGGTCAGTCTATTCTTAGCACTGTTTTAGATAGCTTCTGCTTTCTAAATTCCATCATAATTGGGGATCTCTCGGGATGGAGCCTCACAACATTAGCTCCAACTATAAATAACTAGCTCACAAACACGGTTGCACCCACAAACAGTGCACTCATACACACACAGGCACAGAGAATGGCATTTTTTAATAAAGGACTTTTTATGAAATAGCTGTCTAATTTAGTGTTTAGGGAGTTCAGTTAAAGTCTTTTAGTTGACGGGGAATAACAGATCAGGATCAAACACTAATGGTGTATGGCTGCTATGATTTCCCAGTAAATATCATGTCTCTCTCAAGCCAGTATAACATTATTTCAATCAAATAACCTATGGATGATATGAAAAGTAAGATAGTCATATTTAGAAAAATGTGATCTCCTCCATTATTGATGATAATAATAATAATAATAATAATAATAATAATACATTACATTTATAAAGCGCAATATATTGAGTTTCCAGTCCTTTTTTCTCTCTGAGATTGTTTTAAATGATGTCCAATAATAGTCTCAATAAATAAAAAAATAAAAAGTGAAACCTTTTCTGTAACGGCCGGCTTTGCATTACTCTGTTAACGACATAGTTAACAAAGCACGCGTTTAATACACAAAGTGTCACACACACACACACACACACATCCATGCACTTCCACTCTGCTTGGCTCTTTGAAGCTTCCCTTCCTGGGCCCTGCTGACACAATGAGTGTTGGTGCAGTAAAAAGGGACATCAGCTCAGGCTATCACTGCTGTCTCTGGTCTGAGGTGTGAGAGGGAGGCTTGTAATGTCTGCTTTAATAAATGTTATTACCCACAAGATTTCCCTTCAAATGCAGCCTGACTGACACACTAGTGGCACAGATATAGAATAATAATGAAGTGATACAAGTGAGTATCAGAATACATTTGGGGATTTTCTGTCTAACATGCAGTTGTTAAGAGTCACTCTCTGGGATGTTTGAGTTGGCAGTTACAGTGCATTAGGGTCGGTGTAATCGGCCTTGTTAAAGAATGTGAACCGACGTTGTGCTTTACCGTCGAGGGAATACTTTGATCCCATCTAATGCTGGAACAGCTGTTAGGGATCAGAGTCTTAACTGCTCACCATATCTGTTCATGTATTAGAAAAAGCAGGGCCTTGCTTATTCAGACATGCTCTGCCTTTGTGGCTTTAAAGGAGAAAGAGGTTCTAAAATAAGCACTTGAGTTTCTGAGTCAGAACAGTGGACAGTTCACAAAGAAACCTCTAGTTCAGTTCGTATTTCTAACTCGAAGCACCAATGCATGACTAAAAAATACCAGCTGTTTTCTGTGGTATTCATATGTAATGTTGTTAACCCTATCATTTTTCAGTAACTGTTGACCAGTTTCTTTGTATTTCCAAGCACAAGGACCATGTTCCCCCTATATATAAAATATTATCTTCATACATAGTTGTGAGTCAGTTGTATGATCTAGTATATATCTATATCTAGATATCAATCTTGCTAGAGTTAAGTTCTAAGTTTCCACATAAGTAAGTATTTCGTTTTATATTTGTTTTTTTGTGCCTTTTTCTTTGCTTAGCCAATTATTGATATTGCATCCAGGTGAAGTGCAACTTAATTTTTGTACATGTCTTTATCTGAGGCATGTAACATTTATGGTATAGATGCCACTGATGTAAATGTATTAAATGGACAATGTACCTACGGAGACATTTTAATCCAGTGTTTAACATGGTGAATGGCAAATTCCAAATTCAACGACTTAATCAAGGATTATGAACATGGAGGTATTTGTCTTTCTCTGGTCTTTTTTACTGCCTTGGTTCGGTCCATTTCTTTTGAACCATCTTTTTATCTCAATATCATTATTTTAAATATCTCTAAATTCATGTCTGCATTTATATGATGTAATTTTTCCCACAGTCAACTGGGTTTTTAAAGTGGTTTATATTCCACTGCTCATACAATGCAGGTGTATTATTTAATATTTTAAGAAAATGTACAACCAAATACCAACAATACCATACTTTCTTATAAATAACATTTTGTGGACATTCACATCAGTCTCCAGTTTTATATTTAAGGTTACATTCAAACAGAAATCATAATTCCCAAGCATGAATAAACATTTGGAGAGGCTGTTTTTTTAAGCATTTAAAATAGATATCAGGCATCAAAAGGAGGTTGTTACATACAGGTAACAGACACAATAATACAATGCATACATTTTTAACCATTGCACTATTGCTTGCGTTAGGAGCACTAAGTTGCTCAAAGCCAAGGGTCTTATTGTGCTCAGGCGCTGCTTCAAACACTTTTCTGAGCAGGCTTTCCTACACGATCTGGCGGAGGTTAAATGGCACTTCATAGCATTAATTCCATCTGTCGATGTTGCGGTCCAAGTCTTTATTGATCACTTTTTTATCGATTATTAATAGACATGCCCCCCTTAGAAAATTCAGAGTTAAGAATAGGAACACTCCATGGTTTACTAGAGAATTATCTGATCTCATTCATGATCGCAATAAGCAATGGTCTTTAGCTAGAAAGTCTAACACTAGTGATGACTGGCTTCTTTTTCGTGTCCTCAGAAATAAATGTTCAGCCCTTATTAAAAAAGCTAAAGCTGATTACTATCTGAGCTTAACCACTGATTGTTTTAATGACCATTCTAATTTCTGGAAAACAATTAAATCACTTCAGAACAAGAAGGTTTCTAGTTTCCCTCAAAAACTGAAGGTCAGTGATTATTTTATTTCAGATACAAATGATATGTCTAGTGCCTTTAATGCTCACTTCAAAAAGGCTGGTCATATTTTTGATGAGCAAAGTCATGACTGTCTGCTTGGTCGTACTCACAGATGAGTACGATGGCCTAGATCCTTTCTTTTAAAAAATTGCAGCTCAGATTATAGCTCAACCAGTTACTGATATTTTCAATCTCTCCCTGTCCACTCACACACTGCCAGCTGTGTGGAAGCAAGCTCTTGTATCGCCCCTCTTGAAAGCTGGTGATCCCACTGAGTTGAATAACTATCGTCCTATCTCAAATCTTTCTGTGTTATCAAAGATTCTTGAGTCCCTATATAGTTTCTACTCAGCTAAAACTTTTTTTAAATTCACACAACATCCTTAACCCTATATGCAATCTGGATTCAGATCAAAGCACAGTACTGTGACTGCCAGTCTGAAAGTCTTAGACGATATTAAGGCTGCTTTGGATAACAAATATGTTTGTGTTGCATTGTTTATTGACTTAGCCAAAGCATTTGACACTGTAGATCACCACATTCTGTCTAATGTTATGTTGATGTCTCGTTTAGGTCCTAACGCCATTTGCTGGTTTCAAAGTTATCTAACCGACCGTACTCAATGCGTCAGGTTGGGTAGTACTGTCTCTGACCCTGTCACATTGGAGAAGGGAGTTCCACAGGGCTCTATTTTGGGGCCCTTGTTCTTTTTATTATATGTAAACAATATTTGTAATCAGATGCAATTTTCTACCTGTCATATGTATGCTGATGACACTATTGTATACTCATGTGCTCCTTCTGTGGATATGGCCGTTTCCAATTTAAAATCAGATGTTATCACGCTGCAGCATGCGCTTATTGATTCGAAACTGCTATTGAACAGTAAGAAAACCAAAGCAATGCTCTTTGCTCCCAAGTCAGCGTCCTCTTGCCTTTCCATTGACACCCTTGATGGCGTCTCCGTTGAGTTTGTCGATACATACAAATATTTTGGCTTTTGGTTGGACAGAAATCTAAACTTTAAACATCACATTGAAGGTCTAACTAAGAAATTGAAATTCACTTTTGGCTTCCTTTATAGACTTAAATGTTGTTTTTCAACTTCTTCCCGTAAAAGGTTGGTCTCTGGCTTATTCCTGTCCCAGGTTGACTACGGTGATACCATTTATAGATTTGCCTGTCCCACTGTTTTGGCCAAACTTGACCCACTCTACCATGCTGCACTGCGATATATATCAAATGCACCCTATAGGACTCATCATTGCAAACTGTATAGCCTAAATGGATGGTCCTCACTTAGTATGCGTAGGATGCAGCATTGTTTTTTATTAATATATAAAGCCATTTTAGGTAAGCTTCCACTGTACATATGTGCCAGATTTGCTCCAGTTTGTGACTCTTACAACCTCAGATCCAGTGCCTGGATACGGTTCCAGGTACCTGCCGTGCGGACTGAGGCTGGGAAAAGGAGTCTTTTTCCTTATGGTCCTTGCTCTTGGAATGACCTTCAATCACGCCTTAAACCAGTGGTTCTCAAAGTGGGGGGCGCTAACGGATATAAGGAGTTTTTTCAACAACAAGGTGGAGGAGAGTCCTCTCCTGTCAGACTGAGAGTCTCAGTGAGCTAAAGGACTCGCTCAGTGTTTAGATAGTTAACTTTAGTCTAAGTTATCTCAGTGGGTCTCAAACGTTTTGGTCACGATTAATGTAAACAATTATTTCCGAGGCACACGTTTATATGATCATTATAGTTATAAAAAAATAAGAGAATAAATGAAAAACAGGTATGAAATACTATATGACTAAAGAATAAAGTTTAAAAGGGTGATTTGTAAAATATCCATAAAGAAAAAGTAAATCTGTTTCCAGGTCTGTTTCATATGGATGTTGAGAGATGTATCCATAGATCTCTTAATTTGGCTCTCAAAGTGCACCAGATTGATGCTTTTAACTTCAATATTTAAAAATAAATCTTCCCGGACGAGCTTGCCCCCGGACCCCCCTATGTAAGGTCCACACACCACCTATAAAAATAGCACTTTACCCCTGCTTACACCTATATGCCGTGAGCTGATTATCGAGCCTTCATTGTAACAGTCGTGGGGACATTGTGTATTTGCGTGGGGAGTGTTGCAGTACAACATTTCACTGTAGCGCCCGGTACCTTAATGGGAAACCCTAAATGTTTGAGCACCCTCTATGAAACGTCAAGCTACCCCACAGCACCCCCAAAATAAATCTCTGGCGCCGCCACTGAGCCTGACTATTTGTGTTGGGGGGGGGCCGACTTTTTTTTTTCTCCAAAGGGGGGGGCCTGACAGAAAATGTTTGAGAAACACTGCCTTAAACTGACGGCACTTGTCCCTATAGCCTGTTTTAAATTGAAGTTGTCTGAGGTCCTTACCACCAGCTGCTCTTACAGTAATAAGTAGCACCTTTCTTACTGTCCCAAATGTGCACAATGTAGTGACTGCTTTTCGTTTTTGTTTTTTTTACTTAGTTGTGTTGTGTAACGTTGCTAACTTCTTGGCCAGGTCAGCATTGTAAATGAAATTGTATCTGGTTAAATAAAGGTTAAATAAAAATAAAAATTAACAATACTTTTTTAATACATTCTTAGCTTTGTAGACTTCATTTTACAAAACATATATTAGATTCATCGTACGTAGAGTATCAGCATTACACTATTCAAATAAATAGTGATCTTAATCTCTCCCAGCAATCATGTGCTTTCTAAGGAGAGCTTTATTAAAAGAATGATCAGAGACGATAACGTCAGATAACACTTTCTACTCTCGAAGATTACTGTCATGACCGTTTTTACAACCACAGTTGCTTTTCTCTCTGAAACAAAATACTTCCAGATGAGTATCTCTTTCTTTCTCGGAGTCTCTGAATTATTCTCTTGCCCTGTTTTTAACTTCTCCTAACTTTCTCTGGTGATTTGATCTATTTCACATAAGCTGTGTCTGTCCCTTTATTTCCTTAGCCATACAGCTGCAGCGTGAGTTGTTTTACTATAACAATAATGATAACATGTTAAAACCCCCACACAACATGCTTTTAAAACCGGCTAAAACATAGCGTGCTAATAAAATGCCATGGCTCATCTAGGTGCAGCCAGTTACATTTCAGTCTTATCATAAAAAGTGTGTGTGGGGGGCGTTTCACACAGCGGGGTGCAGTGATAATAACATATGTGAGGTTCAAACACACCAAGTGTATGAACTTCATTAAAGAGCCATGTGTAGGGCCTCACTGAGCTAAATGGGGCACTAAATGAACTTGGCAGAAATCCGGCATTTGATGGGGGATGTTAAAAGGAGGGATGAGGTGCCGTAGCCTCTTTGATGCATGTTATAATTTCCTATAGCAACCACTATAATGATGTGAAAATTAGACTTAAAAGAGAACTGCAGGAAAGTGCTCCATTTTTTCAGAAAGATCGATTGAAGACATATTGTAAATGACACTGCTTTGAGTTTCAGATTATAGTCCCCTTCTCTGTAGGGCATCATGTCCCATCAATTTCAGGAATCGGACCTTTCTAGTTTAACTTTTATTTATACAACAATATTACTAGGCAAGGCAAGGCAATTTTATTTATATAGCACTTTTCAGCACGTGGCGATTCAAAGTGCTTTACAGATTAAAAGCAAACGACATTTAAGAACAAATACAGCATAAATACATTATTAAAAAGGCATTTAAAAATAGGCATAATAAGCAAAGGTAATGAAATAAATTAAATAAATAAACACAGCAGGTACAGAATACATGACTAAAAAGGCATACTGTAGTGTGAGTATGGGCAGCTCAATTAAAAGCAGCGGCAAATAGGTGCGTTTTTAGTCGGGATTTAAAAATAGGAAGTGTTTCGGCGGACGTGCATGATTTGGGCAGTTTGTTCCAAATTGTTGGGGCATAATAACTAAAAGCTGCTTTTCCATGTTTACTAGGGCAGTCCCGTTCAACATGCCTATTATGAATGAGCCTTGGCCTGCAGTATTCTGCTTGCAGCTTTTTCAAGAAACCATTTATACAGACGACTTTACACAAGCTTCAATGGGTCCTGGTTCAATACACCTGACATGATATAGTTGCATCCAAACCCAAGTTGCACATTACCAGCTTGATTTGACATAGATTAACCATGGTAGATAAAGAGTAGAGCATGGATTTCCTTATTGGAGATATTTGGCCGGCGGTGGTAAAGTAGTGTTATTGATTAGTATGGCAAACTTGTGAAAAGAGTTTGTTGGTAAGGTATATCCAGAATTCAGCTTTAAAAGTGGACTAGCGTTGATCAGTTGATATTGAGCGTGAGCATCCAAATTGCACCAAAACATTGCTTTGGGCCTGCATCAACACATCTACATTCTGCAATGCATCCTAATGTCATGACCTTGGTTTTTGTTTCCTGTTTTATTTGGAAAAGTATGTTCTTCTTGTGTCTTGTCTTGTTTAACTTCCTATCTTTTGTTTTCCTCTTTTTGTGATTGTCTGCCCCACCCTGATCCTGCACCTATGTCTAATCACCTGCTGCCCTTGGGTTTGTGCATACCTCTCCTTCTTTTGTTTAGCTGTTTTGTTCTTGTCATGTTTCAGCTTGCCTGGTTCGCTTAGTTTCATGGTTATTAGTTTTTTTTAAAGCTCACTTATTGTTATTCCGGCATCCTTTCTTTATACTGCACATGGGTTCTGCCTAATTTACGGACCGGACCCTGTTACACTTAATATTTTGTACAATGGCCATTTGAAGCCATGTCAGGCCCAGTTCCACATTGTCAGTTGCTGAATCATGTTTCTTTGGGCTTCAGCTTCACTTTGTCAGCCTTAGCTGTATTCAGGTACTGCTGTGACGATTATACATAAGCGGTCACTCACAACGTTTCACTCTTTTACAGTTTTCTATATGATAGGCAGGGATTTTAGAATCCAAAAATAAAATGTTGGTCCTGAGAGTCGATTCAGTTAACAGGAAAAATAAACGCATCAAAAATCAAATTGTCTGGAACACACACACACACACACACACACACACACACACACACACACACACACACACACACACACACACACACACACACACACACACACACACACACACCACACACACCCACACCACACACCACACCACACACACACACACACACACACACACCCACACACACGCACGCACGCACGCACACACACACACACACACACACACAAGAAGACTCACATATATCTGCAAAGACGATTGGCTTAGAGAATCACACATGACTGATGCTTAACTTTTGGAGGCAAATAAACATTTATATACCACTGAGATGATGTTCATTGTTAAAAGTAATCGCTACAACTTGAGTTCATGTTTGGGGTTTTTCTCCATTATTGGAGAAATACCTGCATATAAACCCTTAGTTTTGTCGGACTGTGCATGAATCCATGAACTTGTCAGCCTTTTGTAATGAGGGTTATGAAAATAAAACACAAAACACTGGCACTGGTTGACTCTTGTCATAACACATGACACACACATTCTTCTCGGATGCTAATGAACAGTTGAGTGACTCAGTGTTATGGTTATGGCTCCACTAAAGCCAGTAGCTATGAGAAGATTAAGGAGGACTTCAGATGCACCCAAAACAAGCTCAAGGAATCTTATTTGGCCTTTTAGCAGAGGGAGATTAAGTCTGACCACGAGTCCTTCTGCATGCTTAATATTTCAATTATTATCATTGCAGATGCCAAAGTGAAGGACAACTGTGTGTGTGTGTGTGTGTGTGTGTGTGTGTGTGTGTGTGTGTGTGTGTGTGTGTGTGTGTGTGTGTGTGTGTGTGTGTGTGTGTGTGTGTGTGTGTGTGTGTGTGTGTGTGTGTGTGTGCACGCACGCCAATTATTGACCAAGTGCATGTAATGTATGGATGTGGTTTTATTTTTGACAAGTAAAGCACATCTGTCTCTTGCTTTACGATAACAGTGCCTCTTAATCTCTGTTGTGACTCCCTGATTCATGGTAAGGATGTTTGTCTTCTTAATGGTGGAGGTGGGAAACGCAGAGCAGAGCTGGAGAACAGGAGCTGATGTTGGACGAAGAACCGACACATTTCCCCTATGAATTTCTGATAGCAACTAACTTGCCAGTAAGCCTCGGTCTCGTGTGAAAGGTTATTCGTCAATGATCTATTTTATGGCCTCAACCTGGCTTTTCTTCAATTTTTCTTATCTCTAATTCCATCCAAATGTTATCTCTTTCCCTTCATCTTGCACTACTCAAAGTCCCTGGCTTAGCATTAGTCCTTAAAGGTCACAAGACAGAGATTCATAGTGTGTCATTAAAGTCCTCTATCACCTAAGAAGCCAAGACTCAGTATGAGCGGTGGAGTAGGCAGACAGAGATGGATGAACAGGGGTTGTTCGTGTCGAGAGCAGGTGTGGATGTTGTGTCTTTGCATACGTGTTTGGGTGTGTGTATCCAACAGACAGCCATGTGAGGTAATATGCATGTGAGGGGCCAGGCCACAGGCCAGGGGAAATAACTTTTGGAGATCAGTTATGTTTTAAACCGGCCTGTTTTGTAACCAAAGGTGTGCTGTCGTCCGCTTGAGCAAAACAAATTGCTTAACCTGCATGTGTTTCTGTTTACCTGTGACATCTGTTGTAAGGACTTAGTCATGCAAAGCCCTTGAAACAATTACTGAGCTGCCATTATGCTTAGTAACAAAGCACACATAATCATAACAGTTTACATTTTTGGGCAAAATGTTAAAACAATTATTAAATGAAAGCAAGTGAACCATGCCATTAATGTTTTTTTAATGTTTCCAGGAAAATGTGGATCATTTATTAAATGGATGATATAATAAATTGAAACAACTTTTTATTCCTCAAAGCTAAAATCTGTAGCTTTCAACATGTTGCACTCTTTTTTGATTGTGAAAGGTAATGAATTTTAAGGCAAATTGGGTAGAGGTGTTGTTCCAGGTTGGGTTGAAATCTGCTGTCAGCTATTGCAAAAACAGAAATGTCTCAATTTAATTCCAGTGTGCTTGCTCTGTTTTGACCCACGTTTATTGGCGTTATCAACCACGACAGGTGTAATTAGTAGCAGAGTGTGCATCATTTTAACCTTTAGAAGAGCCTGAACTGCTGTCTTTTTGCCATGCTTTTTCCATTAGCAGGATATTGTGCCAGTTTGTAGATAACATGCTGAAGGGATGAAAACATTGAATAAACAGCCCCGGCCGAATGAAAGGATAGCATGAGTTTAGAGATTAGTCCTCCCCACAGGGCGGAGGGGTCTGTTTCACAATGTGCTTCCACTCAGCCCATATCTTGAGTTGCGTGAGAGATTTCCATATCTCACACACTCTTGTAAATCACAATTGAACAGTAGTAACTCAAAGAATGAACCCCAAACACATCTGTTTTCAATTTGGGCCCTGGGGTTCTGCCAATCGGGCAGACTCAGAGACCACCCCTCAGCGCAGATTTACTGGCCTCATCACCTCACAGGACTGCAGGAACGCCTCCCCCCTCCCGTCACACTGGGACACACAGCTCACACTTACACAGCTGCAGGTGGGTGAGGTACAGGAAGGTGTGTGCAGTTAGGGGGATATTTAGACCCCAACACACATTGATGTAAACAGAAACAGCTCACCTAAAATAAATAAGAATGTAAAACAAGTAATGTGTTACTTTACAATACACATTTAGTAGACAAGAAGTTGTATTAAATGGAATTATTAAGCTATATATATCTTGTCAGTTGCTCTGTGCGTGCTCAAAAATGCTGGCTCTTTCTGATCTTTAACATTTTCACAATTCGTGCAAAACCGAGAGTTTCTCTGGCCAGCGTGCTGCTGGCCGTACTCAGCAATTGGACATACCAGTTCACATTCTGGAGATGAAATACTCCCCAGTTTATATCCAGATCCTGCAACATGGAATGCGTGCATGAGTCAGTTTCAGAGCTCATCAATATAGTTTCTGCTGTGTGACATTTCTGTGGACACACCACTCACCAGCTCCACAGTGCTCGAGGGTCAGAAGATTACAGTGAGGTCTCAAACCTGCAGAGGTTAATTCCAGCTCACGGGGGTGCTTTGCATGTTCTTGAAACAGACAGTGTGGGTTGCAATATCCCCTGAGGGTGGTGTTGCAGTGTTGGGCACAGAGCTCTGTAAGGGTCTCTTTAAAATAGACGGAGGAAAGTGTGGGTGAGAAGTACATGCAGTTGAGAGTGTGGCAAAAGGGTTTCTGGATGTCAGCAAGATATTTTGAAGAAAACAACAGAAGAGCCATTTATTTTGTTTCTGCCGTCAAATCCAATCAATCACAGTACTGTCAAAGATCATACACACTTTTGGACATTTCTAGGAGAGTGGCACTAATATTCTGATCAATCTCCTTTGATGTGAAAGTGTGAAATATGTCAACAATGCATCTTTATCACAACATCCTTAATATATTAAATGAACCCTATTTAAGTCATCGGCCTGAGATCTCAGCCATCGCCCAGACATCCACACTTTGGCACAAAGGAAGTAGCTGTTTGGTGATTCCCCTTCATGACCTCCCAGGCGTAATGTGTCATTGATCAAAGTGAGTCATTGGCTGTTACCATAGCAAATTCCAAGTCATTCAAATATTTAATTTCACTTTTTCGGTTGTTCTGTAGCAACGCCATGGAGGAATCATGGCTTGCTAAACGAGATCTTGGGCAGAAACCACAACGTTTGTAAAACTAGGGGAAACAAGAAGCTGGTAGGGTAAACATAGTTCTGTGGTTTGGATGAACCACACACCGTGGCCATGTGGGATGTGAGGAGGGTTTGTTAAAGCACCCGGGATAATGCATGTGAGATTATGGACACCGCTGTGTTTACTCGTCCAGAGATAACCTGTAAAAGCTAACTTCATCCTACAGACCTGGCTCACACATGCAGAGGTTTCACAAGGGTGTATGTTAACACATTTCTTGGAGCATTTCCCTCTCATAACTAATCACCGATTCCTCCATAGTTGACTATATTACATAAAGTCAGGCAGTAATAAAACAAACTCAAGGTCTGTGTGGCCACTGAGGGATGGGAGTCTCGGATGAAAAAGCATGACAGAATATTCAAAAAACCTGAATAATCAGCTTACATTGGAGCTAAGTAGGAACAGAGGGTGGTGGACTCGTGTTTGCTTTCCATTTTCAGCTCTGGCACAGATTCAGGCCACCTTGAAGAATCTGAAAACCATTATCCAGTTGGTCAAAAGTGCAGACTGTATATCACATCACAGCGCTGTGCCTCACAGAGAAACAGAGTGATGAAGATGGAGGGGGAGCGAGAGGAGTATGGGGAAGGGAGGTATCATGGATGAGATATCGTGCGAGAAGGGGAGAAATTGAGAACAGAAGTTCAGGACGCCTTCCTTCGTAGACATCTCAATTACAGCCAGCTCTCCATGTCATTCATGTGAATGTGTTTGGTTTCACAGACACAAAGGCATCCTCACAAAGTGATGTAATTCAGAGCGGTCGTTTGTCCATCTGAAGTTACCTTCATGGTTGTCTGACACACCACCTTTTGCGTGCAACAAGAGATTAGGTATAGACAGGCCTGAAGACAGGCCTTCCCCCCCTATTGTCTCTTCCACACGCACCCACTTGACAAGCATAAAGAGGGGTCACGCACATGAAGACAACATCAATCGCCCTCTCGTGTAGCTCTGAAGCGAGCTGCTGACTGATGGCTCTTAAAGGGCGCTAATAATAAAGATAGGTGTTTGTAAGGCGGCCTGTGAGTGTGACCTGATGTGTGTTGTAGTTGGTTTGGCTTCATGAATGTGTTTTTCTACATGTGCGTGTGACTGTATCTGGGAAAAGAGGTCAAAGGATGTCATTGTGACTGTCCTTCAGCTGATCCGTTTGCTGTAGTTATTTTTTATGTGTTGGATGTTACACCGTGATAATAGTAGCAATGAGAAATACAAGGGGGTGTGAAACGGATGAACTTTATGATAATATTACAGCTTTAGAACCGTTTTATGTGTTTGATTGAAAGGTTGTTTTTTACAGTACCTGTTTCTTTAAGGGCTCAGTCAGAAAAAGAAGGCCTAATGGTGAGTAAAAAGCAAATTAGATTAGTCTGAGAGAATGACTCACAACGAAGTACCCAACTTTCATGAGTCTTTCTTTTATTTGGATCCCCATTAGCCTCCGCCAAGTGGTTGCTATTGTTCTTTAGACCAACACAAAACAAACTCTAATTTAAACTACAAATTGAAACAAGTAAAAACAAATGTCAGAACATAAGTAGTCTGATGCAATGAGTATGAAATAGATTGCATATTAAAAACAAAACATACTGTGGATATGATCACTAAAACCATGTTATCTACATTAAATTCACCTTTTGTGTTTCAGTGTCGAGGAAAATCTATTTTTGATCTGTTGGTTTTTTAGACGGACAAACCTTTTTAAACTTTTGATCACATTATTCGTTTGTGCACATGGCATTAACAGACAAGCACTATGTCTTTAACCAAGTCAAAGTTCAGTAATTGTATTTTAAAAGAGCAATAAGTATAGTTATGGAATAATGATAACATAAATATCTATACATTTACAGCAGAGATATATATATTTTTTAATAAATACTTTACATCACAAGAGAGGTATGCCATTTAAAGAGTAAATCTTACAGTTCAATACTGGTCGGTATCTTGTCTCCTAACTTTAACAATTAATTATATCTGAATGTTTCCTATTCTCGGAAAATCCTTGATAGGCAAGGATATTGTCCAAGTATTCTCTTAGGTGGAGGAAAGGAGCCCAAGTTGATTTTAAGAAGCAAATTATCCCCCTTTAACAACAGGAGAGTAGGGCGATAACTTGTAAAATACTGGATCATTAAATGAGATCATCTTAAAGTAATCATCGCATGACAGCAATCATGACAGATCCTCAGCAGTCTACCTCCGACTCTCACGCTAACATGCTGATGTCATTTAAAGCTTCCTCTTCTGAAAGGATGGGTATTTGTGAAGACTTTGACAAATATAGACTTTCATCATGTTATGTGGTATAAGAAAAACCAACAGGTATACAAATAAAAAGATGGTGTTACTTCATCAAGTGATGCAATGCCGTAGATAAGAAACTTCTCATCACATTTAATAAGTGATGATTCCCGCCCTCCCAAATGAAGCAAGTGTGAAGCCGTCTCCAATATATTTTCGTTTTTGTTTTTTCATCATCTGACCACCTGCAGTTAAGGCATAAAGTAAATGAAAGCCAGGCCTGTGCTTTGGGGTCTAGCAAGTTGTAAGGGGGAAGTGTAATGGGAAAGCAGCACACTCGCTCTGCACTGTACACAACAGTCATTAGACATCCCATCTGCTCAATGCTTGCATGCTAAGCTGTAATTTTCAGGCTCTGGTGTGTGTGTGTGTGTGTGTATCTGCAATTATCTAGATGTCATCATAACCACAGAAATCAGGGCCAGTATCTTCCCACCCCCCCTGCTCCTATTCCCAGCCAGAGTCACGAGAGCCGAGGGTCTCCTTTGACCACACACACAGATGCACACACACACTGACACTTACACGTAGACACTGCATCATGCTCCCAAATTGTGTAGGTAAACATCTCCAGATTGGTAAAGCAGGATGGAATTCCCGCCTTTGAGGGAAATGTGCCCAGAACCATTTGTAAACCCTGTTCTCCGCCGCCTCCTAACTCTTTACAGATTGTAAAACACACCATTTGTATCGTAGGTTACTCTGTGGAGGTTCTCGACCCTTCTTTCTGTGGGTTATAACAGACCCAAAACAAATCCAGTCACACAAAACCCGCCAGTTTATATTTGTATGTATTAATTTGCATGGTATTTTGAGAACATGCACACTTCCCAAAGCCTGTTGCTTCTGTGTAAATATGCGGTTAGCAGATTTCAACATAACATAGACAGTTTACATGTAGACAACACTGTGAATGATATCGTTTTACTGTATTGGGTTGTATGTTACACATTACGCCCCAGACTTTACTTAGGGGGGGTAGTGGGTTCCCCTTTACAAGCAAAAGAGTCTACGATCACTTTGATGCGCTGACAGTCAGCCAACCTTTACTGTGGACCTGGATAAACCTGAGCCATGTGCTTCAACTAAATCGTTAATACATTGTGAAATAACATTTATTTTTATTAGGCGTAGCAGCAGGAATCCTGGACTCAAAAATGTGAAATGTTGTAGCAACCAAGTTTGAGTTCATAACAAACGTGTGCACGCAAAGTGTCATCCTACTCTGTGCTGGCTCCAATAACTTCAACTTGAGCAATAGGTCTTTATCAGTTCTTTAGCCTTATCTCAGGTTTAGCCAGACCTCACTTCCTGGGAAAACAGAAGAACTTCTGTTTGTCCCTCTCATTGCCCTCCTAATTTGAATGTGCAAATGTGTTTTTGTTATTGATGTAATCTGTACTCTTTTTACATGTCTTTGTTTACGGGGATCTGTGACAGTTGGATTTATTTCTGTGAGTTAATATTTCCCAGAGTTTTGACAGCTATGTTTGTCAGCTCCTTATCGTGTATCAGCAGTGATTTCATCAAGTGAGGGAAATGGAAGATCCCAGTGGCTCTTGCATCTCTAGGGACGTTGTGCAACAGGGCCCGACACAAAATCCAAGCACTGATACATCAACTAACAGTTGGTAAGACATGGACACTTGCTGTCTAAAATGTAAACAAGGCTAGAGCCAATGATAGGCCATTCGTCATATGATCAAAACGTTTTCCTCCCACTTAAATGCCCTCTGCCTTTCCTAGAACTGTAATTTGTTGGCAATTAACATTGAGGGCACTCAGAGACAGATAAGGTACATCAAAGTCTCAGCAAGGACCCCGCTTATATGCAATGGAAAGTTACTATTTGTGACGGACTGGAAAATCTCACATGACTCCCTTGCGGTAGACAACCAGTCTCAGGTCACAATATGAGCGACTCACCAGAAGAGGAATAAACAAAGTAGATCCTAATGGATGAATGTGAGGGCTTTTATTTGATCCCGGGATGCTCATATACTTAAGCCTTAGACATAACAAGGTCAGACACAAAGGGCTGTAACAGACTCTGCCTTATATACAATGTACATTCAGTCACTATAATGACTGTATTATTGCAAGTTGACTGCATGCAACTGTGGGCTTTGGCTCTTATTCTTGCCAACAACATTTTGGCACTTTCTATAGCGTTTTCCTTTTTAAGATCCTTTCCTCTTTCAGCCTAGAACATCCAAAAAAAGTTTGCAATGTGCAACTTTGTTTACAGTTATGTTCAAGAAAGAAAAGCGTGCCTAATCTCTTGCAAAACTAACTGAGGTTAAGATGTTATGTCTGGCGATTTCTGAAATAGCTGAACTATGTTTATTGATATTTAGTGGTTTACATAGAAATAGTGGTTTACATGTTTTGGTATTGTATCATCTTGTCACTGTTGAGAATACAAATATTGAAAATGTAAAATATGTAAGGGGATCTAAATATAGCGGTCTATTGGTTTGATTTCCTTAAGCAAAAATGTGCAAAATGTATTGCACAGGGAAGAAGCTCCTGAAAAATGTCCACCAACAGAATGGTACAACTACAGGAAAGTCTGATTATTTTTTTTGTAAAAGCGAACTCTAAGCCGTAATTGCACCTATAGTATATGCGGCAATCTTTCTAATCCGGTTGACACTTTCCAGTAACAATTTGGGCAGATGGCATAATAAAGCTATGATGGCTGCAAACCAGAAGGAAATTCGCATGAAGGGAAAGAGACCCCGAGGAAGACAATAATCCACTGATACTAGGCATGGTGAGAGCTTCCAGAAATAGATATGGCAATTGATCCATATTTATGGTATGTAGACGCTGAAGACACATGCAAACCTTTCAACAGGACCAGAGTTATGTGCAAGCAGAGGTTTTATTACTCCACTTCTGACAAGCACTTTCACAGCTGTGGCTCCTCAGAGCTTGGCTGTCAGCTAAGGACATAAATCACTCTGTTTTATTTAACAACATAAGGTAATTGCACAGTGTCATTCTGTATGAACTAGCTTCCTGTTTATCAAGAGATTTGACAGGGTCTCATGTTAATGAATGCACTGAAGCGTCAGACACCTTCTGTCATACTGATACTGGTATTCAATGTAGTCCTTTTGCTTTGCATAAACATGAAGTTGGTAACCACCCAATTGTCTTAGTCCTGACATTTATTATATGTTTTGTTGTTGTATTACATTTTTTGGTATTGTATCATCTTGTCACTGTTGAGAATAAAAATATCGAAAATGTAAAATATGTAAGGGGATCTAAATATAGCGGTCTATTGGTTTGATTTCCTAAAGCAAACTCACAGGGATCAGTGCAACAGGATAGTAGAGTTCACAAGAAGAAGCAAGGGGAAGACAGGGAGGATGATGGGTATTTCAGAGTCCCATCCTGCACTCTGCATCACGGACCTGGACTTGCTTTTTGTCATATCTGTTTTTAATTGTATCTGCAGTAAGAATAATGAAAACAGGGCAGCCTAGAGCCTGCCATCCTAAAGTCGTGTGTGTGTAGGGAGGGGGGGGTCACATCTGCAAGTGCGGGTGGGATACTCTGGTGCGCTGCAGGAAGCTTTGGCCTCGCTGGACTTTGTAACATATTGTCATGAAATAACAAAAAACTCTTTCCAGCTTCCCCTGTAAGGCAAGGCAAGTTTATTTATATAGCACCTCAACACTTTACAAAAATGAAAGACATTCAGACAAAGGCATTTAAAAACAGTCATTAAAAAGAAAAGATAATAAAAGAAACATTGAAAGAAAAAATACATGAATAAAAAGTACATGAATAAAAAGTTACAGTGCAGTTTAAGATATGAATAGTTCACACAGAAGTTCCACTTTACTGATGAACACAACGGCTCAGTTTCAATTAAAAGCAGCGACAAAAAGGACAATTTATATCATTAACTCTGTCACGATTCTTATGTCATGTCACGGTTTTAGTTTTGTGTGTCTGGTAATGGGTTTTGTTTTGCTGTTCTTTTTCTCCCTGTGTTTTCCTCCCTGTCGTTAGTTTCCCTGGTGTGTCTGATTGTCTGATTGTGTTCACCTGTTGCCCTTGTGTTTCTCCTCCCCTGCCCGGCTGTTTCTCGTCTCGTGATTACCCCTCCCTGTATTTAGTCTTGTCTCTTCCTGTGTTCGGTGTCGGTTCATTGTTTGTCTTTCCCTTCATGTCACGCTCCATGTTTGTCCTTGAAGTTTTGGTCCTGGATTATTTACTCGTGCTCCCCTGTTTTTGGTAATGCTAACTTTGTCTCTTGTTTTCTTTTGTCATGGGCTTTGTTTGTAAATTAAAGCTCACTTTTTGTTAATACTGCTTTTGGGTCCTACCTTTTCCACGCACCCTGACAAACTCTGTAAATATGTAGAGATATGCTCTACTATTCCAACAGTTTAAGGAACTTCACTGACATAAACTAGTCATATGCAATGTAATGTAATATGTCTCGTAATTCACACAAATTCAAAACCTCCTAAACATTCATTAGACGCTAATATCTTATAGAGGGATGTCGTTACGAAATATATGTATACTTCATTTGGAGTGTTTCATATTCTGAAGATGAGTTGGTATCGACTTATAATAAACCACCATGCAGTGACTCAGTTGAACTCAGACCAGATCAACCATGTCAAACTTAGTTATGTCAGAAATTGTGTTCATCGGATAGTATTTTTCTAACCTCCCTATAAGTATGATTTATACAAACTCTACCCCAAGATCCTCAATCTCCAGCCAATATACCCCACTCAAAGCATACCACAATATGCTAGCGTGTGATGCAGAGGGGGTGCGTGTGGACTTGGCTGTAGTTGATATTTCAGCCCTTGGAAGTTGGATTTCATCTGTAATAACAGCCCCACTTGATGGAAGTTGTTGCATAAAATTGAGACACGCTTCTACATACCTTGTAAAAATGAAAACAGCAACAAAAAAAGAGAAAAACAAACAGGCTAGTCACGCACCTTGCACAAGTTGAGAAGTGAAAGCAGCTATGATGACCTAAGGGTAGGTTGTACAAGGTTGGCAACTGCAGATTATCAGGGCATTTAACAGTTTGTGCATGCAGAGGTTCACATGATTAAGCAGGTGTGTATATTAGACCACATATATATACACTATGTGTGTGCCTATGCGTGCAAATATGAGTAATGATCTACAAGGGAGTTGGCAGCACTACAACAAGAGTAAGTACCCTTGTGTTAACACTTTGTGGTGAGAGCCTGTGTGTAGTAGAGTATACAAGCAGGCAGCCTGCTGAGAGAGGTACTCTGGACTTTGCTGCCAGATGCCATGCTGGAGATATATTAAAGACTTGTCTTGTGTTTAAGGCACTGTCAAGAATGAGATTATATAAACTGTATTAAGGGTATTAGGTTCGGCATAAAACAGTTTTTGGCAAGCACAAATTAAACGGCTTATAAAACCCAGTCTACACATAAATATCAGCTAATATCAGCGTACTAATTTGATCAAGTGAATCATCAAAGATAGTCTGAAAAGAAAAGGGCTGCTCAGAAGTGTTTATAAGGCTTCATGCCAAACTTTGAATCTCTAAATAAGGTTTACATGGTGAGGTTAAACATGATGAACTTGTGTTTATCACACCATCCCTCTGACTCAGTCAGATAAAAAAAGTATTTGGTGCTAAATTGGTGCCTAAGATTAAGCTTGGGCAGGGAGGGTTCTCTATACTGTAGTATTTTCCAAACACTGCGGGGGAATGCCTTTTTAGAGATTGTAAACATGGTGATTGATCAGTCAGTCTGTGGTGATAACGGTGTATTTCAGGTATATGAAGAAGCCTCATGCCATATCATTTCAGAACGTTGTGTCGGTGATGTCATGACAAATCAGGTTTAATCAACACCCACTTGTCTATGTTGTCAGACCCACAGCTTTTTTTCTCAAATGTTGATTCCAGCAGAGAAGGACTGCTGATTTGTTCGTCTTTGTATCGAGGCAACCCCAGAGCAATTAATGAAATGCTGGCAGACACTACACACGCAATATTGCTGCATCTCATGCAAGCAACAAATTCCATCATGTCAGTAAATCAGGGCTGCCCAAAGTTGGTCTGCAATGAGGATTGACTTGGCCAACAAGTTATTCCGGCAACAGGAAAAATAACAAAAAATAATATAAATTGTTTTTTGTAAGCTAAAAATGCTCTAAACTATATTGGTTCTCTTTTGTTTTGTTATAAAACCAATTTAGTTAAGATATATGGAAACTCTGGCAGATGATAGATAACATGGCTTAGGAACATTCACTGATAAATATAAATACTTGCACAAGTAATATTACACTGGAAATTCATAATGCTTTTAATGTTATAACCCAGGATGTGAATACATTTTCCATCTTGTATTATTGTTAGTGATTCATGACTGGATTTTCTCAATATTATGGCCAAATTGACTGCTCAGAATGTTGGACTTGAGCTTTCCAACCACACTCATCAATTCATTTTTTTAAATAAACGTATGACACATAAGTTGATGACACACAAGCTGATTGCGTGAATTTTCGGAAGAGGAACGTCAGCTCAGTTCTAAAAAATATTTTACAGGGTTCAATGTGGATGACTTCTTGAGTGAGGCAGAAAAGAGGGATTTGATGATGCCAATGTGCAATGTGCCAATATGGCAGCCAACTATGTTGAAAGAACAGTCACAAAATCCTCTTGCCGTGAACCTGATTCATGGATCTAACCGAAAACCCTGACACGCACAACGTTCATGGAAAATGGATGATGGAAATGTGCAAAATACATTTACTCAAGTATTGAATACTAAGTACAATTTATGCTACTAAAAATTGAATTTTCAGTATATTTAACATGTTTAGCAAGTACTTTTCTGATAAAAGGTTTCTCATGCAAAACATTTAATATTATGGTATGCTTGGTATTAAAATGCCCTACAGAAGGCTACAGTATCTGATGTAATTAAAATAAGCTCCACTAAACTTAAACACATAAACAAATAGCTGTAGCTATCCATGGTTCCGATTGAGCGGGGGGGGATAAGGAAAACACAGACACTCATCACCGAGGTCACAATATCAATCGATCCAGCAGAGCAATAGCCTATAGGCAAAACACAGAAGATCAACAAAAGATATGACATCAAATGAACTTGCCAAAGTTGAAGTAGTTGGTCAACTTCATTCATTGTCTTTCCGTTTTACTGATTTTAATCGCTATACGCTGCTCTCTCTCGTCTCCTCTTCACCACAGGGTGAAAACTACACTTTTCGCGTCACACGTACTTACAGCCAATCAGCTCTGAATTATGAGATGACGTTTGGTGGGTATGCCAGCACAGTGCCCCTAGGTGATTATGTTTTTGCCGCACACATTGAATAGAAAAAAACTCTGAGTTTGCGCAGTGTAGTTTTTACAGCACCCATTCACTTAGACAGTGAGAGAGGGGCTAGATCGGGGCTTGACCCACGTTGCTCAACACGGCTCAATAGGCACACTGTAGACACTAATTAGAAGAACACAGACTAAAACAGCAATGTATAGACGAATCAGATGATTAAACATGGTCTTAAAATATATTTAACATGTATTTTTTTTGCATTTTTTTGGAATTCTTATTTGAATTACTTTCTGCTGACACTGGGTGGGGCTGTGCCCCACCTGCCCCTAATGACCAGTTGCCACTAGATATATTCCAGGAATATCTAGGCCTTATACAGTATAGTATACGGTGCAATGCATTTAAAGTAATAGTACATACATTTAACAATAATAAAGATATAAAGTAGGTAGGCATGCAGCAGTATAACTAAATATAAAATGTTATGTTGTGCATTGTAAATTAGACTAGAATAGGCCCATAGTGAAGTACAATATAATAAAACATGGTAGGCCTACAGTGTAATAAAATACATGATAAGAGTAACAATAATATTGCAGTAATGTTTAAATGTCAATATGTTACTACAGCCATGTCATGCTACAACATGCTGAGCTGCAGCTGGTGAAACATAATCCCAGTGTCGTTGTTTCTGAGGCGATCCAGCAGCACCATCTATGGACGGAGCCCGGGCCTGCTGCTCCCTGCCACCCCGAAACACATCACATCACCATCGCTGCAAAACACAGCACAGGCCGGGCCACTCTCTGTCCCCTGAATAAGAGCGAGGAAGACCATCAAGATGTCTGACATGGAAGACGATTTCATGTGCGACGATGAAGAAGATTACGACCTGGTATCTGTAACTGAAATTATTGACTTTGCGCTTTAATTTAAACTGTTTGTCCGTTGAGCGCTAAGAGTGCAGGGCCGGTAGTTGTGTGCTAGCTACGTGTTAGCTGTTTAGTTAGCTGTTTAGTTAGCTTGTTGGCTAATACCAAGCTGACAGCGGATGACTAATGTTAGCGTCCTGGCTTGCAGTTGGGCTAAGTTTATATTCACGTGTCTTAATAATATTACCATGCTAGATTACCCAATTTAGCGTACATGCGTTGAAGATGTTAGTTAATTTAAATTGCAGACAGGAAAGGCAAACCAACCGCCTAGTTAGCAAGCCGTGGCGTTGGCTAACTTTACGTTAGCTCAAGGCTCATACTTGCAGCATTGTATTTAGGGACAATTTTCTATCCCTAGCTTCGTGTTAGCTAGCTACGAGTTTATGGTGTGTAATGTTAGCAACCGTGCAACTTAAATGTTTACCCTGGATATTCTGATTTGAACTTTGACATGATAATGTGCTTACATTTAGGAATACTCAGAGGACAGTAACTCAGAGCCAAATGTGGACCTGTGAGAACCAGTACTACAACTCCAAAGCCTTGAAGGAGGATGATCCCAAAGCAGCACTCAGCAGTTTCCAGAAGGTGGAGTGGTTTCTCTGTGAAAAAAAACAACCTGTTCTTATCTCAGTTTTTTAAAAGCACACCATTTACACACACCTCTTGGTTTAATTGTGTTCAGGTATTGGAACTTGAAGGAGAGAAAGGAGAATGGGGATTCAAAGCACTGAAACAGATGATCAAAATCAACTTCAAGTTGGTAGGCTCAGCAAAACATGTCATGAGTTGTTTAAACCTACCCAACCAGACATAAATTATTAAGTAGATGTTTAATTTGTGTCTCATCCATGTAGACAAACTTTCCAGAGATGATGAACAGGTACAAACAGCTCCTCACATACATCAGAAGTGCTGTCACCAGGAACTTACTCCGAGAAGTCCATCAACTCCATCCTGGACCTATATCTCTACCTCCAAACAGGTAGGGATAGACAAAGTGAGACAGAACTATCCAGCTGGGCCTTTACATGTTTTGTCATTGAACCTTGCCATTTTGGATGTTTTAAATCTGTCCTCCTAAAAGTGTTTTATTTATTGCTAGATGGACTTACTACAGGAGTTCTACGAAACCACTTTGGATGCTTTGAAAGATGCAAAAAATGACAGACTGTGGTTTAAAACTAACACAAAGGTATACACAGTTTCTCCACTGATTTTTCTGATGTCCAACCATTATTTCCTAGTAAAACCGGTGCAAATAAATGCTCTTTTTCTGTCCCTCCCCTGCAGTTGGGGAAACTGTACTTGGAGAGAGAAGAGTATGGAAAACTGCAAAAGATCCTAAGGCAACTGCACCAGTCATGTCAGGTATAAGATGCATTTTGTATCCTAGTTTGTCAGTATAATGCAATAATACTTTCCCTAGGTTCAAATCAAATTAGGTTAAACCTGGCAGATGTCATAAAATATGTTGTGGCTACTGTTTTAATTGCTTGCTTATTTATTCCTGTATTATCAGTAAATAATATATATTTCCCAGGCAAGTGTAAAGCATGTGGAGATTTGACTCGGATTATGATCTTTATAAGAGATTATTTCATATGTTTGTCTTCTACAGACCGATGATGGGGAGGATGACCTGAAGAAAGGCACACAGCTGTTGGAGATTTATGCACTGGAGATCCAGATGTACACAGCACAAAAAAACAACAAGAAATTGAAAGCCCTGTATGAGCAGTCACTTCACATTAAATCTGCCATTCCTCACCCGCTCATAATGGGAGTCATCAGAGGTATCTTCCTTATTCATAGTACAGTTGTTTAACTTTGTTCAGTGCTATCTTTACTGTCTGCTGATTGACTTGTCCTTGTTTGCTCCTGACCAGAATGTGGTGGGAAGATGCATTTGAGAGAGGGTGAGTTTGAGAAAGCTCACACAGACTTCTTTGAGGCCTTTAAAAACTACGATGAGTCCGGCAGCCCAAGAAGGACGACATGCCTGAAGTACCTGGTCCTAGCCAACATGCTGATGAAATCAGGAATAAACCCTTTTGACTCACAAGAGGTATACAATTATTTCTTACTGATCAACAACTATGCATATACTGTAAAATTATGAAATATAAGAGACAAACTACTCTAGACAGACTACTCTGTGCCACATACGTTTTTTAGTTTGCAGTTGAAGTAAAAGAAAAACAGCACATCTAAAAAGCATCGAATCAGAAGAAATGCTGAAATTATTTTTGGTGTTTTCTGCCTAATTAGTTATCTCTCAAGTGAAATTGCCATACCTAACTTTTTGTATTTTTGTCCAAAGGCCAAACCATACAAAAATGACCCGGAGATCCTAGCAATGACAAACTTAGTAAGGTAAGCATACATTAATGCATTCATGGATCAGCTCTTCGTCCCGTTATTTACAATAAAAGCCTTGCAATTATATTATAGGCTTTTATTTCTACCAGTTGTAACATTATAGTCACCAATTTTATTTTGAAATCTGTTTGGTACGGCTACAGCTTCACTAAGCTGCAAAATATGAATAGTGACACTGTTGGAATTGACGTTTGTTTAACCTGACAGTCTTATCTATGTGTAAGCGAGAATGAAAGTGAATGCATCTAAACATGTTATTAACAGATCTTCTCGATAAAGACTTAAGTAATAATTATGTGCGAACCACTTTGTTCGCATTCAGTTGTAAATGATGCATGTTCCTGTTTGACTGCCTCTTCATACAACATACTTGTTGGAAATGTTACTGTTGGTGGCCAAAACTATGAAAATAGACCCAAAATGCCAGTAATGAAAAGTTTTCCACATTGTTGTGAATGTATTCTTATCTACTGGAGGCAGAAGTTTTTACTGTTTGACCTTTGGTCATATTTCAGTTTGTCATTCCTTATGGCCCAGTTTCATACTAGCTGTTACAGTTTGGTGCAGATGCCGTTTGTAAACATGTTTCAATGGATCACTTGTTTCATTTACTCTTAGTCACGAATATCAAATTGACAGCATTAATGGTACTAATATAGTTTATAACTTGCCAAACAGTGCTTAGTCGGTGCTAACAATGGTGTGCATTTCACAGTGTTTGTATAAAGAAATGAACATTGCTATTGTCTTTCCAAGCCCTTGGTTGTCTTCTGCTTCCTTGTTTGCTCTCTTTTGTTCTCATGTTGCATACATAACTGGCTGTTATTATAACTAACTGGTCTGAGATTGCTCACTTTCCAAGTATATATCTATGATTTTGAATACATAAACAAGAAACCAATAAAGCACACCCAAAACTGTTGTAAGAATAGTGTTTACAAAAATTATAATATTTCGAAATGTTTTGACAGCTATCAGGATGAGAGTTTTTGCGTGGGTCACAGAGACACAATGTACATAGTTTAACAACACTCACTGATTTTTCATTCCAGCTCCTACCAGAACAATGACATCACTGAATTTGAGAAAATCTTGAAAACAAATCACAGTAACATAATGGACGACCCCTTCATTAGAGAGCACATAGAGGGTGAGTGGTGAACGTGACTTCAGTCCACATGCGGGATAAATCTGTTGAATATTTTGTTTTCAAGTGTAGCTAATCGCTCATGTTGTGTTGCAGAGCTCCTGAGGAACATTAGAACTCAAGTACTTATCAAACTCATCAAACCGTACACGAGAATACACATCCCTTTCATTTCTAAGGTAAGTCCATGTGTTTAAAACATGTCCTGTACAGTGAATGTATCTGATATATTTAGAATATTATTAGAAAATAATTTGCACTGATTGCCATGTGACTTTGTCTTGATATGTTTAGCATGTATTTAAGCCAATCAGTCATATGATTGAAGAGAAAGGTTTACTTGGAGAAAGCACACGTTTTAAAGCAGAAGCTAATGTCGCATAATTTGCTGTGGCTTGGCAGCTAGCAACCTTTTAGTTGCGGCAGAGCTATTCACATTCCTGAAATGGCAGAAAATGTAATAAATTGGTTTCCGAAATTATCATAAAAAATACATAATGAAATCCACACATGAAAAAGCAACACTTGTATACTTAAAATAAATATACCTACATTATACAAGTCTGTATTTTGTCATTTAAATGGCTTCTTGTTTTGTGACTTTAGTTTTCTTCTAAAGTTATTGTTGAATAACTTTTATAGTTCAGGGTGTTCATTCATCCTTGTAAGAAGATTACACCATATGTCAAACCCTTTTTTTTTACAAATTAGTTCACATACTTACATATACCTTTGAAACACATCTGAAACAATATTTACAACAGCTGTGTGTTTAATCCTCTATTGTGAAATGGTGACTTGTTTTACGTTTGTGCTGATAAGTCTTGTCCTCTTCTCTTGGTTTCCAGGAGCTGAACATTGATGTGTGCGATGTGGAGAGTTTGCTGGTGCAGTGCATCTTGGATAAGTACGTTTCTGCATCACGTGGCTGCTGAGAAGTTGAATAGAAAATAGCTCTCTTCCTGTAAATAGTTCCTCATAGTTTGCCTCCTTTGGCCCTTAAGAGTGTCAGGAGGTAGGAATTGACAGATTCGGTTACATCGTATTGTTATAGTGATCTGCTATTTACAGCCTCACATCCCCGCTGAACTGGTTCTCTGACGTAAATCAAAAAAACAGATTGATCTGATAAACTCCACACTGTTGAGTATTTTTTCATTGTTGCCATCATCATCTTGAATGTTAAATGAATGGCATTTAATTAATGGCACTCATGTTAAAACAATAAATAAGTCGCGAAAAAAAAAGAAAACAAGTATTTTCCTTAAATACAGTGTTACACGGTACCATGCGTTCTCAATAAATCATGCAAAATGCCTGGTATTGTTTTTATTTGCTGCCTTTATCTGAAAATGAACAGCCAGAACTGATATACAATTGTAAATACGAGTCGGCTAAAAACTGGCTTAGTATTTCAAGACTCAATTATCAGAACTCAACTAAAATGTGTGGGAAATTAGTTCTAGAGATATTGCAACATGTGTAGTTCTTCTGCTTACTTTTGTTTTTTTCCCTTTTTCTTTTTCACAGCACAATCCACGGCCGAATTGACCAAGTCAACCAGCTACTAGAACTGGACTACCAGAAGAGAGGAGGGGCTCGCTACACAGCTTTAGATAAATGGACAAATCAGCTGAACTCTCTCAACCAAGCCATTGTCAGCAAGCTCACATGATGGCATGTAAAATTAAGAGACAAGAAAAATGGCATGTTTGAATACATCCATAAAGTATGCTACTGTGCTTCTTCAAGTAAATCCTCTGAGACGAGATACACAGCACAGGTTTTGAGAATGCCACCAATTTCAAGGAGACTCCAGGAACCACAAGAACGTGTTCAAAGTGTGTTGTTTTGTGGCGATGCGCCAAAATCACCAACACTTATTTGTGTTTTTCATGTTCCTGATTGGCAGATTCTTCCATGTGCAACACACGAATGCTTCAGTTGTTTAAAAAAAGTCCAAATGTGTATGAAAACGTGTACACAGTATTTTAATGTATACTGTTGCCTGTTGGTAATAAACAGATTTCTCTCAGCACTAAAAGGATTCAGCTGCCTTTGACTAGCAAACGTTTTAACTCTGTGACCGGCGAGTTGGAGTCAAATAAAATGTTTTTAACTGTCACTAATGAGACATAAAAGAATGTTTTTTTTCACACATTTTGAATCACTCTTCGACAGTATTTTTCTATTCATGCTCTTGACATGTTGATCTGCCAGTAAAAGCTTTTTGAGCCTCGACGGCTTCCGCTCCAGATGACTCCCATTTCCACAGTGACACCAGCCGTTAGCTCGCTCGCACCAGAGCTAGCAGCTAGTCGGTGGAGAGACAGCCAGCTGACGCAGCAGCAGCTAGCGGTTCTTAGGAACTGGGTGTGAGTCTTCAGTGATACTTATTATTCACAATGAAGAAATTAAAAGAGCCCACATCCTGACGTCTACATTTTGGCCAATGACCGTATGTCGCGGTGTCGTTGACTGACATGGACGCTAGTGACAACAAGGTACAGTTTATTCTGAAATGATCAGTGTTTTTGTATGGAGCTGTAGCCTGTGGAAGAAGAAGGGGCATAACGCTAGTTTACGCTGTCGAGGCCCAGCATCGTACTGTTAAAACGTCATCATTAAAAACATAAGCCACTATTACCTTATTGTAATTATTACCAGTTGAGAGGTTTAAATCTGATATTTGTGTCTGTAACCATACAAACGGCGCACTATGTTTCGGTGCTTTTCACGAGGCAGCAACAGTTATCCAGTTTGGCTAGCAAGCTAAGGCAGCTAACGGTGACCGCAGCTTATTACAACGCGGATAAAGCATTCCTGTCTTTTGTCACAGTTCATGTATTTTTGGCCATTTTACAAAATGACTATCGATTTGCATGACAATAATCCCGTATGATAAAACCCGAAAGACAGTTTGTGTTAACATTTAGCCTGGAGAGCTAGCTAGTCTTAAAGCTAAACATATCAGCTGTCATTTGACGGAGCTAGTCATGTTAATTGACACATACAGCTAGCAGTGTTTTTTGTCAAATGTGTGGTTTGGTCCGAATTTGGAGAGGTGACCAAAAGGTTTCACCTGAGTGACTGTCAGGAATGTGTGCACGATGAGAGCTTTGTTATTGTCAGAAGAGGCGGAGAGGTTTCGTGCATCGTGAGTAGAGGAATATCTGGTTCTGCTGCATGCATAGCATTCTTCTGACGATGTTTGCAATGCAGAGAGTTCGGTTTTGTCGCTGTTTGGTTGTTGTCCCAACGAGTATTGACAATACCTGAGATTACACTCCTTTAGCTGGTACATCTCATGATGCAGTTTCCTGACACTATAGGGGCTCCTATATTTATGTGAGATTGAATGCATCTGAAAATGTGTATTCAAGTTGTGTGCTAATCATCAGTTCTGGTTTCATTAAGTGAAACCCCCTTAAAAGCTTTATGCTTTAGTTTCTAAACAAAACCATCCGGCTCTCAGTACAGAAACGGTCTGTTGGTGTTTGAAAGCAACTGGTGTGAGAATACGTGCTTACACAAACAGAGGCTTGTGAGATTAGAAGCTCCCACTCTAATCACTCTGAAATCTCTCATCCCCAATGAATGCACATCTGGGTCTGACCTCATAGCCTGTTCCACAATCACAGCTATTCTCACTAACACAGAGATACTACAAAGACACACTTGGGTCTCAAGAGATGGATCTGCTGGCCAGCTCTGTTTTACCTCAAAAAGTACACAGATTCTTTCTGTATAATTATCTTATCCTACCTTATCCTCTCAAACTTAATCCTATAATAACAGCCTATCAGCTATACTGTACCATCGCACAAGTTCAGACAAACTACTGCAGTACTAAACCCTTCCAGATATATTTGTCTGGGCATGGAAGCTGTAACTACCTGGAGGTTTGTAAATATCTTTCCTCAAGACTGTAGGTTGATTTTCTTCACCACGCACCATTTACAATGATTTTATTTAGTTCGGATGTGATCTATAGATTATTTAAGTCAAGTGAGGACACCACCCACGGACAGTAGCATGGGAGACAATAGCTGTCTGTGTGACATCCACTGGCTACACTGATGACTATTCATGCATCCTGACCACTGTTTCAGAGAAGTGTGGACGTCTTTGTCCTCGGAACCCTGTCACCTCTCCTCATCCTTTGCAAAAAATAGCAGATTATTTTAACGAGACCTCTTCGGCCGAGCTGCCACCTCGGGTCAGGCCGATGCCTCCATGATGTTAAGTTAGGAGCAGTCCGAGGTGTGAAAGATGCTCCCAGACAGCAGTGACTAAATAACACAGCTGCCCTTCCTGTACTTAAATAAGTGGGAAAATGTTGTTTTTAGTTGGCAATTTGAACAATAATTAAATAACATAATAATCCAGTTTATTCATGTAGCTTATCAAAAGCAACGGTAAAAAGTGCTTCACCACAAACACTTTAATCAATACACTAAAGTATTTGCCTTACCAGGAAAGCAAAAGCATTAGATAAATAAACATAAAACATTTAATGATGACACTTTTCTTTATTCTATATGTCAAGAACAAATCGCAGTGTAAATCCATTATTACGAATAAACATTGACTTCAAAATGGAACGAAGGCATTTGATATAGATGCATCTTCAAAGTGATTTAAAAGAAGCAAAATGGAGTTCCTCAGGCACATGCTCAGTCCCCTTTTACCGTTCACAGTGTTTGTGTTTTTAAGGAGGACTCCTTGATAAGTTACTTGGTTTGACAAGCGTCAAAGGAAATGGAAGCTATTACATTTATTCTGACATTAAAAAACACAATATTATATTTATAAGTTAAAAGTTATTTATTTGTCATAAAGAGGAACATTCAATATATCAAAATCATTTTAAAATTCACAATAATTAACACTATGACTTTAAAATAAGGATCTGTTTAAAGGTGTGTAATAAAATCTAGGATACTCTGTTGAATTGTACATGTAATATTCAGTTTTATACATGAAAACAATGGCATGCTTTCGGATAGATTATTTATTTATGACTAAGCATTATTTTTCGCAGCTGTGTTTCTCTCTTTTTTGAAAAAATGTCTTTAGTGGCTAATTAAGATTTGAAGTACTTTAGTGTTTCCGACCCAAGCCTGCCTTGGAGTGCCCGGCCCTCTAATCTTCAGCCTTTCTGGAGCCCGCTGTACCACTTCTACTGCACAGCTGCTGTTGGGCCATCAATCCAGAAGAAGTGACTTGGAGAGGACATTCTTGTGGCTTTGCCTGTCATAAATGTCCCACTTTTAAAACAAATGTGCCTTATTGATTTATTCCTAAAGCTTTTAGTTTCCAGAACTTGGATGTTTTTTTTTTTTTTTAAATTGTTCTCATACGTTTAGAACTGTTTAGTTATTTGTATGTTGCTCATAATCTGGCAGCTGTCCCTGGGACGTCTCAATCCATACTATTAACTTGGGTGTGTTTTAAATATATTTAGCCATACATGGCAGCCTTTAAAAAAAAAAAAGAGTTATTTTTGGCTTTGAGCTAAAGAGACTTACCTAATTTGACCATATTAACAAGAAGCTGCTCATTGTTTATATCCTTCACCACTGTTTATCTAGCTGCAGATGTCTTAGTCACTTGAGAAATTGACTGTCAAAAATAGCTGGAGCCCTTTTTTGACATGTTGTGTACATTGCAGTTGTATCACGTGACGTCTTTAACCTTTTAAAGGTTTTTATCTCTGATACGTTTTTATTGATGATGGTACACACTTAAGACTGTAAACCAACTGGAACCGTATAAGGAGTCGGTGCTTAGCTGGGAGGAACACTAACCAAATGAAAGATTGTTTAGTAAACCATCTACAGCCCTCTCTGTCAAACTTTCTCAAGTTAATAACCTTTAAATGCCTCGGCATAGATCTTTCTCTTTTTGTTTGCAGGATTGGTCATATTCTTGTAAATGTAATGTCTTAGCAAGATGACTTCACAAACTACACAAACCTACCCTTACAATAAAGCCAATCGTTGGATAAATGTTGGTGAATTTCCATTACTATGTTGATTCCACTCTAAAACGAACACTTTCCATCCAATGGAATTACAAATAATGAATTAAAAGGATCCCCAGTACCGTGTCAATACAGAGAATGTGCTGCTGACTGACTTGGGCAACCTTGTTTGACAGATATCTCTGCTTTTTGGAGTAGACCTAACTTCTCAGTCAATGAACCATGTAGTCATTAATGAGTAACAACTGGTTTTTTTTGTCATGGGTGCAGGATGTGAAGCTTTCAGCCGAAGTGGAACCGTTCATCCCACAGAAGAAAGATCTTGAAGGATCCCTTGCCAGAATGAGTCTTTCTGGAGAGGCAGGAGGAGGAGGAGGGGGCGGAGGTTTAGGAGGAAATGGAGGAGGCGTGGAAACCACTCCCATACCCAGCTACCTCATCACCTGCTACCCTTTCGTCCAGGAAAATCAACCCAACAGGTACTGTCTCACTTTCATAAGGGGGTTTTAGTAATGGGAGATATTTTGAAGCATTCATTTGAACCCATTAAACTCTGATTAAATGGCACCAGTGGTTCTCGTCTATGATAGTTATGTATTTTGCAGATTCCATGTGGTATTGTGGGACGCCTGGTGTCCCCATTTCAAACTGGAACTTTCTATTTGAAGAAAAACCCATTCCCTGCGCTGTCTTCTACAATAATATTGAAAAGAAGATGAAAACACAGCATGCCTAGTGAGATCACAATCACATCCTTTGTGCACAACAGTGCATTGGTTTAGATCTGTTAGATTGCACACTATTTTAGGGCAGCTTGATTATGAATGGAAACCTCAATCTATTACATGGAACCACAATCTATGTTTCCAGTGGCTCTTTCTTTGTCCGGAGTGATCTGCTGTATCCTTGCACACATCCGTTCCTTTGTTTCCTTTCCCCCTATTTGAATGCGAGGAAATGGCCGGTATAGTAGGCTGGCTGTGGAAATGTCATTTGGATCCTTATCAACATTTCTGCATACCGTGAACACACCCCCTAACAAATTGACCATCATGCAAATCACTGCAGCATCAAAAATATTAACCAGTGGAATGTCAGTCTTACAAAAAGCAACTTTAAATTTATATTTAAATACTTTTTTTTATTTTTAAGTATGATCATTTATGTTTTAATTAGGGATACATCTTTAAAGGCCATTTTGGATTCAAACCTCTCTGCACAATGTGCAAACATTTCCTTATTTTACAAAACACATGGATGTGGTGGATGTCCTAGAGACAATACAAACTGAGAATGTTTAAAATACAGGAAACAAAGATGAGTTTGAGATTCTTAACAATGAATTACAGCTAATCAAGCTATAATCTCTTCCTTACCAACATAACAGTGCATACTTAAAATTGACGAACAAAAAACATTTGACACCTAAAGACCTTAGTATCACAACAACATGACCTGCAGCACAGCCTTTCTTTATTGTTTTACATCATATTTTGTAGGGATGCTCCGATCGCCAATTTCGGGGCCGATCGCCGGAATCAGTATCGGCCGATACTGATCGCCGATCCGATCGAGTGGGCGGGGCCTAAATGGAAGATTTAAACATCACTTTAAATCTTCCATTTAAAGTGATGTTTAAAACTCAGTTAATGGGGCTCATTCACTGGAGCTTCCACAAACAACAATCAACTTAATTATTACATTCAAATGAAGTACATTATTCAAGTTTACATTCACTTTGGAGAATAACACGGGAGAAATTAGCGGAAGCGCTCTCTTTTCCTCTCCCCCTCTCTCTCCCTCTCCTGACAGCCTGTCAGTATCTCATGCAGCTCACTGATCCAGTAAGAGTGACCCGACAATGAAGAATACATATATTTATAATAACTAGTTTAGCTTGTTCCAGAGGTAGATAAAATAGCTAAGTGTGTTAGGTCTAACTCTTACGGTACGTCCACACAGCAGCTTTTCAAAAATCTTGAAAATCTTGGAGCTGGGCGTGTCTGAAAGCTTGGGGATTTTTTGCGAGCAACGCGACCAACAACCAATCACATGAATCTCCCGCCCCCGACATACAAAGCAAAAAGCCCCGGGGATTTTATGCGAGCAATATATATATATAAACAGGGCTGCACATAACTGGTGCGCAGGTGCGCATGCGCACCTCGGCCAAAAAAAGAGCACCGGGTCATTTGAAAACAAACGCATTTGCGTACCAACATTGAGAGAGAGAAAGATATTTGCGAGTTGCATATGAACTCAGGGCCGGCCCGTCGCACTGGCGTTGATTTTCGCCTAGGGCGCCAGATCTGTGGACATTTTTGACTGTTGGTGCTCATCCTAATTTTCGGCCTTGATGTAACAACATTCATAATTAAGTAAATGTAACACCCTTTTCACCCCGGTTACACGTTTAATTTGCCCTGTACGATGGGCGCTGTAAGAGATGAAAATGGGGGATGTTGGCTTGTCTGGCGCCCGCAGCTCACAGCCAAAATGCGAGTGAGCGAGGGAGAGAGGGAGGGTGCACCGGTACCGGCGCTGTTGTTATTAGAATCTGGTGCTAGCTGCGGATATAAGAAGAAGATGTTTCTACAATGATGTGGAGGGAGAGTCCTGTCCAGTCAGACCGAGAGACTGATAACTACAGCTCAGTGAGGTAAGGACTCTGAGTGTTTAGATAGTTCACTTTAGTCTAAGTTCAAACGGTTTGGTCACAATTTATGTAAACACATATTTTCAAGGCACTCCTTTATAATTATTGGGATAAACAGGTTTGAAATCATTCCAATGTATACTATAGGACAGTAACCAAACATATCCTTTTAAAACTGGACTTTCAACCCAAAACCAGCTGTTGACTTGTGGATGCAAGCAGCTAATCGCAGACTCAACCAGAGAGAAAGTAGTAGGCCTACATCATCAGCTACCATGTCTGACAGAGAGGAAGACAGTGAGGAGAACAGTCAGGAGGGTAGTGATGACAGCTTGTAGGATTACTGGTCGTGCTAATGTTGTCTTGTGTTCGCCTCTGCATGTGTGTTCTGTGTTCACCTCTGTGTGTTCTGTGCCGTGTGTCTGACAAATAAAGACCGGTTTATTTATTTCATTTTAAGGATGAGCACCAAGCAACATCTCCAGGTGCTCCTTTGAGAACCAGGGCAATAAAGTTATGTGCACCCCTGTATATAAACTCCCCAAACAGGCGAAAACTTACCAGTTTCACCCACTGTCTCTGCCACCTCCCTCCATGCCTGGTTCCTCCGGTTTGTATCCCGTTAATAGTTCTGGTCGTAAAGAACCGGGTGATTTGCTACCGTAATTTCTCGTTTGGAATATGAGGAAATGAACTGCGGTCTGGTTCTCCCTGTGTGTGTGTTTCGTTCCGCTTACCTGTCCGGCGGGCGGAGCTGCAGGATTTCTGCTTCACACACGTTGCATACCGCTATTTTACTGTCTTTTTCGGACACCTTAAAATAATGCCAGACCGGTGAAGCCATTTTGGCGAGCTTGTTTTGCCGCACACAGAGAAAAGTGTCATGTATTTTACGTCATGCGATCGGCTCTCGCGATCGGCATGTTTAGAGAGCACCGATCGATCGGTAGAGAGTGAGTATCGGCCGATATCGATCGGAGACCGATCGATCGGAGCATCCCTAATATTTTGTAAAGTGTCCTGCAGTATTAGTATGGGAGTGCCCATGCTAATATAATGTGATTCCTCTCTTCCCCTTCACAGGCAACATCCTATGTATAATGGAGGGGAGCTGCGCTGGCAGCAGCCTAACCCCAGCCCCGGAGGGTCATACCTGGCTTACCCCATCATGTCTTCACCCCAGCCTCCTGTCTCCAATGACTACGCTTACTACCAGATTATGCCTGCTCCCTGCCCTCCTGTGATGGGCTTCTACCAGCCCTTCCATGGAACCTATGGTGGTCCTGTGCAAGCTGGAGTGGTCAACCCTGTGTCTGCAGATGTTGCTGAAAGACCACTCTCTCTGGGGCCTGCATACGGGATGGGCAGGGGGAGAGGCATGGTCCGACCGAATGTTATCCCAAAGGTAAAGAAGGACACCATCCATGTTTTATTGCTGTGACAATGATACCATTGTATTTGTAATACTAACAAGTGTACCTCTTTATGCACCACCTCTTAATCTTTCTCATACAGCAACAGTTAGGTATGTGCCTGCCTCCAAGAGGTCGCCGGCCTCCGACCAGGAGTGTGGCCGTGCAGAAGGAGGTGTGCACTTTGGGGCCTGATGGGAGGACTAAGACAGTCATGTTGGTGGATGCAGCACAGCAAACCGGTAAGAATACTAAGGCAATAAATAAAGGTGCAGAACATTCCGTTTTATTTTAATAATAAAAAACGGTGCCAACTTTAGATAAAGATCTGTTTATTGTTTGTAGCAGTGGGAATATTCTGAGCCTGAGTTTCCAGTTAAGTGAACGGCCAACGTCAGCAATGTTCTCAGTCATTCAATTAATTCAATGCAAGGCTTTATTGTCATGTGCACAGTAGGGGTTTCACCAACTAATCGACTAGTCGACTACCTTTACCACTAGTCGGCGCTGTAGGCCCTAGTCAACTAGTCGTGAAAAAAATGGAGGTAAACGACGTGCTGCAAAATGCTTCAAAACACGTCCGACATTCTTATGTATGGCAGTACTTCAACAAAGATGTAACTAACTCCACAGTGAAGTGTCAGTTGTGTACAGCTGTACTGAAGTACAACAAAAATACAATGCTATGCGCAACCATCTGAAGATGAGACACCCGCTGCCGACAGCTAGCACTAGCAGTAATGCTAGCACCAGTGAGCAACGGACCGGCGTCAGGACAGGACAGAGGCAGACGAGCAGCAAGAAAAAACGGGTCTACAGTGATGTGGATGATGAGCTAGGGTTTACTGCCAGCGGACACCGCATATCCCCACAATGGATAACCCACTGGAGTGGTGGGCAGAAAACGTGCACCGCGTCCCCCGTTTAGCCAAGCTTTCGAGGAGCTATTCCAGCCACAGGCACCCCGAGTGAGAGGGTTTTTTCCCTGGCAGGCAACACTGTCACCCGAAAGCGGTCAAGCCTCCTTCCCTCACATGTCGATGCGTTGGTGTTCTTCAACGCAAACCAAAAACCTGGAAAGGTGGACGTTATCGTGGAGGACAGCGAGTAAAGTGTTGCGCAATGCGCTGTTGCGCACTGGATTTACGTGGCATTTCAGTAAACAGTTTTTTGCTGTCGATTTTGGTGAGTCCAGTTACTGTTTGTTATTTACTCAGCCATGTAACACAAATTAAAATGCAGTGTTTAATGTAACTGTATGAGTTCCGATATAAAATACAGTTGTACACCTCTCTTTGTGTGTCTTTATTATGAGGTAACGACTAGTCGACTGCTATTTTGAAAAACGTGTCGACTAGTAAATATTGGTAGTTGTGAAACCCCTAGTGCACAGTAGCTACAGTGTAGATATGGCAATGAGAAACTTAAGTCCTAGGCTCCTCCAACAATGCAACATGAATGTATATATATATATATATATATATATACAGTGCAGCAAAAAAGTATTTAGTCAGCCACCAATTGTGCAAGTTCTCCCACTTAAAAAGATGAGGCCTGTAATTTTCATCCTAGGTACACTTCAACTATGAGAGACAAAATGAGAAAAAAAAAAATCCAGAAAATCACATTGTCTGATTTTTAAAGAATTTATTTGCAAATTGTGGTGGAAAATAAGTATTTGGTCAATAACAAAAGTTCATCTCAATACTTTGTTATATACCCTTTGTTGGCAATGACAGAGGTCAAACGTTTTCTGTAACGGAGCGTCCACACTACAGCTTCAAAAAAAGCTTGGAGCTGGGCGTGTCTGAAGCTTGGGGATTTTATTCGAGCAACGCGACCAATCACATGAATCTCCCGCCCCCGACATACAAAGCAAAAACCCCCGGGGATTTTATGCGAGCAATATATATAAACTCCCCAAACAGGCGAAAACCTACCAGTTTCACCCTCTGTCTCTGCCACCTCCCTCCATGCCTGGTTCCTCCAGTTTGTATCCCGGTAGGTGAAGAGGGTCTGGTCATACACAACCGGGTGATTTGCTACGGCGATAAATAGTTTCTCCTCCATCTTTTTTTGAAATATAGAAATCAACGGCGGGATATCTCTCCCAGCTTAGACGCGGTTTGATTGGCTAGCGCTTGAGCTGTCAGATTTTCAGAAACGGGATTTGATTGGCTGGTGCTGGCTACTCCGGCGTCAGAAGTTGAACATTGTTCAACTTCTGACGCCGAAGACGGCGGAGACGAACCGCTATGCTACCCACAATTCAGTTCGGCGAAAAGCGAGGCAACGTGACGTCACCCCATTCAAAGTGAATGGGCAGACGCGTTGGAAACTGTTTTTGAAGCTGTCGACGCTGTAGTGTGGACGCAGCGTAAGTCTTCACAAGGTTTTCACACACTGTTGCTGGTATTTTGGCCCATTCCTCCATGCAGATCTCCTCTAGAGCAGTGATGTTTTGGGGCTGTCGATGGGCAACACAGACTTTCAACTCCCTCCAAAGATTTTCTATGGGGTATTGGGGCGGATCTAGAAAAATATTCATGGGGTGGCAAGAGGGTGGCAGGAGAATTTCAGGGGTGGCATCCCCTGGCAGAAGTATATGCTGATTTAATCGCAGTCATATCAATCAATGTTAACTTGGAAAGCCACAATATTGATATTTTAACTCAATAAAATTAGGTGACATTATTGTGGCACATCAGTAAAGCCTTACATATAAATATATAAGGTGGCAGACATAATTTAATGAATTTTAACTGCATGAGTTGGTTTCACTAATAGACCAGCAGGTGTACCAAATATATGCAGACTGCTGCAATAAGTACATTAATTAACTGTCTCGTCGATGTTTGTCTGTATGAATATGATAATATTAACAATCATATTATTCCTATCAGCTGTCAATCACTGTTATGATTCACATATTCAGTGTTATTATTAAATAAACTATATTTTTTGGAGGAGTTAATGATGAATGTTCCTCAAGATGCTTGCTCACCCTCCTTCAAATTTGAAAGACAAGTAATTACTATCATATATCAAAAGAACAGTTCAGCGCCCCACGACTTCATTGCAAACACTTACAATCTTGACTTTACATCAGAAAGAACAAACATTAAAGAAGTGACTAACTGCATCAGTTAGGGTTAAAAAACATGTATTCAGCTAAAACATAAACATCGCTACAGTTATTATCCAGTGGAGAGTCCTTACCCACTGGCCTAGTTAAATCAAAGTGGTTACTTTTTTTTGGCTGGGCAGTGAAGTTTTACACACTGTCTTATTTGACTTTCTCAGGACTTGAAACTGTTTTTTGGGGGCAGACCCCCTCAAAGAAGAAAAATATATTTACACGTAAGGTCATCATCTTAACAGTTTATTATTCTCATCGACTCATCCGTGAGCAGAGCACCAAGTTGGCATGCCTATAACAGCTGAATGTGGCGATTACCATCTTGATCAGCAAAACGCCTCACTTATTAAGATTTAAAGCTATGGTGCGTTTTGATTCAATGCTGAGTACAGCCAAACTTGACAGGCTCTTCTCTGTCATTGTAGACTGCAAACAGTGGCGGCGCCAGAGTATTTGTGTTGGGTAATCTATGGTAGGGCTAACCCATACAGTGGTGGAGCTCAAGTCAGTATTTGCAATGTAATTACATACACGCTCCCCTTGACAGGGAAACGCCACGCGTGAGGTTTAGATTATTTCCCTGTCTCAATCCAAATTGAACTGTATGAAATAAAAAGGCACATTTGTCTTGTAGTAAATAAAAAGGGCGACCTGGAGCCAATCCTGCAATTTACCCACAAGTGAAAGAGTTGACATGCTGAAAACCCAACCCCTGCAGGGGGGTCTGGGGGGATTCTCCCCCAGGAGATTTTTTGAAATACTAACATAAAATACACATTCTGGTACTCTCTTGAGAAGAAAAATAAATAAATCTATTGCAACATATTTTTAAAAATGAATGCCATTTTAGTTTTTTGTTACTTTGTTCTGAAAGCTGAACCTGCTGCTACTCACAGAGAGAAGAGGGAAGAGGCTGTGAATTACTTTACATTGTGGATAAGGGTGGATAGCCCCCATTGTTCTGTGTGTCAAAATGAAAGACAGCCCACACACCTATCAATCATCAAACCGTGGGGTCTTATTTCATTACGTGTTGATTTTTATCAACACGTAATGTTGTATCGATGTATATAGAGATGTACTACCACAAAAGTATTCTCCGTCGGGACTTCCTGCAACAACACCACGCCGTTATCTTGATTCTGATTGGCCAGAAGACATTATCAAAGATGTTCTATTGAGAAGACGATCACTACGTGACAAAAGTTTTAAAAAACGTTTCTAGTCTTCGGTATTTCCAGAGAAGTGGCTACTGAAATCAATCTTACTAACTGCTGTCTGTGCAATTTACTCCGCGAGTTGGCAGACTTTATTTTGCTTACTTTAACATCATTTTTCATGGGGCTAAGGTGGGGCTAAGGTGGGGCTAAGCTTGCCCCAGCCTGACCTTGACCGCAAATACCTCATTCCTTCCATCTACTTGGATCCAAAATGCTTCTCGTTTTGCGCTGTCCCCCCGTTCAATCATATTTCAGCGCTTGCGCCAGGGTGCGGAGGGGTTACAAGGCTCGCGTCTTGTGCTGCATTCACTTGCACTCGGACAACAGAGATTTTCTCTCATAAATGTCCGATGAGCCACAACTTTTCTTTCAAAACAAAGCTGCCAACTGGGGTGGCAAGGCATTTTTCTGAGGTGGCAGCTGCCACCCCGTGCCACCCCGTAGAACCGCCACCGTGGGGTTGAGATCTGGAGACTGGCTAGGCCACTCCAGGACCTTGAAATGCTTCTTACGAAGCCACTCCTTCGTTTCCCGGGCGGTGTGTTTGGGATCATTGTCATGCTGAAAGACCCAGCCACGTTTCATCTTCAATGCCCTTGCTGATGGAAGGAGGTTGTCACTCAAAATCTCACGATACATGGCCCCATTCATTCTTTCCTTTACATGGATCAGTCGTCCTGGTCCCTTTGCAGAAAAACAGCCCCAAAGCATGATGTTTCCACCCCCATGTTTCACAGTAGGTATGGTGTTCTTTGGATGCAACTCAGCATTATTTCTCCTCCAAACACGTCTAGTTGAGTTTTTACCAAAAGGTTCTATTTTGGTTTCATCTGACCATATGACATTCTCCCAATCCTCTTCTGGATCATCTAAATGCTCTCTAGCAAACTTCAGACGGGCCTGGACATGTACTGGCTTAAGCAGGGGGACATGTCTGGCACTGCAGGATTTGAGTCCCTGGCGGCGCAGTGTGTTACTGATGGTAGCCTTTGTTACTTTGGTCCCAGCTCTCTGCAGGCCATTGACTAGGTCCCCCCGTGTGGTTCTGGGATTTTTGCTCACCGTTCTTGTGATCATTTTGACCCCACGGGGTGAGATCTTGCGTGGAGCCCCAGATCGAGGGAGATTATCAGTGGTCTTGTATGTCTTCCATTTTCTAATAATTGCTCCCACAGTTGATTTCTTCACACCAAGCTGCTTACCTATTGCAGATTCAGTCTTCCCAGCCTGGTGCAGGTCTACAATTTTGTTTCTGGTGTCCTTTGACAGCTCTTTGGTCTTGGCCATAGTGGAGTTTGGAGTGTGACTGTTTGAGGTTGTGGACAGGTGTCTTTTATACTGATAAGGAGTTCAAACAGGTGCCATTAATACAGTTAACAAGTGGAGGACAGAGGAGGCTCTTAAAGAAGAAGTTACAGGTCTGTGAGAGCCAGAAATCTTGTTTGTTTGTAGGTGACCAAATACTTATTTTACCGAGGAATTTACCAATTAATTCATTACAAATCCTACAATGTGATTTCCTGGATTCTTTCCCCCCATTCTGTCTCTCATAGTTGAAGTGTACCTAGGATGAAAATTACAGGCCTCTCATCTTTTTAAGTGGGAGAACTTGCACAATTGGTGGCTGACTAAATACTTTTTTGCCCCACTGTATATATATATATATATAAAACAAATAGTTTAATAGAAATAAAATAGTGCAAAAGAATGTTGTGAGATGTGAAAGTAAATACAGATCTAAACTTCATTCCTGTGGCTGAGAGGAGTTTGAGGCTTAAAACATTCCAGACTTTTTTAAAGGTGTCTGTTTGTCTGTGAACAAAGAATCTTTCCAGTCAGAGAGGAAGCACGACACAGTGCCAGTAAGAGAGGCGTCTTATCCTACACTGATGATGCTCATGCTTCACTTCTGAAAGAGAGGGAATGCAGAGTTTCCAGTTGGGGAGCTTAAAATGTTTGCAGCTCATGATGTCAACAGTGATGTCTCTGTTCTAATGAACATGTGTCACAAATATGACTTGGCTTGTTTTTAGGTAACACATAAATCATCTCCAATTGTCACCTATTTACAGCTTGGTCTATACATCCCTATACAAATGTACATCTGATTCATCCCTTTTTAAATGTGGCTTTATGAATGAATTGATTCATTTTTATTTTTATTCAAATATATATTTGTTCATTTTCTAAGAAAAAAAGTATTAGTATGTATTTTATACCTATTTCACTATTTATATCTAGGATCCATTTCTTACGTTAGTTATTTCCTTCTATACATATTTAATGAGCATTGTTGCAGCGAGACAAACGCCAACAACTGCATCTCTGTGATTGTTGTGCACAAGGCAATAGAGAACTTGAAACCTGATCTACTATATTTAAAGTCCTTTTGTTATCTTATATTGACGATTATAGAAGTTGTATTATTTTGTATCAGGTCTAATCTTCTCTGACTGTGTCCTCAGATTTCCAAGGTGAGTTGTCTGGGCGTTGTGCTGCTGAGCAAGCCAGTCCCCTGCTCTGGAAAAGCCGAACCAAGAGAAGAAGGGCGTCCCATCCCTCTGAGAGCTACGAGCAGGGCGCCAGCGAGGCAGATATAGACAGCGACAGCGGCTACTGCAGCCCCAAACACAACCAGGCTGCCGGGGTAACACAGCGAACAGCAGAGAGCTCAGCAGCTCCAGCAGTAAGTTGGCTACTTACCATCGGCAACAGGGTAACAGACACACTCTAGAAATGTTTAAACTCATAATCCCATAATTATTTAGCTTGTGGATATCACACAAAAGCATTTACCTGAAACACGTCTAGAGTATATCTTTAAAGGGCTGCTTACTATTAGAGTCATGGCAGTTTTTAAAGGTAATTCTGTCTGGGAGCCCTGTAAACAAACAGCATATAGCTTCAATAAAAATGGTATCTTCTAGGGATGCACGATATTGGTTTTTTGAAACTGATACCGATAACTTCCTGCTTCTCAAGACCGATACTGATACCGATAACCGATAATAATATAATATCATATATATTAAATGTACCTGTAGTTTTTGCACACCTGGTGGTAAAAAAAAGACTAGTAGTGAGCAAATGACATGAGCATTACTACTATGAACAAAACAAAGCCAAGAACAGTTTTGACTCTTCAAAGTGACCATATTTATTTTCCCAAATAAATATAATTGAGTCAATGTCAATGACAATGTGTTTTCCTGAACAATGAGTGAACAATGAGTGGTCCATATTAAGAAATGGAAACAACTATTACCTGGCATTTATAGGACAGCAAGCCTATCAAACATTTGCCAAAATAAATCAAACAAAAACAATTTGACAACCTGTCAAATAGATTGTAAAATGTAAACATTTGCCATAGTAAGGTGCATCACTCAGTGATATAAAAATGGATGGATTTGTGAAAAACTCCCCTCTTCCTAAACCACTAATACCACAGTACTGGCAAAACGGGAGGAGCCGAGTGAAAAACAAGCGCCCCTCATCTCAATCCACCCACACCGCAGTATATTTTTCTTTTTTTTACCCAAAAAATATATTGTATATTATCGGGGCTATTAATACTTTTATCGGGTTTATCGGGATGACGTCATAATTCCTAATATCGGACCGATAATTATCGGGCCGATAATTATCGTGCCCCACTAGTATCTTCTAAAGAAACAAAGGTCAGAGATTTGAGAGATAACATGTCACCACATAAATACTCCTCTTGTGTCACAGCACTGTACAGGGCAATACCAATCAGGGAAATGTAATACAATAATTGAATGACTTCTCGCTGTGTTATTAAAACATTTCACATACTCATGATTTCTCAATTTGTCTTATTTTCCTCTACCTTCTCCACATGTCTGTGTTGTATAGGGAGTGGAGGCTGGTGTAATGACAGGTAAGTTTGACAACACAAAGTGTATTACCCTTCCTTCCCCCGCCATGTTCACACAAGGCTTTGACATAATATATTACAAATGAATGGAGATAATAATTACTAATCATTGTTTTCATTCATTAGCAGGTACATGGGTTAATGCAGCCTCTCAGGCTACCCAGAAGTCCTGGGGAGACAGGAACGGACACTTTCACAGAGCAGACCAGAGGAAACATCCTGAACAGAGAAACTTCTCACAGGTACAGTAAATCCACTTTGAGAGGAGGGTTATGTATGTCAGAAGAACAACTGGTATTTTGAGAATGGTTGAAATGCAATCATTTTGGTCCTAAGTGGCAGTGAAACTTACTGACCAGCAGATGAGGAATGAATGTACAGTGACTCTCTATTCTAATTGTCTGTTACATAGCCCACGTGTTCATAATGGTCTTAGTTTTTATGATTGCAATTGAAGATATCATTTATCAGAATTTGTGCTACTGGACATCCAATTACATAACTTTTAGATGTGAGTAGAGGGCTGTTGTAAATCTAAACACATCTCTCACATCATTATATCTGTACTGTCCATCACACATACTAGTGTAGAAAGTATTATTATTATTAAAAGTTTCTCCAGAGTCTGTCGTGATGCAGAGCCACTCACTCTGTCTGTAGGAATTGGCCTGCAAACTGTGCTCTGCTCTCTCTTTTACCAACAGGTTTCCTTCACTTGACACAGGATAATAAACACATGAAACACCAGTGATACCCTTTTTAACTCCTGTGTTATCTCCCCTCTGCCTTTTTCAGGATTTCCACAGTGGTTATCAAGGGCGTTTGCCGCTGAACCAATCAGAACACAGGATGCAGCCAGCAGCTGTTACAGAGCTCACACCAGAGCCCCTCTACTTTGAGGTGAGAAGTTTCATTAACACAGTTTAATATAGATGTATTTTAGGCTTTTTTGATTGTTTTGCTCAAATGTAATCTACATGTTTGTCAGGATGAAGATGAGTTCCCAGATCTGGCTACTGCAGGGGCGGCCCAACGCAGCAGCAAACCAGAGTCTGCTGCAGCCCAGACACACATGCATCCTAAGCTGCACAAAAACCTGGTGAGGGAAAGCTTTCTGAAGGCCTCTGTCAATCTCTGCCTCTCAGATGGTAGATTGCTATAATAGAGAGTATTGTCATTTATTGTGTATATTTGATAGTGTGTGGATACTCTAAATATATGTATTTTCTACTGAGAATATGTAGATTTAGTTTTCTTATTGTTTATTTTTAAAGTATTTGTATTATATTCTATTTTTAAGACATTTTGTGATTCTTGTACATTGACTTGTACATTGATATGCTGCTGTAACAAAACTATTCCCCAACTTGGGATAAATAATAATTGTATACATAATAAGATACACATTTTATACATCATATACGGTATAAAGATATAATGTTTTAAAGTTATTAAATGAAGAAGAAGATAACAATACAAATAGATTTAGCTCCGCATAGGATTTGATGTTTTACTTTTTTTATTGCCTGACATAAATCAATTGTTATTAACTCTCAGTTTATATGAAACTCTCATTTGGAAATACCCAGAAAGTAGTAAACATGACCAGTGATATAGAAAGTCTGCTGGGTATTGTTCATCTCTGCTCTGGGCCCTCTCAATTTGGTATTAGTAATAATTCAGTTTGGGAGCATGTCCCTGTGTAAACAAACAACACATAGCTTCAATACAAATGTTATCTTTAAAAGTGAAATGGTATCTTCAAACGTAACTTTAGCTGCATTACCAAAATACATTGGGAATCCGGCCAAATGCCTCGACTGTTATCTGTTAATCTTTACCAACATATTAAAAACTGTTTGTGTTTTTACATGCATCACAGCTGGATAACCTGCCAGAAAACTCCCCTATCAGCATTGTGCAGACCCCCATCCCGATTACCACCTCTGTTCCCAAGAGGGCCAAAAGCCAGAGGAAAAAGGCTCTGGCTGCTGCCTTGGCCACTGCACAGGAGTACTCTGAAATCAGCATGGAACAGAAGAAACTGCAGGTATCAACACGCACTTTGTCCTCTGGTCATGTAGGCCGGGTTTAGACTGAAAAGCTTTAATGTTCTGGCTTATCGCTGGGTTTCTATTTCTTCTCTCTATTTCTGGCTTGTGATTACCATTCTGATCTTTAGTTGTAGTTAACTGGTTCAATGGAGTGACCTTGTTGTGCCTTTTATTTTCTTGCCCTGCAGGAGAAATTCATCAAAGCAGCAGGGAAGAAGAGTAAAACCTCTGTGGAGCTGGACCTGGGAGACATGCTGGCAGCTTTGGAGAAACACCAGCAGGCTATGAAGGCCAGACAGCTCAACAACACCAAGCCACTGTCTTTTACAGGTACTCATGAACTGAATCAAGTGGTATAAGGGAATAAACAAACATATGACAATATAACAGCCCTACCATAAATTACAATATTGGGATAAAATCTTATTTCCATAGAGTACAATTTTGTATATTTAACATTTGTTGATGGTGAATTGTTCTTTATGGTTTGTTTTTTTAAATCCTCTTGTCCCACTGCGTAATGTTTGTGTATTTAGCTAATACTGCATATATTCTGAAATTGTTGTACCTTTTTGCAAATGTTCTTTCATTCCAATGAAAACATGTTTAAAAAAATATATATGTGCACATATTACAATACGAAATGAGTTTTGTCACATTTAGCATGTAAGCTAATGTTGTGGTCCTTCTCTCCAGTTGGAACAACCACTCCATTCCACAGTTCGGGCTCCACCAGCATGCCGTCCATGTTGAAGGTCCATCAGCAGACGTATACAGCTCCACACAACTCCCTGGACTCCACCGCGCCCCGTATGAAGAGGGGAAAGGAGAGGGAGGTCCCCAAAGTTAAACGGCCAACAGCCCTGAAAAAGGTTAATAATATAAGAGGAATTTATCATTAATGAGTAGTGGAATACATCTTTTTTAGTCTTCATGAACATTTGTAAAATGAATAGAGATTTTTGAACCTGCAAATCTTTTTGAGTGCCCTTCTTTTTGACATTTGTGTTGTGCCTTCTGATAGATTATCTTAAAGGAACGTGAAGGGAAAAAAGGGAAACAGAGTGTAGAGCAAGAGACTTCAGGCCACGAGGAGCAGGGGGATGAGTCTCTACATTTTACTGATGACATTGCACGAGAGCCTGCCTCCCAAGAAGGTGAGTGTTATTTATCATCAAGACGTGAAAGCTATTCAGTTTCATATTTTTTCATCCCTGATACAATTGTGTAATTCTTATTTCTGGTGTACTTTTCTGTTTAACCCTCAGAAAATGGTCTCAGTATGCCCAGTGATGCCTCCCTCTCCCCGGCCAGTCAGAACTCTCCTTACAGCATCACCCCGGTGTCCCAGGGGTCTCCGGCCAGCTCCGGCATCGGGAGTCCCATGGCCTCGAACGCCATCACCAAGATCCACAGCCGACGTTTCAGAGAGTAAGAACACACTTTCACCCCATGTTAAGTAAAACAAAGAACATTGAACAGGGCAGGACTTTTGTAGGAATCCCTGGCATCAAATCGTCTCAGAAATGCTCCATGTGGAAGTACAAAAATGTGAGCAAAGCAAATACTTCTCCCACTCAAAAGCCAGAGCCTTGGCTGTGAAACGATCTGAAAGTTGAAGGCTGTTTTAAGGATGGAGCTGTACAATAAAGACTTGTATAGCACAGATGCCAAGCACATTGTTCTTTCTCAGCAAAAACCGATGCCAGTGGTCACAAACACATCTTTGTCCTCCGTGTCCTCCGTGTCCTCTGCTGTAGGCCTATTGTACGAGCCCACCCTTTCCTAACAGATTTTTACAGACCCCTATAGCCAAGCTCCTCCTCTCAGCGCTGACCCGCAGGACGCTGGATCCTCAGGCCACACGACGTCGATCTTTCGATAAATATCTCCACAATGCCTCCGAGAGAATGCATAACACCTAATGGATCTGCTTTACTTGGAGAGGCGCATCCAGATTCAGAAAATGGCTCAGATAACAGAAAAAGCCAACAGGAAGAAGTTAAAGAAAGTGTTAATGAACAGCAGTCAACATTTTGAATCATTTTAAGAAGAACATATGTTGAAAAATTAATATTATTGTAAACTAGAGGTAATGGAGGATGCTTGTTCTTCTAATAGCTTGTATTGTTGGACCAACACCCCATATCCAAAAGCTTATCAGATCAAGAAAGGTCGCGTATTACTGCAATTCAGAGGCTGAGACCAAATAATGTTCATTATCTTGCTCAAAAAATATGTTATTATCCAAATTGTGCAGATATTTCTTTTTTATAGGAATTGATTTATCTAATTATAAGCTAATAGTTAAAGTTCCAAAGTTGGACATTTCGAAACATAATCTTTTGCTATTTAGCCTAGTTGCCACTTATTCATTAACCTCAATTATTTTTCCTCCGCAGGTACTGTAACCAGGTGCTGAGTAAGGAGATCGACGAGGGTGTGACGATGCTGCTACAGGAGCTAGTTCGCTTCCAGGAGCGCGTCTACCAGAAGGATCCCACCAAAGCCAAATCCAAACGCCGCCTGGTCATGGGTCTCAGAGAGGTCACAAAGCACATGAAGTTAAATAAGATTAAGTGCGTCATCATCTCTCCCAACTGTGAGAAGATCCAGGCCAAAGGTGAATCATTTTGTTTGACTGTTTCCACCCTGAGATCTGACCACCAGAGCTGTGTTACATTTTCAAAACAGGATTTAAATAATTTTGTATTAATGTATTAAAAGACAATGTGAAAGGGGTCACATGTGGAGAATTATCACTTTTACAGAGTTTTACATATAGTTTCAGCTAATTGTCCAGCCCTTTCAGAGTGCTGATAGTGAACCAAAAAAGTTGACTGATAAATAAGGTTGCTCCATAACGGCTAAATGTTAAATAAGTGACTATTTGCTGAATAATTTGCCGTACCAACCTAAAAGTGATGCTGCTTGTTTACGCTGCCCCCAAGTGGGCAACAACTCAGTTATTGCTCCTTTTTAAAAGTTCATGATTTATTGTCAGCAGAGGGTTTACACTGTACAAACCCAGCTTGGTAGTGTAGATCCCTCATGCTGACTTTAATATTCTCATCATAAAAAACAGCATGTTTCTTGATCAAGTTGTTAGTGTTTATTTTCTGTTGATTTTGCCAATCATTTTCTCAAATTGTGTACATTTTATTGAGTATCTTTTTGTTGCAGGTGGTTTGGATGAAGCTCTATACAACGTAATTGCCATGGCTCGGGACCAGGAGATCCCGTTTGTGTTTGCCTTGGGCAGAAAAGCTCTCGGACGCTGCGTCAACAAACTAGTGCCTGTCAGTGTGGTTGGGATATTCAACTATTCAGGAGCTGAGGTTAGTTACTCCCATCCTACCTTTAAGTTATTATAAATTGCTGTTAATATTGTATTGTCTACCCATCAGATGAAGACCTCTTACTAACTTGGTTAAACTTCCGTCAGGGTCTCTTTAACAGTTTAGTGTCTCTGACCGAAGAGGCAAGGAAAGCCTACAAGGAGATGGTGTCCGCTCTGGAGCAGGAGCAGGCCGAGGAGGCTCTGAAAAATGACAAGAAGGTCCCTCACCACATGGGGCATTCCCGCAACCACTCTGCTGCTTCTGCCATCTCCTTCTGCTCCATTTTCTCTGAGCCCATCTCAGAGGTCAATGAAAAGGAGTATGGTAAGCCCCCTCGTTTATTGTGATAGATTTGTGTTAGGGCTGCTCGATATTTTTTAAATTAATAATAATAATAAAATAATCGTTTTATTTAGATTACGTTGTTTTCGTAATCGTTATAAGCCATAATCGTAATTGCGATTAAAATACGATTAATTGAGCAGCCCTAATTTGTGTGTAGTATATGTAATCAGTGGTGAAAGAATTATTCAGATATTTGCTTGATTAAAAAATAGTAATGGAGCATAACCATAGACTGTATATATAAAGAGCATAACACATACACAAAATAAGATAAAAAGTCCGGCAGTGGGACTTGGACTCTGAGCGGTAGGGTCGCTGGTTCAAGTCCCCGTACAGACTTAAAATATGGAGTCTGGACTAGTACTTTGAGAGGTCCCAGTTCACCTCCCCTCTCCACGCCCTGCCGTGATGCCCTTGAGCAAGGTACCAGACACCACCACCCCCCCCACTCCCATTGCTCCCCGGGCGCTGTACAATAGCTGCCCACTTCTCCTGGTACTAGGATGGGTTAAAAGCAGAGACCACATGTCACTGTGTGTGCTGTGTGCTCTGCATGTGTGACCAATAAAGAGGGTTTCATCCTCCAATTCTATCTTTCTATAAATTCCTTCAGAGACCAACTGGAGGAGTATGGTGGAGACTTCCGACGCCCTGGAGCCTATTGAGGCTGCGCCCAGTCGTCCTGTGCCCCCAACAGCCGCACCCAAAGTCAGTGTGAACTCCGCAGCCTCCACCAGCACTGCCCACCCACCCACCACCGCCCCCCAGCCCAGGACCGCACCTTCATCACTGACACAGGGTCCCAGTGAGAGGGACGAGGTGCGGGTGGACGACCGCTTGGAGCTGGCCTCTCAGCAGAGCACAGAGACGGGCTCATTGGACGGGAGCTGCAGGGGCCCCTTGAACTCCTCCATCACCTCCACCACCTCCACCCTGGTCCCCGGGATGTTGGAGGAGGCGGACGAGGAGGAAGAGGAGGAGGACGACTACACCCCCGAACCTATTTCTGTAGAAGTGCCCACCCTCAGCAGCCGCATCGAATCCTGGGTGTCAAAGACGCTGGAAAACCTGCAGCTGGGGAAGAGCCAGGAAAGTACGGAGGAGGAGGAGGAGGAAGATGAAGAAGAGGAGAAAGTGCAGAGTGAAGAGGAGGACATCGATTCGGCGGACATCGCAGACGAGAGGACGGAGGACAAAGAGGCAGTGGAGGTTAAGAAAGTCAGCGGTTGATCTCCCCCCTCTGTTCATACACTCATTTCCTCTGTCGCTCTCTCGTCCCTCTTCACAGCAACCAGCAGCTGTTCCTCTCTCTCTCTCTCTCTCTCTCTCTCTCTCTCTCTCTCTCTCTCTCTCTCTCTCTCTCTCTCTCTCTCTCTCTCTCTCTCTCTCTCTCTCTTTCTCTCTCTAACCCCTGACACCAGACATAATCTCAGGTATCCAACCAACTGACCAACACTCACAAGCATTACACAGACACTGATCGACTCACCGCATCGCAGACCAAACAACAGCTAACACAGTCTGAGGGATAGTAGTTCACCAACACTCCTCTCGTAGTTTAAAAGGATGCCCTCACTTCTTCGGCCCATAACCTGCTACACTTGAATCCAGAGGGAAGTTTTTCACTTTCCCCCTCCAAAGCTGAACTCTTTTTAGAGTCGGGGACGTTTCTAGGAGCAAGTGATGAGTGCTATCTGTGAGTGCTGTCTGAAGCTCACAGAGGAGGAAGGTTGGAACCTCTCAGCTCCCATCTTCATACAGAGCTCACACGGTTTACAGCTCTTCAAGTATTTGTGTGTGCGTGTGTGTGTGTGTGTGTGTGTGTGTGTGTGTGTGTTTACAGGCACATAGTTAGCATTTATTTTTGTTGTGTTGTTGAGCTTTATCTTTGTAAATAATGTGTGTTTTCCACCTGCTCCATGTGGGAAGGAGAGACATGCTTTTCTTTATTAATTTTTTGTGGGTGTTTTGCGTTGCTTACAGAATATGGAAGTGTCGGGGGGGGGTTATGTCTTTCTGCCTAAAACCACTCCCACCCATTAGTCTTCAGAGTGTTTTTTAATGTTCAAATAATAAGTGTACCATTCTGTATTCAGACAATTCAGATGATTAACTTCTAAGAAGCAAAACAAGCTTTGTGTATATAACTTTGTCTATGTGGTTCTACTACATTATATAATGGTTTGTCATATTGATCTTGCCGAGTGTGAAACTATTTGGGTTGTTTGCCTCTGACTGGAATCGTCTTGAGTTCCCAGATGCTGTCTGTGCTTCATAAAACAAAATGCCCCTGATGGGGTTTCTTCTCTGATGGGTGGGCGCTCTCAAGCTGTCTTTTAAAGACTGAACCACATCTTAGAAGCCCAAACTCCCAAAAAGTCCTTTCATCCAGAGAGACATGTTGCAACATAGACACTGAATTAAAAAATTAAAGGTTTGGACCTGACTGTGTAGTTTGACATTATGAAAGAATCAGGGTACAGGAAATGTGCTCAAATACATTTTCCAAGTATATTTTCTTTAGTAAATTCCACTTAAATCTAATTAACCTATAGGAACAGCAGGGGTTTACTGGTATTCATCAAGGTTTAGAATCCCAAAATTGAACATTTGGATAGGGTTGCTTGCAAATGAATATTTTTTAGAGTTCTTCTAGATTTCAGAGACAGATTTGTCTTTATTTAAAGTCAGCTCCCCGAAGCTGAGAAAGCTCTGGCATCAGGCAGGCACCACCAGAAGTCAAACAAGTCCTCACAAAGTCATACAAATACTAATGATAAACCCTTGTAAATACAAGTGTACAAAAGATATTTTGATTTTTCCATTGTATTGAAAAATACAATCATCCTGTTCTTAAAGCCATTTGATAGTTTTAACTTTTAAACAGTTGGAATCCAGTTTGATAATGGCATTTGATAGTGAATCATGGTGAGATTTCAGCCAGCCAATGACGATGCGGTGTGTGTAAACGCAGTATGCCCCGCTGTATGCAAGGTGAAGCCCTGAGATGGGATGTGACAGTATACTGAATATCATACTTGGGACTATGAAAGTATTTCTAGTTTGATTGCAGGTACCCTCTGTGTAGGCCTTTTGTTGCTATGACTTCCATCAAAGTGTTTGAAGTATGTTTCTTTGCACCATGTAAATACAGTACTGGTAAAGGTCTTGTAACTAATGTGAACAAAAAACAAAAAAACGGTTCAATGAAGTAATTTTTTTAGCGTGTTCCTCGTCTTTATATGGATATTTAAGACCGTCTCCTGCAGACTCATCACTAGCAACATTGTTATAAGCTGTTTCTCATAATCCTGTTATCACTCTTAACCTATAACTGATGATTAACATCATTAAAATGTTGTTTAAGTAAACCATTTAAATAATGCCTTGTGTTTTGTCCACTGTTGACTATTTAATGAGCATGTCAGTTATATTAGTTCAGTCAGACAACTCACGTGTTTCTTAATATGTGTATTAGAAGCAGCATATAGTTTGAGTTTGGCGTCTAGGCTCGTGCCTCATCACTCCACAGATTTACAAAGAACATTGAGTGATGATTAGATAACTATCCCCTGAGCCTACAGGTGGAAGCTGGGGTGGTGGTGGGGCAGGCGAGCAGCAGGAACATGAACATGAACGCAGCAATAGCAAGTGAACACAGCAGCGGCAGCATAGCGAGGCAGAGGCAGGAAGACCTGGCAGCTTAAATAGAGCGGCATGTTTAGGAGAATGGGTTTGGTTGGTTGTAAGAGGGACGAGGTGCGTCACATGTTATGTATGATTGGTGCTCGAGTTGACTGCATGAACTAGCTCGCAGGCTTCGCCCCATTTGAGCTAATACAGAAAGAGACTCTGCAACTAGCTTGAAAACCGATACATCTTTTCAGTTTCTTTTCAAGCAAAAGTGCCAAATGTTCTGTGTTTCCAGGTGCTCAAATGGGAGAGGTAAGGCTTTTTCTTTGTTGTATGACGGTAAATAGTTTGCCACACATTCATGCCCACTCCTCCATACTTTTCCAATTGTTTTCCCCTTGAAATCTCTTTTAAAATAATAATTCATGTAAATCTGGATTGCAATTTTTTAAACAACCACTAGGAAGGGACAAAACTCTTGCTGTTATAACTATTTGATGCACTCAGACATGAAACCTTGTCATTTTCATGTATGACATCCAGTTTATTCACAAGTATGCCGTTTTCAAGTTACCAAGAAAAATCTGCAAGTCATTAATACTTATTTAGTAATGCTTATATTTAGTTAAATGAAATCTGTGATCTAAATAAGGAAGCGTTTCCACACTCACACTGTTGTTGTTGTTGTTGTTAGATATTCATCTTCTCTGCCGGCACCTGTCTTGCATATTGCTCTGAATAGAAACTGAAAATGCAAATAATTCTGTTAAATCTCCTTCCTCTTGTGATTCATGCAGGCCATTTGAATAATACTTGCACTAAGCTTACTATATGGCATACTATAAATCAAGTCAATGTGATCTATTTCTACAAAAACTATGAATCCCTATTCTATTAAGAAAAACATTTCTAGGGAGATATAGAGTGTTTTAATAACACACATTAACAGCATCACTGAAGTGCAACTGATGCTAGAAAAGAGGAGTGTGTGTGTGTGTGTGTGTGTGTGTGTGTGTGTGTGTGTGTGTGTGTGTGTGTGTGTGTGTGTGTGTGTGTGTGTGTGTGTGTGTGTGTGTGTGTGTGTGTGTGTGTGTGTGTGTGTGTGTGTGTGTGTGTGTACACAGCATGAGTCACCCTACCCGCCTGTGATTGGATTGTAGTTTATGGGTGAGGGAGGGGCAAAGAGCCTTAGGGGCAGTCTGTCAATCTGTTCACCGCTCCATTCACATATTCATCTGCATGCACCGTCATAGAGAGAGACAGAGGAAGTGAGCGAGAGCCTCTCATTCATAAAAAAAAAAGAGAAAAGTTCATTCATAAAAGCTGCACAATTCTGCTGCTCCTCGGAAAGAAAAATACAGAGGGGAGGAAAGTTGATGTACAGGTGAAGCAGGGCTGGAAGTGTCGGTCATGATGATGGGACGGTACTCAGCACGACTATAGCAGAGCAGACTGGACTCTAGACTACACAGGACATCCCTAGTCTGGTGAGTTGAATCTTCCGTAACGTACTGTATTTATCCGAGGACAGAGAATGCCAGCAGCTAAAAACCTTTTTCAAACAAAAAAAGCAACCTAAAGCCTTTTACTTTTTGCTGCCAGTCAAATCTAAGTTATCAGGTCAATCCTATGTGTGTTATTCTACTGTAATGATTTTGTATCTAATTCTTGGCAGGATTTCTATTTGTCCTAGTGCTCTCCTTTTTCCAGTTTCCTGAGTATGAGAGAGCAAAGCTTACCCAGGTTCAAATCACAGAAACAACTTTTACCAGGTAGCTCCTCACTTTTATCACTAAATGCATACAATGAGAATCACTGTGCTTTATACCTTATTGTCACACTTTCTTTTTCATCTCTTACAGGCATGCTGAAGCGCACCAAATACAGTCGTCTGCGCAACGATTCACTGACGTCTCTCGAGGACCAGCCCCAAAGAATGCTCCCCCTAAAGAGGGACATTTGCTTAGACTCTGACTTTGCCCAGCTGGATCCTGGGACGCCTACACACCATGGCCCGTCCACACTGAGGGACTTCATCCCCCGTGTGGCTAGCATCCGATTGCAGAGTCCTATTTCCCTGCAGGGCCTGAGGGGACAGACAAACAGAGCCCGGGACAGAACCACTGATGACACACCCTTGTCCAGAGCAGAGTGGGGCTCAGGGCCTAACCACAGATTTTGTTTTCAACATTCAGTCAATGTGCCCCTATCGGATGGCCGGACTCGCTCTGCCCTCAGCTGCACAAAAAGACCAATCACGCTGCATCAGATGGACAGTCTCTCCTGGACCCCTGGCTGTCCTCCTTGCTCACATCACAGAGACGGTCTGTCCCATATGAAGACATCCTCTGCAGGAGAGGACTGTACAGCGGTGGGGACGGCAAACAGAGTGGTTCACCATCACATCAAGGTACTTATCACATAATAACTATTAACAGTGCATGAATACACTCTGCTCTGGACTAACACACATTTTATTGTGGAGAAGACTGCAAGAGTGTGTGGGATGTTACTCACCAGACTAATATGCATGTGACTTTAAAATGTGTTATATCTAAAATATAATATAATTTGTGTCAAACTTATCTTTACTGTGCATAAAGTGCAGCTAACTTCTTATCCAGGGTCTCACTGGATGGTTAAGGCAGGTACGCAGTTTAATTCCATATAGTGCTAACACAAACACATTCATGTGAGCACAGGACACACACACGCACACACAAATAGACGCACTCTGTCTCCCTGTGCTCCATCCACACCATCACACTCACTTTCATCCCCTCCCTCTCAGAAAGAGCTTCCTGTGTTGGCAGTAGTGACTCATCCTGGCTCTCTGCTCCTCTCTGGATCTGCTTTGCTACTGTGTGTGTGTGTGTGTGTGTGTGTGTGTGTGTGTGTGTGTGTGTGTGTGTGTGTGTGTGTGTGTGTGTGTGTGTGTGTGTGTGTGTGTGTGTGTGTGTGTGTGTGTGTGTGTGTGTGTGTGTGTGTGTGTGTGTGTGTGTGTGTGTGTGTGTGTGTGTGTGTGTGTGTGTGTGTGTGTGTGTGTGTGTGTGTGTGTGTGTGTGTGTGTGTATCCGGTATCAGCTGAGCCCAAGCTATCCTAGAACCGGAGGTGTGTCCGCATGGGTGATTAGGAGCTGACCACTGATGGAAATGAGAATGGACTGTTTGATTGTCCTTTATAAACAAGCACACACATTACACACTCCCACTCATCCCAGCCACACACACACACACACACACACACACACACACACACACACACACACACACACACACACACACACACGCGCATATTGATTTAAGTCTGGTCTTCATCAGTGGATTTACTCATCCTGCCTCCAGCCTATGGCGTCTGCTCTGCTAGAGCTCATGGCCAATAGAAGTGGGCCTGGCTAAAGTGTATCCAAGCATGTGGCCTAAATGTTGTCTGGTTGTATAAACTAAATGTTAAGATGTCCCAAATGTACAACTTATTTTAGAAATCACAGGGAAAAAGCCACTCTCATATCTACACACAGAATATACACAGAATACATCTCTATAGTCATGCTAGTGACGTCACATGATGGTAGTCTGTCCACCACTTTGGCCCAGAATGAAATATCTCAGAAATATATTAGAAAGATTAGCACAAAGTACAAACAGTAGTGGTCCTCCGAGGATGAGGTCACTGATCTCCTGATTTATTTAGCACCACAAAGGTAACATTTTAGTTTTTTAGTTAATTGTTATGTATTGAAAAATCTTGGATGTATTTGCAGCAGATTAATTGTTCTGAGTCCGGATTCTAAACATTTGTCCTCTATAACAACTAGCATGTCAAAGGTTTCCTTATCCTTTGGTTAATTTCTGATCAATCATAATACCTTGTCATTTTGTGCCATCATAAGGTTTTATGTTAAAGTTCTCCTCAACTATTGGACGGTTTAGCATGAAATGGTTTGACATATGTCCCCTCAGGGGGGATGGTAACTACTTTGGTGACCCCCTTATTTTGTATTGAGCAGCTTCATTAATTTGTCCAATAATTTGATTTATGACCGAATCACAAAAAAACGAATGAAATTCAGTCTCTGCTGTAGTTGTATTTTATTATTGTATTTGTTCTAATGGACAAATGTTAGAATGCTAACGTGATAAATTAGACAGTGAACGTTAAATCATCTAAACATCAGTATGTTACCATTGCTCCTGCGAGCGTATGAGCATGCTGATCTTAACACTTAAGTCCTGTACGCTTGTTTTTAGTTTTATTTTACTAATTTATTATGCAGTTAAAAGAGAGAAAACAAATGCATGACATGCCGTACCTTTGCTTACTTTAGTGAGATTGTTTCTATTCCTTAGTTGAAAGTGCAGCCAAAGTGATCCCTAAATCTTTGATCAAAGACTGAAAGTGTACTGCTCCTCAAGCAGTCAGTTAATCAATTAGGATTGTTGAGCTCATCAGGAAGTTCATACAACAAACATGTGCACTGCTTGAGTTATAGTTATAGCCCAGAATCAAGTGCAGCACCGTATCAATCACAGCAGCTCTAGGATCATAAAGTAGGACTGGAGAGTAGAGTTTGAATGGCAGACAACAGCCTGTCCCACTTCTTCATCTTCACATGTTTTAATGATACTTAAATTGAGGAGGAACAGGACGGAAGCATTGCCCACATGAGATTTATTTATTGCTGTTACTACGTGTTTTATTTTACATTGTAATCACTGAGTAACTTTGTGTGTTCGGTTGTGTTTTCCAGTACATGGGCAGTGTGGAGGTGATCCAGTCCATGAGAACCCTCGACTTTGATACGAGAATGAAAGTCACACGGTAGGAGGTTCTTCCACTACCAAACACACACACACACACACACACACACACACACACACACACACACACACACACACACACACACACACACACACACACACATAAATGACAATGCACAGTTGCACACGCACATCCATACAATTAATTGCTGACATGATTATGGAGTAAAACTATGCAATAATACAAATTTAAAAAAGAAGAAGAGAAAACTCTTTTTAGAAATATATTGTGTGATTCATTTGAAAACATGTTTCAAAGCGGGAAATCAAATTAAATGTTTAATCTTTCATAAACCGGGGCTTTCTCTTCATCATTTAATATTGACATACTTGTGCAGGATGCCAAAACGCCGAAGGACACAGCTAGGTCTGTTCACAACAATACTGCTGAATGATGTGGAAGAAAATCCAATTAGATGAATTTCCTCCTAATGATCTCTCATAGTCTTATTAAGAGAGAGAGGGACAGGGATAAATACCGTAATCCATTATATACAATTAGCTTTCAAGGCGAAGAACGGCAATTCCTGGAATGAAAAGTATTCTTCCTAGATAACAGGGTGTTACTTCAGAGTGAATGGTTTGTATGGTTTGGCCTCGCTGACCCAAATGTCAGTTCTCTGATAGCTATAGCTTTATTTAAACAGCCAATCTTGCTGATAATACTTAGTATTTTGAATGCAGGATTAATGGAGTATGCTTATATTAATGTATTTCTGCTTTCACCTTAGAAAGAATCGTAATTGTTATATACCAATGACATACCTCTGAGATTGCTGGGTACTTCAGTCTTTATCAATTTGTGTATGTTTATTAGCAAACATTTCAATCATAAATAACTTAAATAAACAACGTTAAAAAACTGCATTAATTCCCTGTAAAGCAGTACAAGCAGAAGACTTACTCAGATCCTTTATCTAAGAAAACAGTACTAAAGTAAAAGTCTTGAAATTCATTGTATTTTCATTTCTCTGATATACTTGTAGCTGAGCTTCTTGTGATGCAGTTTTCTTTATCTCATGTTCTCACATGCTAGTCACATGTCAGCCGGTCGCACTGGATAACATATTTACAAAGGTGTGTGTGTGTGTGTGTGTGTGTGTGTGTGTGTGTGTGTGTGTGTGTGTGTGTGTGTGTGTGTGTGTGTGTGTGTGTGTGTGTGTGTGTGTGTGTGTGTGTGTGTGTGTGTGTGTGTGTGTGTGTGTGTGTGTGTGTGTGTGTGTGTGTGTGTGTGTGTGTGTGTGTGTGTGTGTGTGTGTGTGTGTGCGCAGGGAGGCAATCAGCAGACTGTGTGAGCAGACATCCGCCAAGACAGCAATGAAAACCAAAAGAGTAAGGCGCACACACACACACACACACACACACACACACACACACACACACACACACACACACACACACACACACACACACACACACTGCAATCAACACAGACAGAACTAGAATAACAGATTTCTGTCATCATCAGCCTGACTGCAAGGGACTGTCTGCTCTTCTGGGTCAGATCAACCTGCAGTTTTCAGGTAGCAGGATCATCCTCACTGTGTCCACAGACAGTGTGACCCTAATTGCTGCCTCCTCCTTACAGGTGACTGCTTCAACAAACAAAATGTAAACTTTCACATTCTCTTTTTATTAAGACATAGATTATTAAAATAATAATAATTTTGCCCTGTTTTTTCTCTCTCTTCTCTTTCTTCGAAGATTGCCCACCACCCCATGCAGGCCATTTCATTCGCCTCAGGAGGAGATCCGGTACGGTCCATTTTTCTAATCTTGCACATGTACAAACTTGTTTATGAGCAAAAAAGGAAACAAACACCCATACACACACAGTAAATAATTAGATTTGGCTTGATTACCGCTTGGTTTGCTGCCATTTGTGGACGATTGAATTATTTCCCATCCCCAACTCTTGAATCTTTTAATCAACTTTTAATTGGTGGTACAAAGCAAGTATTTATCAAGACCCTGGAACTGAAATGTTGGACACAAACTTCAGAATAAAAGCTTTTAATCAAATCCTTACGACTTTAGGATAACCTTAGAGTTTAGAGCCTTAAAGGTGTATTAGGAGTACATACTATATGACTGCAATATAAAAATGTTAATGCAGTCTAGGTCAAACCCTGCTTGATAAACTGCTTGACTGACTGTTATTTGTGATTTGATTCGTGTCCATAAACTAAGCTTTTCATTTTTAAACAAACAGTGAATTCAAAAGTTGGGTACACACTGTAATATTTCATTGCTATTTGCATACTGCGACGTTGCGCTGGCCAAAGTTGTTCAGGGAATAGGAAATGCAGTTTCTCTCTCGGAAACACAAGACCAGCGAAGCTACGGAAAGGATTATAGTTCGCAGTTGAATTAATTAGCTAAAATAATCTTGTAGTGTGCTCTAAGCCTCGGCTCCATTGGCTAGGACACATAGAAGATATGAGGGTGAATTAAAATCAATCTGCCACAGAGGCTTTATGGTGAAACATATTCAGCTGACTTTGTTCTTGTATTAGTATCAGAGAACCACTGATGGGGAGTGATTTAATTAAACCGGGAAAACATATACATGACCATTAACTGAATATGTCTGCTGATTATATAAAGAAGGAATCATGAATCCAAGGGCTGATTACTGATCCAGGCGTAAAGGTTATAAGCCGTACCACATAATAAGACAGTCAGGAGGTTTATGAGTGACCTTGTGCACATACTGAAAAATACAGCAAATACCTTTAAAGTCCATCCATCCATCCATCTTCTCCCGCTTATCCGTGGTCGGGTCACGGGGGTAGCTGTTGTATCCGCAATCTCGTTCTTTCGGTCATGACCCATCCTTCATGACCATCGGTGAGGGTAGGAACGAAAATGGCCCGGTAGACAGAGAGCTTTGCCTTCTGGCTCAGCTCTCTTTTCGTCACAACGGTGCGGCCCATCTCACGCTCCGTTGTTCCCTCACTCGAGAACAAGACCCCGAGATACTTGAACTCCTTCACTTGGGGTAAGGACTCATTCCCTACTTGGAGTGGACAGTCCATTGGTTTCCTGCTGAGAACCATGGCCTCAGATTTGGAGGTGCTGATCCTCATCCCAGCCGCTTCACACTCGGTTGCGAACCAATCCAGTGAGTGCTGAAGGTCGCAGACCGATGAAGCCATTGGAACCACATCATCTGCAAAAAGCAGTGGTGCAATCCTTAGTCCACCGAACTGCAGACCCCCTCCCCCACGACTACGCCTCGAAATCCGATCCATGTATATTACAAACAAGATTGGTGACAAAGCACAGCCCTGGCGGAGGCCAACCCTCACCGGAAATTGGTCCGACTTACTGCCGAGGACCCGGACACAGCTCTCGCTTTGGGAGTACAGAGATTGGATGGCCCTCAGTAGAGACCCCCTCACCCCATACTCCCGCAGCACCTCCCACAGTAACTCCCTGGGAACTCGGTCATACGCCTTCTCCAAGTCTACAAAACACATGTAGACCGGATAAGCGTACTCCCAGGCCCCCTCCAGGATCCTTGCGAGAGTAAAAAGCTGATCCATCGTTCCACGACCAGGACGGAATCCGCATTGTTCCTCCTCAATCTGAGGTTCGACAATCGACAATCGGCCTGACCCTCCTTTCTATCTTACCTTAGAGTAAACTTTCCCGGGCAGGCTGAGTAGTGTGATGCCTCTGTAATTGGCACACACCCTCTGATCCCCCTTTTTGAAAAGGGGAACCACCACCCCGGTCTGCCACTCCTTTGGTACTGTTTCCGACTTCCACGCAACGTTGATGAGACGTGTCAACCATGACAGTCCCTCAACACCCAGAGCCTTCAGCATTTCTGGGCATCCGAAAGTCCTTTTCCATGTCTTCTCCGAACTTCTCCCACACCCGCTGCTTTGCCTCGGCCACGGCTGAGGCTGCTGCTCTTCGGGCCTGTCGGTACCTTGCAACTGCCTCGGGAGTACCCCGGGATAACAAATCCCTAAAGGCCTCCTTCTTCAGTCGGACGGCTTCCCTGACCACCGGTGTCCACCAGGAGGTTCGAGGGTTACCGCCCCTTGAGGCACCTAAGACCTTGAGACCACAGCTCCCTGCCGCGGCTTCGGCAATAGAGGCTTTGAACACCGACCACTCTGGTTCAATGTCCCCAACCTCCACAGGAATGCCCGAAAATCTCCGCCGGAGGTGTGAGTTTAAGGCCTCCTGAACTTGGGCCTCCTCCAGACGTTCCTAGTTCACCCGAACTACACGTTTGGGCTTACCAGGTCTATCCAGAGGCTTCCCCCGCCACTCGACCCAACTCACCACCAGATGGTGATCAGTTGACAACTCCGCCCCTCTCTTTACCCGAGTGTCCAAAACATACGGCCTCAGGTCCGATGATATGTTAACGAAATCGATCATGGACCTTCTGCCTAGGGTGCTCTGGTACCACGTACACTTATGAGCATCCTTATGTTCGAACATGGTGTTTGTTATGGCCAATCCATGAATAGCACAGAAGTCCAGTAACAAACCACCACTCCGGTTCAGATCAGGGGGGCCGTTCCTCCCCATCACGCCCCTCCAAGTGTCTCCATTAGGGGTGTAACGGTATCCGTATTCGTCCCGTACCGTCACGGTTCGGACGTCACGGTTCGGCACATGCAGTCACACGACGAATACGCCTTTTTTTTACGAGTGGGAAAAAGGTCTGTCATTCAGGGCAGTATCCATTACACTATTTATAATCCAGGGGGCGGTATTGCGCCTAAAAGCTGTTTGCGAGCCGCTCTTAAACAACAAATGAAGAACAAGAAGAAACACAACAACAAAACGAACAAAATACAAGAAGAAGAAATGTTAGTATGGCGATTTCAGATAACACAGGAGCTAGAACCCACCTGCTTCTTTTAAATCAGCTGTGTGGGAACATTTCGGGTTCCCTGTGGACTACAATAACGATGGAGTGCGAGTGGTGGATCGGACGAGGACGGTGTTTCGGCGTTGTTCGATAGCGGTGCGGTATGCTAATGGAAACACACGCCAAACATGCTAAATCATATCAGAAGGCATCACCCAGATCGCCGGAACCCGGCAAAAGACAACAGCAGTTCAGCAGCTGATCCCCGCTGTTTTTAATCAACCAATAGACATGAAAGCCATGAGACCAAAATAAATAACGGAAGCTTTTGGCATATATATTTCAACGGCTATGCGCTCTTGAAACACTTTCTTATTATTTATGATGTAATATTTTCAAGACATTCTTTTTAGTTTTACAGCTCGATGAAACCTTTTTGTTTGACATCAGCCATTATAGATAATATGGCCACCTGAGTGTGTGTGGTACTGTTTGTGGTTTGTTTTTAACAGTGTAATACATTTAATTATTCAAAATGTTAGAGTTCCTTATTTTTAAACTGAAACTTGCACTACTGTTCAAAAATAAATAACAACAAACCTGGAATTATGCATTTGGGACTTTATTTTTGCTTTTTCTTGTTGTACCGAACCCGTACCGAACCGTGACCCCAAAACCGAGATACGTACCGAACCGTGAATTCTGTAAACCGTTACACCCCTAGTCTCCATCATTGCCCACATGTGCGTTGAAGTCTCCCAGCAAGATTAAAGAGTCCCCTTCAGGAGCCCCATACAGGACTCTTTCCAGGGTCTCCAAGAAGGCCGAACTGCTGTTTGGTGCATAAGCACACACAACAGTCAGAGTTTTCCCCCCCATAACCCGCAGGCATAGGGAGGCGATCCTCTCGTCCACTGGGGTAAACTCCAACAACGAAGCACCCAACCGGGGACTTGTGAGTATCCCCACACCCGCCCGGCGCCTCACACCTTGAGCAACTCCGGAGAAGAATAGAGTCCAACCCCTATCCAGAAGTAAGGTTCCAGAGCCGACGCTGTGCGTAGAGGTGAGCCCAACCAGATCCAACTGGTGACGCTCCACCTCCCGCACAAGCTCCGGCTCCTTCCCCCCCAGAGAGGTGACGTTCCACGTCCCCAAAGCCAGCTTCTGTCGCCCGGGTCTGGTCCGCCGAGACCCTCTGCTTTCACTGCCACCCTTCTGGCAGCGCACCCGACCCCATCGCTGTTTCCCGTAGGTGGTGGGCCCGCGGGACGGAGAAGCGGAGGTGTTGCCCACGTTGCCTTTTCGGGCTGTGCACGGCCGGGCTCCGTATCAAGCCCGGCCACCAGACGCTCGCCGACGAGTCCTCCTTCTGGGCCTGGCTCCAGAAGGGGACCCCGGGCTTCCTCCGGGCCGGGTATCATCACTTCCTGTGTCGTCTTTCATGAGGTCCTTTGAACCAATCTTAGTCTGGCCCCTTGCCTGAGACCAATTTGCCATGGGAGACCGTACCAGGAACACAAGGTTCCAGACAACACAGCCCCCAGGTTCATCAGGGCACACAAACCTCTCTACCACGGTAAGGTGCTGGTTCTTCAGAGAGGAACCAGCATCTTTAAAGTGAGTTATGTAATTTAGGAACCACATTCTTACTGTTACAAATGGAAAGTTCAATGTATGTGCAATAAAAGGAATCCTTACTTAATTCAATACACTGCTGCAGCTTAACTTGTTCTGAACCGTATAGTGACTATGTTAGCTAATGTTAGCAAACTTTAAACTGACACTGCTGTGGAATTATTTCATTAGAGTTTGACTTTATTATTATTTGATCTACTTGTGCTACTGTTAAAATATATGTATTCACTATGTTTATTTTATCATCTCATGGTTGTCATTTGCGGCCACTGTTTGGCAAACGTCACATAGTCTTGCTTTATGTCTCACTTATATTTTTCTCTCTTTTTTTACGATAGGACATGGCAGATTACATTGCTTATGTGGCCAAAGACCTTGTCAATAAGAGAGGTAGAGATGGTTTATTTTTCTATAATGATGAGCTTAGCTTCCATTTGACTCTCTGGCTTCTCTGAACTTCTCACATCTCTCCTTTTACCCCCCCCCGTTAGCATGTCACATCCTGGAGTGTCCGCGGGGTCGTGCCGGCGCGGTAATCAACAGCATCGGTCAGGCCTTTGAGGCTCGATTCCGCCAACTTCTCAGCAACGGGCCATCGCTCCTTTGCAACAATCCCAGGTTATCCATTTGTCTATTATAGCTGTATTATTGGTATGTTAATGTACTTTTTTTTTACCTTGAGGACCACCTTAGGACTGGACCTCAAAACTCTTCTCTATCAAACATGCCTTCCTTTTATAGAGGCTGTGATTTTTTTTGTGTCTTTTTTTACATGTATACACAGAGAGGAGACAAATACATAAACTACGGTGGCCCTCAATGTCAAAACACAAGATCTCACAAAACACCAGAAAATATTCAGAAAGAAGAAACACATACAATTACAAATAAACCACAGTCTGTGTACAGTCTGTTACAGACTCAGCATGTCTTCATGATGTGACTTTCTGTGTGCAGGTCAGCAGTGAGGATCTTTTCAAACTGTGCTCCAGAGGACACGATAACAGACCAGAAGGCCAAGCAGGAAGGTGAAGTCAGGGAGCACTCTGACTACTACAATGTGATCCCAGGAAAGACGCCACCCACTGGCGGGATAGGGGACCTGCGCATCACAAGGGAGGAGGATAAACAAGTTCCATCCGAAATACAGAGGGTAAGAGTTCAACACGAGGATGGTCTACTCAGTTATCAGCAGTTCGATCTGATCAAGTCCAACCATATCATATATTTATTTTAGTATCATTATATTTCACAAGTTTGTTTGTTTGTAGCCTTTATTTAACCAGGTGAAAGCCCCTTGAGATCAAAATATCTCTTTTTGCAAGGGTGACCTGCATGTCAAGTGGACAGCATAATTCATTTTTTAGACAATTTCACATTTAAAAATAAATTGCTGAAGCATCTGAGTTTAAAAGTCCCTGTTCAAGGTCACCTCGGTTGTTGGTAATAACTTCCCAGAATTATTGTGCTATTCTGGCAATTAAGTCAGCGACATTCAGGACATGGTCACACGTCTCTATCATTTAAGCCATCGCACACACACACACACACACACACACACACACACACACACACACACACACACACACACACACACACACACACACACACACACACACACACACACACACACACACACACACACACACACACACGCAGGCACGCACGCACACACACACACACACACACACACACACACACACACACACACACACACACACACACACACACACACACACACACATCTGTCTTGTGTGTATGACTCATGTATTTCTGTTGCAGGTTTGTTCTGCTCAGCCTGTTTCACTGTATGAGAACTGCTCCATCACAGGAGGAGCTCCAGCTCCACCTGCAGGTAAAACTCATTGTCATTCCAAGTTAAATCATATGATGTATGTGAATGTGTGTAAAGACATACATTGGAACTTTGTACATGCGAAAGTTTATTTTGTAATTTTTTAATAAATGTTTATTAATTAATTACATGTTTGAATGTAATATGTTTGTTATGTATCTGATCAAGTTCACATCAGCCCATTTCTTTCCCCCATCTTTTCATTGTGTTATTGTTAAAAGGTCATAACTGTTTATGCACCATTCAAAAAAATTATACATAAAATGATACATAAAATAAAATTAGGAAACTAGTAATATTAGATTAAACCACAATGGAAAAAGTACAGACCAGAATAAAGGATGGGGCCAGCAAGCTTTCTTTACTCCCAAGATAGCAGCTCTAACATTGAGACTGCAGTGGTTAAAACATGAAACTCAACTACGTTTAGTCTACCTTTTTTTCCTGAAAGTACTCACTCAGATTAATATCTAAAGACATCCATAAAACACATCAACTTCCATTTTGAAGTTGACAAGAAATCAGACTTTAAATTGTTTTAAAAATCTGGAGTTGGGTACTTAATAGTGGTAACACTTATACCAGCAGTATTGAGTCAAATTAGATATAAAGAAATACCTATTTTTATAACGCTAAATATTTGGTGCAAAATAATTATAAACCAAGATTTAATCCTTGTTCATACTTTGTAAAACCAACTGATTCTTGTTTGTGTTTTTCCTTGTTATACTCCATCAGACTCACTGGTACCTGAGGTCGGTGCTGAACAGTGTGCCGCTCTCTCTGGGACACGGATCCAGGACCTGATCCAGGAAGAAGGCTGGTTCCACGGCAGGTAGGTCATCAACATGCTCCTCCACCAGTGAATTACAACTTAATGTGTCTGTCAGCTAGCATATATATCTCCCTATTCCTTTCTCAGTAACTCTTCTGTCCTTTATCCCAGGTTAGGCAGAGAGCAGGCGGAGGGGCTTCTCACCTGCAGTGGGGACTTCCTGGTCAGAGAGAGCAGCTCTGCCTCTGGTCAGTATGTCCTCAGCGGGATGGAGGGAGCCACCGTGCGGCACCTGCTGCTGGTCGATCCACACGGACAGGTCAGAGTTGTGATGTTCAAACACACACAGCATGAGGAGAGGCGAGTAGCAGCTGGCCCTAATGTTTGACCTTGTTGTCTTTGTGTGAGCAGGTGCGGACCCGTGATCAAGTGTTTCTGGGTGTTGGTCACCTGGTGCGTTTCCACATGGAGAACCAGATGCCAATCATCTCTGGAAACAGTGAGCTGTGCCTGAAAGTGCCAATCCTGCAAAGACACTCACATGCACTTTCATAGACAGTCACATGTAGAAGTTAACGGTTTTGAAGTGGAGGAACATTGGGCCAAAGCCAAACAAAGTTTCCACAGCTTTCATCGCTTTTAGCAACTTAAAAAAAAATCAACATGTGACATCCCTTCCCAAAATATTGTATTATTTTGTCATTAAAGTATTGTTTGATTTCCTGAACATTTGAGTAAATTCTTCACTTGTGCACACTGTGCCTCACCCTGTGAGCCACTGGTCTGCAGAACCTCCTGTCTCTCTCTCTCTCAGGCTGAATCTGTTTGTGTTTACTCAAAGTCTAAGCACAATCACTAGTGTCGGGAGGAAATTACCAGAATGTTGGCAGACTTTCCGAATCTTTTTCTGATATGCTAAACTTGTCTTGTGTTAGTTTGTTTTGTATGTGTTATTGCTTTGTGTTCCCATTTCCCATGCTTGACTTTTGATTTAACGTGTTTTTTACATTCTAAATAAAATAAAATCGCTTTGTAACCAGAATGTAAAGAAACCGATTTGCACTTTAGTTGGAGAAGATAAGGCAAATATACAATAAGTAATGCAATGCAAAAATCTGCATGTTTCACGACAGTGTGGTGCTAGCAGTAAAGACATCATACAAAAACTACACAGCAACTTCAGGGTAAGAATCTTAAACTGCCTCAGCAGACTGGTTTTTATACATTTCCTTTCTGATTTTTTAAGGTTTTTGTCTGAAAACAAAAAATTCACTTCGTTGTCATCAATACCTGAAAATACTTGTTCACCAGAGCCCACACCTGGTAAAATAATCACTTAGGAAATCAAGTTATAAACCTTGTTAGCTTGGATACATTTAGCCACAAGATGGTGCTCTCAGTCTTTACAAGAGTTTATTGCTCTTCAGCCAACAACAAAATATGTTTTTTAGATTAAGCAAGTACTCTCTAGGCTAGTTTCTTTAAATTCTAAACATTTTAAAATAGGTTTTTTGGTTTTTGAATTCCTCCATAATGATGTGTGTTTATGGTGGAATATAGTAAATACATCTTATCTCAAACCACTGATACAATGACATCCTGCTTTTTGTTGTGTTTCGGTGTTCTAGAAACATATATGTCAGAAAGAGCGATGAAAATGACTGGAAGTAAACAGCTTATAATAATTGCTGCAACACTTCTCCCTCAGTTTTCAGCTGTCTGTCACTTGCAGATTTTAGTGCAGTGAAAGATGACTGTGTGCTGAAAGTATGCAGCTGACTGTTTTCGGGCTGTGGCCCTCAGCGTCCTCTGAGAGGCTTGGAGGGTCTCGCCCACATTAATCACCCTCAGCGCTGCTTGTTGGGATCGGGGAACCTCTGGCCGCTGATGGGGAAAGAAGCAGCCCTGCAGAACACTGATAGAGTATCTTAAGAAAAACAACACTTAAAGCTTTTCTGTTCAGATAAGTCAAATGTAATCACAGATCTCACATGAATTCCCACAATCCCTAGCTTTTCGGGTGTCAAAAATAGGGCTTATCTGACTTGTTACAAAGAGCAGGAAATGAATTGTCTGACATGTTATCTCTGCTCTTTCCTACACACTTTATGCACAAGTTAATATGATAGTGATATATCCATCATATCTGATTGAGTCAGTAAACAAACAAACTAAAAGTGTCTCTCCTCTAAACCAAAAGTCAGATAACTTTTATGAAAGCTGTCATAAGTGTTAAATTAAGTGATTCTTCAACCAAGTGAAGGGATTTTTCTGCTTCTATTACGTCTCCCTAGATTTTCTCTGAGTCACACAGACCTCGCCCAAAAATAACTCACCAAGGACAACAATGACATAGTGTGTGATGCCATTCTTTCAGACCTGTGAGGCCTGCTGATGGTCAAATGTGACACACCTGTGAGGTCACTGTTTGACCTCTGACCCCTCATTCATGTCAAAGCAGCACCTGTGTGGTGTTACACATGTGTGGAGCAGATACAGGCTGTGTCCATTTTTGAGCAATTATGCTTGAAAGGTAATAAAAAACAATACCAACAATGTCTTTAAAGATAGATAAAAGATAGATTAACTCTTAGAGCTGAAGAGGATCTTCAATTATTGAGTAGTTGACCAAAAATAGTGTATATTATTTTAAAGTAATTTCTAAGAGAACTGAACAAAATATTGTTGTCTGTATGGATATTTGTTAGTGTGTTTTCTGTCCTCTTTCAAACACTGCACATGTTTGGTTCTTGGACTGATGATTAGATCAAATCAAAATAAGATAAGTTTAGCCTTACCAACAACATCTATAACAACTCCATTAGGTCTGTCATCAGATTAAGACCTTAATTAATCCCTGAGGGGAGAATTTTTACAATTACAGACACACATGCACAAACACCTATAGACATGCACTATTAAAGAGGTGGCCGAGCAAAAGGGCTACAGGTGTTCCAGCGCTGTGAAGCAGTTGGGGGTTCAGGGCCGTGTTCAAGGACACCTCGGGAGTGCCCAGGAGGTTTAAAGGAGTTGAACTGGCACCTCTCTAGCTACCAGTCCACAATCAGTATTTTGGTCCCATTAGGACTTGAACCATCAACCCCTTCGTCCCTAGACTCCCTACTACTTCTACCCTCATCACTCTAAAACTATAATCCCACTGTATAATGTCCAGTAGCTACCACTGAATGGCCCCTGTGACCCCCTGTAACATCCTTTTCTGATTACCCAATTGAACATATTACCGTTAAAGTAATCAACTCCAGTAATAGATGTAGAAAGTATTACACAGTATCTCACTTTCATTTTCACGATTAGACATTGAGAGGTTTTAAGCTTCAAGGATTTACATCACTTTGCCAGCAGGGTAATTTTTAGAGGCCCTGATGATTCAAAGTCTGCATCTGAAACTACAGTAGACACATTATCTTAATCTGTGCAACCACATGCTGTTTGCATTTGTTAGTACATGTGTGTGCATTCCTTGAACCCAGCCACTGACATGACATGACTCTGAAACAGGAAATGATAAACATTCAGCATAATCTCCAGGTTCTGTGGCTTTGGTTCAGATCCAGCGCATTAAAAAGCCTGAACTCTTTGAATTCCATTATAAAATAAACTTGAGTGCTGATGAGCTTGAGGGCATTAACTGCACACACACGCAGGCACACACACACACACACACACACACACACACACACACACACACACACACACACACACACACACACACACACACACACACACACACACACACACACACACACACAGATAGATTGCGCATGTGACAAAGCATTCCCAGACCCCAAAGCGCCTTAATGGAACAATTAAAGTCATAAAAAGCGCCCAGAGTACGAGAGCATGAAATTGTTCCTCGTTTCAATGTTATCAGAGTCACACAGAGTTCAAATCTGGGAGGAAACAAAACAAGACTTGGCCACTGACTGGGCCGTGTTGCAGCAGTTTCTGGCATGCCAATATCCACACGTATGTTCCTCCGGAGACGACGCATAGGAGGAGACGAGTGAGTTATGTGAGCTTTGCAAACAAATGCTCACAAACAAAGAGACGGGCTAGTTTTTGCGCCTGGTTCTGTTTCCTGTCGCCACAATTCGGGAACTAGTGAGGGCATGTTGTGCAGAGGAGCGAGCCTGAAGTGTCTTATAAATGGTTATACTGTAAGTTTCTGTTGACCAGAGTCAGTGCAGAATAGATGAGTATGTGTGTAACCCCCACAGTGATCGTCTCACTCCTCAGCACTGCTTTTACCTCCCTTTACTCTCAGGCCTCAGCCCTCTACCCCGGCTTAGCATGACGGCTGGTCTCTGAAGCTCGGATGGGTGTGTGGACTGTTGGCTGTTGGCAGGCCTCTCTGAGCAGGAAAACACACACGCACACGCACACGCACACGCACGTCCTCAAGCACAAAATGCCCTGCAGTTTCTTTACCTCTTCCAAATCATCTCTTTCCTCTCTCTCTCTCTCTCTCTCTCTCTCTCTCTCTCTCTCTCTCTCTCTCTCCTCTCTCTCTCTCTCTCTCTCTCTCTCTCTCTCTCTCTCTCTCTCTCTCTCTCTCTCTCTCTCATTGCCCCTTTGGAAACTAGGTCAGTGTCAGTTCATGCCATTAGCTTATGACTTTGGTGCATGTGTGTGTCTGCGTTAGTTTGTGCATGTGTGCATTGGTGTTTGCATGTTCATGTTCAGCAAGCACTAATGCTTATCTGCCACTTGGCTTAAGAACTGCCTCCGAACTGTTTGTTTTCATGCTCTGTGCCGGTGGATTGAAATCGAGTCTGCATTTGTGTGTGTGTGTGTGTGTGTGTGTGTGTGTGTGTGTGTGTGTGTGTGTGTGTGTGTGTGTGTGTGTGTGTGTGTGTGTGTGTGTGTGAGACGCGATGATGATTAGGGGGTGGGGGATTCCAGGATTCTTACACGAGGCAGCAGGCAGATGTGGGAGAGTTGAATCAAAACTTTTCTGTTGGCCAACTTCAAAAGGCAACTTTCCCTCCAGTGTAGGTCTCTCTTCGCTCTCCATTCCTCTGCCGTTTCCTCATGCTTTGGCCGGCATCGCACACTTCTCATTTGGATTTTAACAAACACCAGGAGGGATAATTCAGTGAATATTTGTCATGCTGAGACTTTCTGTTTGTGGTTTTCTTAGAGAATCTGCGGCCTCTTTAACAGCTCAGAAAAATACTCTATATTGTTTTTATCATCTTGATATTTTTTTTTATTTGATGAGAATTTCCTCATAAATGTGTTTTCGAACCAATTACATGTTTCAAAGGCTCCTTAAAATAAGACATTATTATTTAGTGTGGGTCTCTTAGAACCAGTTTATTTATATGCACAACTCCTCTCTAAAGTGTTTGGATTTCTGGTATTATTGTTTATAAAACAGTGTTTGACCCTAAACATTAACATCACTTTGTATGATAACATACCCTACATTTATTTGAATGACTTTTTGTCAAATAAATGGAATACATAAATATTCATGTATAGCCAACAGTGACATATAAAGCCAGACAAATGTTCCTTGTTAGATGTAATAACATTGCTTTATGGCAATTTCCGTCATCTTCATTGAATGTGATAGCTTAGTTTGTGTCAAAGGGAAGGGATGGCATTTTAAAAGTATTGTTAGCCTTCCACTCGATGGCAATGTAGCTCAGTGGACATTTGCTCCAACACTTTGTCCTACACTGATATATCTAAATTATATGATGGATTTGAATTTTGTTGAGATATTCATTTTTTACCGAGGATCGTAATATTACGTACTTAATGATGCCTTTACTTTTCATAGTGCCTCAGCAGGTCAACTTTTTCACTGTTAAAAGTATCTAGAGCATCTTATACATTCACAGCACATTTTGTAGAGACATTCAAGCCACCTTGAAGATCAACTTCAATAACGTTGGTAAACCTCTGACCTGTACCTTTGCACGATCTTCGGGCCAACTTTTCAGTTTGTCCAATGCTTAAACAAACACCTGCAAAAACGAATTTCTTTGCCATGTGGTGCACTTTGTGTTTGTTCGGCGAAAGATGGTGACTACGCTAAATATGAAAATATTACCTGTTTAACATCAGTATTGTCCTTGTGAACATGTTATTATGCTGATGTTAGTATTTAGCTTGAATCAGTGAATTGAGTTTCTCTCATCCTCCTCCCCACCCCTTCTGTTCTCCACTTTGTTAAATAGAGTGAAAAAGCAAATGTGTGTATTTACATCAGTATTGTTGACCTAGTGTAAATCAATGACATTTAAACTTAAGTAGGCTGTGTATTAGTATATATGTCTATTTGCATGGAGTGTGTTTATAGTTCTCTTTACATGTGCTGAGTCTCTTACAGATGGTGGCGGCGAACCCTCTGCGAGAAAACTCAACAGGGAATGTTTTCCATCCCTAAGATGGTCAGATTTGTGTGGGGGGACACTGACTCTGCATAAATCACATGTGGAAGGGAGATAAGTGGGCGGTAGACCAGCTTGGATGGATGGCTCAAGCCAAAAATACAATCCACTGTGCCCCACAGGGGACAGACCATAGGGGACAGACCCTGAATACATCTGTGTCGCCTACATTAAAACAGTGTGTGGACAAAATGACACATAACATTACAATTCAATATAACACATTACAGCCTCAAAAAAGACAAAGGGTTGGATCAACAATTATGTGTAAGAACAAACATTTTGTTCACTAAAAGAGTTAGTATTTATTGCAGAGCAAGTGTATTTAAACAAGGAATTACCTCAAGTAGGCTTCATTAAAGAAATAATTAAACATTTTGGGAAATATAGTAGGCTAGGCTTTTATATATTCTGTATTGCTAAGATTGGGAAAATATTGATACCATTGACAAGATATAGCTACCTGTTAAATGTGAAGCTGTACTGCAGAGAGAGATTAGCTTAGTTCATCTTATTTTAGCATAGCGTGGCATAGCATAGCATCATAGCATAATAGGCATAGCATAGCATATCATAGCATAATAAGCATAGCATAGCATTAAGACTGTTAAGACACCCCGGGGCATGGGGAAACAACCTGGCTAGGTAAAAGAAACTCTGAAGTTGTGTTAAGGAGGTTAAAGTGTAGGCTCTCAAGCTAGCTATCGTCGTAGCTTATGGGTGCCTCCTCACAAATAAAGTGTATTTGTGGTCACAGGCTACTCCGGCTATGTAGATATTGCAGCTAATGGGATTGATCAGTCTTTCCTAGCATTTGGTGCCATTTAGGTCCCCAACATATTATATCATATATTTTGTATTTAAAAGGTAATGCTTATTTTTTAAAAGCTTGGTTTTAAATGTTTATCCCCCCTCTACCATAAAACAACAATGTTATTTACCCAGGATATTCAAAATTCTAAATAATTACACTGATTTTAGCACAAGTAGGCCAAATTGCTGTAGCCTATCCCCAATCTTGTTTGCTCAACTGCTGTAACAGATATAAAAAAAGAAATCAAAGAAATACAAACAAATTCTACATTTTTGTTATTCCTCACCAAATTTAAATTGTTGTTATTAATTCATTTTTATTGTTTAAATGTCCCCCCTGTTACTCTGATTTGAATCCTTCTGCACAAGCCCCTTTACTATTCTTCTATTTGTATGACTCAAGAAGAAGGATACATTTTGAGTGGGAAAATCATCTTCAAGAAGCAGAGTGAATGCGTTCTTCTTTCAAGTTTTTTTAATGTTTTTTTAAACTTAACTGTTGCGGTAAAGCATAACATGTCCACCCTGTTATGCTCATTTTTAGTGGAAACTGATCATTTGTTTTACATTTAGAAAATATGGTGAATATCTCTATCAAATATATGTTTCTGTTGTCACCAAGTGCTAGCTTGATTATCATCACACATGTAGCAATAGCCAAGTTTAGCATAAAATGTCCACCCTGTTACTATTTTTCACAGTAACAGGGTGGACACACAGTAACTTGGGAAGTTACAAAACAATTTTCTAAACATAATATCCTGAGCTTGACCAAAATATTTTTCTTATACTTTAACAAGCCATCATTCAGATTACATTTTTAAAAAACATGGACAATTATGCTTTTTATTTTTGATTAACCTAGCTGAAATGGCACCAAATGCTAGGAATGACTCTATTACCTTAACCTTCAGCATGGCAGCCTGATGTTGATGGTGAACACAAAGTGAAAAAAGTTATCTCTGTAAACCTTTTGCTCACCACTATTACGGCTCTAGATTGAATGGAGGAGCACAAACACAGCGATAACACCAGCTTCTTACTGTAAGTCACAGCTATGCTATATATTCCAAAGTTAATAGAAGAATGTGAGCACAATTATTGCAAGGAATATAATTAAAGCCCAAACTAGAGATTTTGTCAAGGGGAAATTGTCACAGTGAACAAAAAATCAAGAGTTTGTCACCAATCAATCAATCAATCAATCAATCAATCAATCAATCAATCAATCAATCAATCAATCAATCAATCAATCAATCAATCAATGTTTATTTATATAGCCCAATATCACAAATGTTACATTTGTCTCAGTGGACTTCACAGTTTGTACAGAATATCAGTATGACAATACGACACCCTCTATCCTTAGACCCTCACATCGTACAAGGAAAAACTTCCAGAAAAAACCCCACAGTTTAAAGGGGAAAATGGGAGAAACCTCAGGGAGAGCAACAGAGGAGGGATCCCTCTTCCAGGACGGACAGACGTGCAATAGATGCCGTGTGTAAACCAATAACCATATTTTTTTCCTTTCTTTTTTGCTTTGTACAGGGGTTAGCTATGCCCCTGTTTCCATTCGTTATGCTATGCTAAGCTGCTGCTGGTGGTATCTTAGACTGACGTACTTATGAGAGATACACTTAAACATGTGTGCATACTCCCCTGGGTGTGCACCCAAGCTAATTTAAGAGTGTTTATTGGTGATATTGAGTATCTGGGATGTGACGGGCTTTCTCAATAGTTTTCTCCATTCATGGGGGGTGTTCCAATTCAACATCCTGTTTTCTCGAACAGGAGTGATGCCAGAGAAGTACGGCCAAATAACATTAAGGGTGAGTACACCAGCTATTAAACTCTGCTCCCAGGACACTTAGAGATGACTCATACTGTCGGCCCTGCGTGCCTCCTGTCCTCCTCCTCAAAGCTATGGCTTAAAGGAGGCATCCTCACCATGAAAAGGACCTCTTACAAGATTATGTGAACCGGAAAATTCTGTTCTGTTCTTCTGAGGAAACACATTTTGAGGAAAATAAGTTCATGCAGAGCCTAGGTACACCCTAGAAAATGATCCATTTGGAAGAGAAAAGGGATTCCTGCAAGTTATTTTGTGGTTATGTATGCTTTTGCACTGTATATGTGTAGTGTTTGTTTAAGAGAAGGAGACCATATGGGATAATAGAGGGACAAGCCCAAACAGTTGATGGAATTCTATCATTACATTATCCTCATGACGACAAAGCAACAGGCCAAACTCCAGTTTCAGAACCCAGAATGAGAGAGTGAGCAGGGGGGAGATGGGGGAACTCATTTCTGCTGCAGCTCATTTTCTTGAAATATTTCACATGAATATTGGCAGCCGTTGTGCTGCAGAAGACAAAAGGAAATGAACCGTGGCCGCTGGAGCCAAAGACAACACACAGTGTGAGAAAGTCTCGCTACAGTTACTGCTCACAGCACAGCGAGAGACAATCTCAATCTAAACTTTAAAAACTGCCTTGGGTATATGAAACGCATGAACACAGAAAACGAGTTGGTGAAAGATGTGACGTAGCCAGAGAAGAATTACCTTCTGTCACAGGGAAGGTTACAGCAAGAAACAAGGCAATTATAGTACACGAGTTGTGTTATTATTAGATGATAATAAATGAGTTGCCTCATGTTTGGTATTGAAATCTTACACTCTTTGAAATATTTATCCAAACTCTGTTTCAGTCTAACTATTTCAGGCTTTTAGTTCAGCCATTTCCGGCAAGAGGAGTAAACATTCCCCAAAATGAAACCCATGCTCAGTTACTAACAGTAAGGGGATTAACCGAGAAAACGATGGAATGAGACGCAGAGGTGGCTGGGGGGAAGAAGAAGGAGGGTGGCTTGGGAGAGGTGGTGTCTTACTGTAAATGACACCTCTTCTGTGTTGAGGAAGAGCAGAGGGTGACCCTGCTCTGCTGGGCATCAGTTTTCTCCCACACTACATTCATGTTGACGAGAACCATGACTTAAAGCTTCGCGAGAAACAAACCTGCAGTACACTCAGCTCTGACGTCCCTTTCTGTGTGTGTGTGTGTGTGTGTGTGTGTGTGTGTGTGTGTGTGTGTGTGTGTGTGTGTGTGTGTGTGTGTGTGGTGTGTGTGTGTGTGTGTGTGTGTGTGTGTGTGTGTGTGTGTTTGAGTGTGAGAGAGAGAGAGAGTTTTATGTTGAGTACACATGTGTTTGTATTTAGTGGTGTTATCTTTGCCTTGTCATCCAAAGTGTTAGGCCTTAAATGATTTGCTTCTTATTACCAATGTGTTAAAGGGACTCCATCCATTTCACAAACACTTACTAGTATGACTCTTATTTGACTCATCAAATGATGCTAGAGACTTCACTGCAGTAATCTCAATTTGAATTTGGAGGCAACACAAATAACCCAAAGTCTAAGTTCAATGTCGGGGTAAAAAGTCTGACATTTTAGACTGATTAATACAAGGCTGACAGGTACATGTAAAGGAGCCATATTTCACTCACAAATAATAATAATAATAATAATACATTTTATTTCAAAGCGCTTTTCCAGGTGCTCAAAGACGCTTTACAGGGGTTTGATAAAACATGATAAAATAGAATAAAGAATAGAAATAAAAAATAAATAAATATTAAAACAGCAACACAGCATAATTCACAAATTAAAAGCCAGTCTGAAGAGGTGTGTTTTGGTCAGTGTTTTGAAAGTGGGGGGGGGGGGGGGGGGGGTCGGTGCAGTCTCTGATGTGTTGCAAATGTAATGCTAAGGAGAATAAGTAGCATTAAATAATAAGTAATTGTACCTACTGCAAGGAAACAGTTCAACATGAAGACCACCAGTTTAACCCAAAGGCTAGAAAGAGATGGTCTGGATCACTTCAAAGGTTAAAAAAAAATCTGACTTCCAGCATGTCTCAAACTCACGGATTAACTTGTTATATCAAAAACTTGTAAAACTGAAACATGACATTTTTGGCTGGAGCTTCTTATTAAAGTGACACATCTTCTCATTTATGTATCGGCAAGTAAGCAAATAAATGTCATGTCAAACTTTAACTTTAAATCCTACTGATGAGGTAATGGCTTGTTGTTATACTGTATAATTACCATGCAACAAATAAGACCTTTTTTATATTATGAAATTAAACTTTCAATACACATAATGTTGATTGATAGCTTAAGGCTATACTTCGTGTCACTAAATAGCATGACACTAGGTGCATTTCTGCATACATAAAGATTAATTGGCTGCTTTCCTTAGCTTAAAATTAAGCATAAAGTCATGATTTTTAACTCAAAGCAAGGCACATACGCATATTTACTAACATGTGAAACTCTTTCTTTAAGTATATTACTTGGATGAATACACTTATCTGCAAGGCTGCAATAGAAGCACGTTAATGCCAAACCTCAAGGGTCTGAAATCCAGTGAGCTGTGACTCACTGGACACACCACAAACCACTTTGCACTCTCACCTCAGCCCCTCACGCCCAGGACTCGCTGTGTGTCAGAGGCTGATCCTTTAGAGAGAGAAAAGATGCAGCTCCAACACGACCAGGGAGCGGCTGTTTTACTGTCAAAATATCCACTCAACAGTGACCACTGCCCTCCCCCAGACTCTCTCATTCCTCACCTCAAGGCATTTTATAGTTACTGATGTTCTTATCTGACGAGTCCAGTATTAAGATAAGTTCCTGGTCTCATTTACAATCTTCTGACACCAAACTTACTTACCAGTTATTTTATTAATATATGCCTTTAATTGTTAAGAGAACAGTAATGTGAATCTTAATAATAGCGAGCTGCAACAATATGTGTCATTTGGGGATTTTTTTTTAAACTTGTCTGTGACAGAGCATTACATCCAAACAAATAAGTCCATAGAGGAGGTTTGACATGAATCATGAATGTATCTTGTTGACTTATACAAGTAGTTTCTGGTCGAGCCTCTTAAATCACGTAGGTATGAATAGATGTTGGCATTGATGGAAAGTCAAAGTCAAATTTGTTGTATAAAGCAAAATATTACAAATCATAAATTTGCCTCAAGGGTCATTACAATTGGAAACCAATACAGATAACAGTGCTTAAGTTAAAGATCATGATTAATAATACAAAGTATAGTAAACGTGTTAATTTGGCTTAATAATGTTTTATCTACAGCAAAAATAAAAAAGATAAGACTTTGTCAGAGGGAAATCTACAAACCTTCATATGTATATACAGTCAATTAAACTAGTCCCAAATTAACAATCTGCAACAATAAAATGAGATACACATTGATTTGGCAATAATTATTATAAAATTATATAATATACACTATTCTGGAATTGGCCTATCTGCATAATGAGATATTTGTTTTGTTCTACAAAATAGGAAATGATGCATGATATATATAATAAAAGAAAAGTTAAAATGCATGCATTGATTGTTTTCAACACTAATAATAAAGTGATTAAGTGATAACTTAGTGATAAAGTTCTGATTAATTTATGTGAGTATTTGGATCAGTGAGACTGACCGTTGAGCGGCCTGACCAAGCAAGGAGGCAGAGGCAGAGAGTTCACATATATCCCGGTGTGGGCATTTATTTAATCATAGACACAGCCTCAATCTGACTGTCCATGTGAACACCATCACCATCAACCACAAGGATCTCACCCACACTGACAGGAAAACAGAGCCTAAATAGACCCAGACCAATCAAACCAACAAGACACAGGTGAGGGGGAGGAGACAACACAGGGCACCAGGTGCACACAATCAGTTACACAGTGGTAACTTGTACAATTAATGCAACTTAACGTCATCATTTATACACCCTCAACATATTATTTGCACCCTGATTATTCTCAACCGCTGTCATCCTTACACCAGCATAAATACTTTTGGCGCTCTCGCTAACTCCCCTATCTTTTCAGGCGGAGCCGAGGACCCGACCAGCACCTGCCAGACGACATTCCAATCAATACGGTTTAATCAGTTAATAAATACTACCTCAATAATTAGTATAAATTATGTGCAAATATGTAATGCCAAACTGTACTGTGCAATCACGCTAATAAAGTGCAAACTGTTCACTAAAGTGCTGAGTTACAAGGCCCGAAGCCGTCAGTCCACAGTGACGAAGTTACCTAAGGATTTTATAAGTGAAGTTCTTTGTCATCAGCAATTAAATATTTACATTTAGAAATGAGGTTGAGGTTGAAATGCAGACAAAGAAATCTACAGTAGTCAGATGAAAATGTGGATTTATTTCCTCCATTATACAGCTAGCAAAAAGATGAATTGCGAACTTGGTAACACGTAACCAGGAGAGCTGCAGAAATGTTGGATCATGACATGAAGATATGGAAGCAGCAAGCGTCATCATTTCAAATCACTTAAAGAAGGTCATGAGAAGGGAGGGGGACAGGGAGTTTACAGAGGGAGTAAATTGAGAAACCAATGAAACTGAAGATAGGGCGTCCTCCAATATTTTGGTGGTCGTGCTTTGGGAGGGTGTGTAATAAAAAGCTGCAGTAGCCTAAACAGGACATAACTTTATGAAAATGAGGATACTTTTTAAGGTGACTGTAGAAAATGTAGAATTGGATGGGGGTTATCGAAAGCAAATCTGCAGGATTCAAATGTATTTGCACTCTGGGTGACAGTTGGTTGTCTCGAGGCAGACAAAGCCTCTTGGCAGTGGGATCAGGAGTAAACGTGGTCTTGTCAGCAGTGATGGAGAGGCCTTGCAGAGGGCAGGACTTTCCAGGGGGAAAAAAGCAGAGCGGTATTGTTGAGACTAAGTTTGAGGTGGTGGGCAGACATCCAACTGGAGATGTCAGCGAGGCTAGTGCATGCCTGCCTCAACCTGAGTGTCAGTGGATGGAAAAGAGAAGTTGTGGCATATAATGATATATATACTACCCTGTGCACCAGATGAAGTACTACATAAAGTTAGGCGCCTGTTAAAGCAGCTCAGGCAGGTTACCGCCATTTTCTTTACAGAAGAGGTGCAGAAAGGGACTAAGTGTTGCGTCTGAAAAGCACAGCGGTGTGGTTCAACGACATGAGAAAATCAATTGTCTCAACTTTGCCAATGCAACATCCTGTGATCATGTTTTGTGTAACGTTTGTCTTGATCAAAACTTGAGAATCTAATGAGCAACATCAACACATATGGTATGTATAAGTGCAGGTTGAGGCCGTGTTCGGACATGTGTGAGAGGAGAATGTGTATAATAATAAGGGGGGGGGAAAGGAAAGAATCTGATAGTGGAAACGAATGCTGTTGAATATACAGTGTCAAGAGTTTTTGGAGTGATAGCATACTGGAGAGCGCAGCCAGGCTGACTCTATGTTTGCTGGGTGTGGCTGTATAGACATGAAGCAGTGTGTGTGTGAAATCTATCACTGCACTGGACAAAATTCCTCATAATACAGTATACCACGGCACATGTACATATGTATAGGACATTATTCAATACTAAATTAAGAGGAATCAAACTGTTTAAAACAAATGTATTTATTCAGACAAGACTGAGCTTTTGTGTATCTATTTAAATGCCCCTGACTTCTGGGTTTGACAAGTGTAATGCACATTAGCTATAATCCCCATTTTGGAACCCTCTTTCTACAGTAAACAAGCATTTTATCAAAAACCTTTAGAGATAATGAAGACTCCCATTTGCAGTCTTGCACTCTTCTCCTGCAGCTATATTCTTTTTTAGTTCTCTTATATGATCAGGAAGAACTGATATCTGAGAAATCTATAGAAAGTGATAAACCCACAACCACTTTTTAACTTGATATACCAACATTTATAACTAATAAATAGCAAAATCGAAGAATAAAAACCAGCCTAAGCATCAAAACTCGGTATCAGTTATTATTAGTGGCTCATAACTGATATATTGAGTTTGTAAATCATTCATCAATGCTTAAAGGTTATTAGTTACAACCGGTTACAACGTATTCCCTTTCCCTGTTAGCATGACAAGTCACAATATACAGTAAATAGTGAACAGGTGCATTTAAAAAGAAAAAGAAAATGCAACCACTAAAAATATCTTATAGTATATTATTTATGACCACATTTTTACACAGATTGTAGAGGGTTTTATAAACTCTGTCTTCTTCTTTCAAACTGCTCTGGGTATATTCAAATGTAACCGTTAAGATATCAAGCGAAAGGTCTACAGCTTTTCTTGTGCAATTGTGTTCTCCAGCTTTTGTATCGCGAGAGCAGGGGAAGAAAGGAGAAAAAAAAGTTTGGGGGAAAGTTGATCAGACCAGGGATGAGGAAAGCGCTGCGAGAGAGCCACAGTGAGTTCTGCCATTATCATCCTCAGGAATGCATCAGCTCCTCTAACTTATCTGTGCAGAGGCAACACACAACTGGATGCGCAAGAGCAGACACCAAACCTTACGATGCGCATCTATTTATAGCAGCTTAGCGAAAGGTTTGAGTAACTCTTCTTCTTCTCCACAGTTTTCTTCTAAACGTTTATTCAGCAATATCAGCAGGAAAGAGTTAAGAAGTCCTCTGTCGGGTCTGAGGCGAATCTCCTGTTCGGGAGACAAGGTAAAGTAACGACTCTCTCGTGCGCAATTTTGCACGTTTTTCATTTTTTGTTACACTGCATGCTTTTGCGACTATCAGCTTCTTACCTATAACGGTATAAGTCATAGAATGCGTGATTTTTCTTTTGTGCGCAGCATCTCCTGCACTCCCCTTTGCGTCTTTTCAAAAACGTTTATTGTTTTGCAGCTTTGACTCCAGACTGCAGAGGTCGACGAGACTAGGAAACGAGTTTAGGATACTTTTATTTTACCGAGGGCTGGAGTTGTATACACTTGAGAGTGGATATGCCGGATAGTAAGTGTGGAGGACGGCTGCTGCAGTTGGCCGTGGCTCTGGTGACTTTGCTGTCTCTCGCTGAGCTTGGACACTTTGCAGAGGTGGTGGACACCGAGGACAGCGAGCTGAAGGCCAAGCAGATCGACTCCAGAGCCAGCAGGGCCAAGAGGAGGGGAGGGTCGGACGTCCTCAGAGGGTAATGTGACTATGATAATCCCACTAAATCCAATTTAGGAATTTTTTTAATTTTCTCCAATGTCCTGAATGCCAATTTCCCTTCAAGCTTTTTGAATATAAGTGAGCGTCTAACAGTTTGTGTACAGTAGGAGCAGGTGTTCCTTCTCAAGTGGGACTTGCTGTTCCTTCAAAAATATGTAATAAAGCTTACTAAGACCCATGGGTGACATTGTCGGTGATGGGAAGTTTGGAGCAACGTTTAGTAATTAAATACTGGCAAGAATATCACATTCCTGCTGACTGCAATAATAAATTAAATCCAAACAAAGGAGGCCATTGGTCGTGTGTGGCTGTGGCAGAGAGAGGGAGAGAGAGAGAGAGAGAGAGAGAGAGACTAACAGCCTAATCCTCTTTCTGGCCAAAAACACCACACCCCAGTTATGGATAAATCACATCTGCAGCTGTACACAGTGGGTCACTGCTGGAGAGGTTGTGTGTGTGTGTGTGTGTGTGTGTGTGTGTGTGTGTGTGTGTGTGTGTGTGTGTGTGTGTGTGTGTGTGTGTGTGTGTGTGTGTGTGTGTGTGTGTGTGTGTGTGCGTGCGTGTGTGTGTGTGTGTGTGCATGTGCGTGTTCAGAAAGGGAGAGAGAGACAGAGAGAAAGAAGAAGAGAAAGCACGTCTGTGTCCAGTGATGACAGCAAACAGCTGATGAAGGTCACACAGTAGACAGCTCAATGAGCATTCTCCACAGGCATTTTTATTTGACATGCTTTAAGTTAATGTATCAGAACATCTGGGTTTAAAGGCAGGAAGTGCATACAGGTTGCATACTGTGTCACGCTGATTTAACAGTAATAAGAATGTTTCAGAGATCCAACAGGCTTAATTATTCTCCGCCTAGCTCTGTGTAGAGTTACACTGTACAGTATATACTCTGACCCCCGGGTCAACACATGCTCAGTGGGTGGTTACACATTCACATATGTAGGCCTGTCACAGACCTGTAGGTGGCAGGATGGTCCAGGCATTCATTTCCATGTCAGATGGAATGCTTTTTTTCACAGGTGCATCAGATTTCCTCCAACACCTTGTGCAGCCTAATATTCTCATCCATCAACAACATTTTTTTTATTGGGAAGTGCCCAGTGCTGCATGCTAGGCCATGTCTGACAGTAGCAGTAGCACTAGCACAACATACTGTAACATGCTTTAATCCACTGGTATCCAACCTAAGGGTCAAGATCCCACAGTGGGATCACAGGAGGAATCTAAGAGGTCACTAGATATTTGAACACTCTTTAGTTTATCTTTCAACTGCTTTATTGTGAAATGCTAGTTAAGATGGAGCAATACCAGTTTGTCATATCTGACAAATACTGACTTATGACCTCTTTTTAACAACTAAGATATTAATAATATGTTTGGATGCTTACATTTTGCCTAGTCTAGACTTATTCTTCTCTAGAATACGATCCAGGAATTTTTGGCAAATTTGTGCCAATAACGATATTGAGTTTCTGTCTGATGCCTCCTAACTAAAAAGGAAGCGAAAAAAATCCCTTTTGATGAAGTTTTTCATGACGCCCATAATGAGGGGTCATATGTAGGCTTGGTTTCATACTATGTCGTCAAAAGCAAAACACGTTTACTGTAGGATGTTTTCAGAAATGTAATGGGCATTTGTATGCTTTTTTAGAGGGCTGTGAAATCTTAATTTCAGTAATTTCAGAGAAGCTGTGTGTTTGCTTATTATAGAAATTGGACAGAATATTGTCATCTTTCAGTTGGTATATCAGTTATCGAGGTTCTAAGGACAGAGAGTGTTGCATATTGAACAGAATGTAAAGCCCTCGAAAACAAATATGTGATTATGCTCTGTATGAATAAAATTAACTTGATTTAAGTGATTTGAACTGTGTGACATGGATTACAGTAATTGCCCTGCATTTTCCACAGACCTAATGTGTGTGGATCAAGGAACAACGCTTACTGCTGCCCAGGCTGGAAGACTCTGACTGGAGGAAACCAGTGCATTGTTCGTAAGTATCACACATTTCTCTGTTGTAAATTCACTTCAGGTAGAACTTGGAGCTCTTCATCTTTGACACTGGTGGTAGTTTCCAGAGTCCAGCTGTGTTTATTGGTGCCATCCAGTCACAGAGTATTATATAATCGGGATGGAAAGTGAGTGCATGTGTCATTATCTGAAACTATCTTTGACCAGGAATTTGACTTTAGGGCAAACCGGTCTTGAATATTTATTGATTGACAGTCCTTATTCTTGAACAGTATCAAATGACTATATCAGGAAAAAAATGCACTATTATTCCTAGTATTTAATGTTGCCTTTTACTGCACTTATTCCGTGATTTCAAAAACGGACTGCCAACACTTCACAGATTTCTATTCAAATATTGCTATTTAATCACCCAATACATGTACATCAGTATGAGTTAATGTTGCTAACAGAGCTCTTAACATGACATAAAATAATTGGGAATTTGGTTATTAATTTTGGTCCATTTCCCCTAGTATTCTGGCAGTGGTTGTTTCTTTTCTCTCCCTCTCCCCCTCTCTCTCCCTGGTAGACAGGAAAGTCTGAGAGGCTGTAGATTTGTGTGATTGCAGTCTGGCTGGTCGGCTGGACAAATGCCTGTTGCGGCTCTAATGACATTGTTTAACAGTGGGGTTCAGGGAACAGGGGTCAGTTGCTGGACTCTACCTGATGGGAGAGAGGGGCGGGGGACCATGCCAACATTAGTCAGTGGGAAAGAAAACAACTGAGCGAAAAATCTCTAGCCAACTCAAAACACACACTGGAACATATTAATAGCAACCAACTGGGCTTCTTTAGCATGGCAATGATGGAGTTTAAAAGGAAGTTTGGGTCATATTTGGACTGTATGAGTTTTAAAATATTATACATTATAGTTCAGTAAGCAACAGATACACAACATAGAATTTCTCAAGACACACCGTGGCACTATAAAGTGAGCATTGGACTGCTGATTAATATTGTACCTGACAAAGGATGTTTTTTTATGTTTTTTGACCAAGTGACATGTTCCTCTTTGCAGCGATCTGCCGAAGTTCATGTGGAGACGGTTTCTGCTCCAGACCCAACATGTGCACCTGCCCCACTGGCCAGATCTCCCCAGCCTGTGGATCCAAGTCAGGTCATTAATCTGCACGTCCATTTTCCCAAGGAGTGAACTCTTTTGAAGCTTGCTTGATGGGTTTAATATAGTGTACATAGATGAGGGAGTTAACTGGTATTTGACTTGGTTGATGATTTATGTAAATAGGAGTGTATGTCAGAAGTAAGCGTTTCTTGGAAAGTACAGCGTTTACTACCTCCCTGGCTTTTTTCTTTTTTCAAAAGGAGTTTTAATCTGAAGAAAAACATATATTGCAGGAACAATAATGACAAGCACTGACGGATGATGACAACCATGCAGTCGTAGATGTAGCTTTCCTCTGTAGGATAGGCAAAAGATTGTTAATTGGCTCAGATTCCTGTAGTTCAAACCGCACTATGGCTTTTGCATTTTTTTCCTACATTTCCATCTCCTCATCAGGAGTAATGAGCACTAACTAGCATGGTATATAAATATGAGATACTAAGCCAAAAACTTCCTGAAAAAATAACCTTGAAACTGCTTTAAGCAATCGATATACTTTTTGTTGCAATCACGTTCTTGAAAATACTGGTCAATTTCGTAGATTGTTTGTGTGTGTGTGAGTGTGTGTGTGTGTGAGTCGTTTGGGTGTGTGTGTGCTTTGGAAGAGGTCCATAGTCAACATCTCCTCATTGTTCCTCTTCTTGCAGTTCACAGCGCTTCAACCCAATGTGCTCATCTGTTTGCACACCATACATTTCTATGAAATGATATCCCAGCATGACTTTAAGAGTTCAGAGTGGATTGTGTTTATGTTGTAAATCCAATATGAAGCGTATGTTTGTGTACTCTGAATTTAACTCTTAACATAACCCTGTGTGTGTCTGTTTGTGTGTAATTCTGTTGTTGTGCCCACAGTCCAGAACTGTAACATTCGGTGTATGAACGGGGGAACATGTGCTGAGGACAACTGCCAGTGTCAGAAAGGCTACGTGGGGAACCACTGCGGGCAACGTAAGGATACTTTTTTAGCTTGTTTTTATTGCTAATTAGCGAATGTTAGCATGCTATCAAGCTGAACCCTGAGCCTTTACTTTGTCATTGTTTACATGTTCCTGTGAAAGCGCTAGAATTAAACATAGTAAACATTCAGCTCAAGCTGGCCGGCCAAAGATCAGCCCCTTAGAGCTGCTAGCTTGTTGTAGTTTTGGCCATCCTTCCTATAAGTTATAATAACTTTGTACTTACCAAGATAATTCATGATGAAAAATACATTGTCTCCAAAATGTCATCACGTCATAATTTTTTACTCATTTCATTTGAGTGAAATGATCATAAATACCATATGAATACTTGAGGAATGGTCTAAAATGTGTTTTTTGAGGTCACATAGATTGTTTTTCTCTCTTTTCTTCTGCAGCGGTTTGTGAGAATGGCTGCCTTAATGGAGGAAGGTGTGTGGCCCCCAACAAATGTGTGTGTACCTACGGCTTCACCGGGGCTCAGTGTGAGAGAGGTAAGGAGCGCCACACTAACATCTTACATCACACAGTCTCTTTACTCTACGTTCACTACTTACAACTGTGGAAGTGGTTTTCAAAGCGTATTATGTGCTGCTTCTGTGAAAATATGACTCTTTGCTGAATGGCTGTGGTTTTTTGTGACGAAAGACAATTCCTGCTTAGTCATGCCACCGGCTCCATGGATGTGGTTTGTTGTGGAACATTTGCATGTCAAGCTTGGTCTACCAAATGACCAATTTTTCCACATCTGCTCTGAAGCACAGCCCAGGGGAACGTGATGTCTTTGTTAGCTGAAGACCTCCCAACCTCCTGTGGTTGCTCTCTGGCACATGTGAACAAAAGATTCAAGGTATACAAAAGCACATGCAAACCGAGAGCAGCCTGCTCTTTGCACTTTGTGAGTGAAACTTGTGCATGTGCAGGCAAATGTGTGTGCAGTTTATGTATGTGTTGGGGGTCTGTGGTGGTGATGACCTGAAAAGGTCAAAGGGGTGACCTTGTAAAGCTAATATTTGGATTAGCAGCAGAGCTCCTAATTAGTAACATCCCTTTTAACGAGGCCATTCTTGAGAGGCCTGTCAGTTTGGTATGGATTGGTCCTTTTTTTACTTTAGTACTTTCTTCAATCTTGCAACTAATAGGTCACTATCTGGTTGTCTTGTGGGTTAGCGCCAGCACTTATCTGCTGAAGCACACTTGTACATGCTGTGACTTTGCTTTTCACCCTTTCCTGTGGAAGCTTGGCCTAAGGGTTTGTGAGACTCGTGAGGAATTCAAATCAAGCACACAGTATCTTGTAGATGTTTACAAGGAACCTCTTAAACAAAGCTATTGGTGTCTTTTGTTTTGGTTTCTGATTAATAAATGTTGAATGGAAAGAAGATTTAACCCCATCTAGTTTTAAAATGTTGATTTGCCACTGGTATTTACTTTTACGTTTGCTGATAAGGACTTCATAGTAAAACAGGCTTACCTTTTGTCGTGGCCATAATAATTCACTATAACTCTAGTATCGCAATATCTATAGAATATTGGAACCAAAATGTTTTCAAAAACAATATGTTGGTACTTGGTTAACTCTTCTTTTGACAAAATGCCTCATATTGTCATCTTACTAATCGTAAGTTGGATCACAAGTTGGATCAATAATGAGCATTATAATATTTTCTGCCCTGTCAATTGATCAGTTATTTGGTCCTTCATCTTGCATTTGGTTGTACTAATAGAGGTAAGGAAAGTAGGCCAACGTTTACAGTCATGTTTTGGGTTAAGTTACTTTCACTGGAATTTCCTTGGCTAGTATCCATCACCACCTCCCAAGGGAAAGCCATTGTGCTCTCACACAAACATGAGCACATGCACAACCCCACACTGTTGTTAATGCAATTTACAGAACAGTGCCTCAATTATGGCTTGATCTTATCACTTTAGCAAGAACACAAGGTTTTCAACAAACACATGCTCTGACCAGGGGAGAGGTAGCTGCACTCAGGACTCAGGGGTTCTTTGGATGTGGAAAAATCCTGGAGCAATCAGGGCTCGACATTAACACACCACCACTGCAGAGCTGTGTGCTGCCAAGTGGCTGGTGATCTGCTGGCCAGCGGCCCCTCCACCAGGCACAGATGACTGCAGTGAAAATGCAGCCTGGTATATCAACGCGCACTTTGTTGGTTACAAATGTGATTTAGGTTGGAATGTGGGATTGCTGAGATCCAGCAATCTGCTGCTGATTGCACGCAGGAATTTTTGCTCCTGCTGAACAAATATGTAGCTATGAAGTTGTAAGGTCGAGCCTTCGTTGTGACTCCATTGAAATCACTTGGGATGATGATGAAAGATTTGCACTAAACATGGCAATACGTGATTTACACACAGTCAGTAGGCTCTCTTGCCTCTTAATGCATCGGCTAGAAGAGAGTGACTCATCATCACTCTCTTCTAGCCGAGTGCAAACCTCAGAAGATAACTATCCCACAACTTAACTGAGTGTGTGTATGCAAGTGTGTGCATAATGTGTGCATGCTCGACTTGTAAGTCCTAAGAGGATGGAGAAATCTGCTGACGGGCCAAGTAGGAAGGCCCCACCCAGATATTAGACCCTTTAACCCATGCATGGAACCATACACAAACGTACGGGTGCATTTGCACAAATTACGCACATGCTAAGGCATGTAAGGATCATCTGCCAGAAGAAGTGTCCAAACATTTTAGAGTTAATCCAGGAAACCCTTTTGACCCTCTTCCCGACGGCTTCCCTCCTTTTCACATCGAGGCTGTTGTTGTGCACAAACTCACTGGTTATTGAGGAGTCCAGCATTTCACAATTGTGTTTCCAAAAGGGACTGAAGCTCTGCACAGACAAGCCTGCTAAGGAGAGTCAAAACAAACTATCTGCCCTCCATCAGATGCATGTTTTTTGAAGCAGCTACCAGAAAGCAGCAAAAACAAGTGAAGCATTTTTGTAAGTTTTGGTCTGTTTTGAGATCATCTCTGGCTAGACTGCTGGTGAGGGGCTGGGACATTGGCTGAAATTCCGTGTGTGTGTGTTAGAGTGCATTTGTGTGTGAACACATGTTATTGCTCCCAGATGTACAGGACATGGGTGGATCCCACAGCTGTATGCAGTTCACAGAGAGACAGTAAGATGACAGATGAAATGACACCACTTTCTTCCTACAGCTGTCCGCCTCTCCCTGTTTACGTCAGCTGACTGTTTAAGTGCTGCACTTGTCTTTGCTCTATTTGATGCTCAGATCTTTTAGTTTTTGAGTGTTTGCGCTCCTCCGTAATGAGCAGGTATTATGTCATATGGATTATGTGTGGCAGCTTGAAAGTAATGACATATAAACTTTATTCTGATGAAAAGATAAACCTGAGTTATTTACTCTGTCTGCTGTACTCAGCTTATACGGGTGCCATGTACAAACTTTCCATAGCTCCTGTCATTGCTTTTTCCTATAGGTGTACAGCTTTGCTGTTGTAGGTAAGGTACGTAATGTAGGCTTTAAGTAGTTACCTGGCAACTGGTTGGGTTTATTTGTCTTAAAGCTGAATGTCGTTTAAAGCAACAGTTGAATAAGTACTCAGATCCCTTACTTCAGTTAAAATATTCCATTACAGGTCCCAAGTCAAAAAACGTCTAAGTCCAAGTGAAGTCTAGAGTTATTTGTGTAAAGGGCAGAGTCAAGTTCCAAGTTTTTTTGGATTTTGTCTGGTCTAAAAAATCTAAGAAAAACACGTGGTGTTGTTTTGAGCTCAAGTCGTGTGAGTTCTTTATATATATATTATGTTACAATGCACCATATAATCAGATTTGATCTTGTGTTTAGCATGCAACTAAATCTTCAAAATAACAATAACTCACTTCTAGCTAGCTCTCAAACTAATATAGGTGATTCAGCAGTACAAAGTTTCCATCTGAAATGGAAACACTCAAATAAATACAAAAAAAACTGTACTTGAGTAAATGTCCTTAATTCATTTCTCCCGCTGGGTGGATGGAGACAAAGAATCAACAGCATTTGGTATCCTGTAGAGGCTGAGCAGGAGGGAGTGAGAGAGAGGGAGAGATGACCCAGTTCTGTTTCACACAGCGCTGGAGCCAGAGGCGGAGAGACCGTGGAGGCACGTGACAGGTCTGGGCTGGGCCCCGGTCCGCACGGGAAACGCACAATGTCTCGTTTGTTTTAAACGACTGCGCTGTTGGAACCGGTCTCCCTCTTTCCTCTCGCTGTCTGTTGTCTGCCGTGAAATGTGGAAATGATTTTTGCTTTTGGATCTGGGCCAGATTCTTTTGGGAGGGATGAGTTTTTCACCCTTTCTTTCTCTCCGTCCCTATCTCTGTTTCGCCATCTTACAATTTTTCACCTGATTAGTTTCAGTGATCTTTTTATATCAGTGGGGAGTATGCAACTAAAGACTGGTGTTTGGAGAGAGTGGAGTGGAAGGTGGATGCATGCAAGCAGTGGGATCAAGGGAATGACTATGAAACCATTTTGAAGGGAAGGAGAGGTGAAGAAATCTCGAAGGAGGGACTTTCTTCACACTTTTGAGCTCATATTTATTTAAGCTGTTTAGTTTGAACTCTAGGCTGCTGTAGCTGTGGGGAAATCACCTACTGTGTTTCACAGACACGCCCAGCCTCTGCCGGCCTTAGGGGAGATGACCTATTCCATCGATTGTGAATAATAATAAAATATAGAAAACAGCACACTACAAGGTTAATGAGTCATATTACCTTAAAACACAATACATGTTACTGAAGAACCGATGATCATACAATATGTGCACCAGACAGATTTTTTATTGTCTGTGTCTCTTTGCTTATTCTAGCTCGTTTCGATTACTTTCCACAGCCGCCCCCACACAACTTTAAAAGGTTTTCCAGACCCTTTCCCTATCTCTGCTTTTCTCTATCACACACACACACACACACACACACACACACACACACACACACACACACACACACACACACACACACACACACACACACACACACACACACACACACACACACACACACACACACACACACACACACACACACACATATAAATGACAATGCACCTGAGAGCCAGACCGATTAAAATGCCAGGAAAAGACAATGCTTTCTTTATGGTGTGTGTTACTGTCCATTCTGGCATCTCTCATAACGTGAGTGAGTCGTAGACAAGCTACATTTAATTCAGATTAAGCCTTTGTTTGTTTAAGCCATAAAGTGTTTAACTCACAGAATCAAGTGAATGTTTGAGGTGTTATCAACTTTGGCTTTAGCTCTCTTTTCACAGTTTTGGATAAAATGTTTCACAAATGCTTTGTTTAAAACTAGTTTTATATCTAAAGGACTTCCACCAATAGAAGTGATTGATAGGTACTGGAACAGCTATCATATTTGCAATTTAGCATTGTGTTTGTACTCAAAATGGAGAAACAAAGTAAAGTTTCCAACAAAGTTTCCTGCTTTGGCTTTGTAGATTACCGCACCGGGCCGTGCTTCGCCTCGGTGCACAACCAGATGTGCCAGGGCCAGCTCACAGGCATTGTGTGCACAAAGAATTTGTGCTGCGCCACAGTGGGACGGGCGTGGGGTCACCCCTGCGAGATGTGCCCTGCCCAGCCTCACCCCTGTCGAAGAGGGTTCATACCAAATCACCGCACCGGGGCGTGCCAAGGTAAAGTCTGTTCCACAGATTCTCTGTATTTTTTCTGTTTTCTGTCTCTGTCACCCTCCCTCCTCTCTCCTTCAGCGAGAAAAGTGCTGCTTCTATCCTTATTTTGCTCGCTTTAACTCCTTCCCCCTCCTTGTCTGCCTACACCCCTCTTCCTCTGTCGTTCCCTCATCTCTACCCATCATCCCCTCTCCAGAGGATTAGTTCTAATTGGGTTAAATTGGGGTGGGTGGCAGTGCCTCCCACATGTGTATGGAATGCCCGCAGACACACACTGTGGCGGGACTGTCAGAGTCAGTAACACGGGTCAGTGGAGGTGCCACGTGGGAGAGCTCATTCCTGGTAAGACGGCCCTCTGCATGTCTGCCTCAGACCCAACAACACAGAACCTCTGCAGGGGAGGCAGATCGGAGCCAGAACCCAGAGGAACATGCAGCGCTCTGACTGCATCAGGTCACAGCCTCCTGGGGCTTTCTAGCATGAGACCCACATTTTTATCTGTCAAATACATTCATTTCATTTAATTTGATCATCAAATCAGTCACAAGTTTTTCCCAAAAGTTCCCAAAACCTAGTCCTCAATTCTCTGATGACTACATAGCGACCCTCATGAAACAAATGTTCATACACAAACGTCATTGTGTATGATCACGACTATAACCTTCTGTTTGACGTTAGACCTTTCCTTTCTGTATTTCCATCTCTTCCTTGGTTGACTTGGCTTTAATTTATGTTCCTCCTGCAGGAGACATTCTTCTCTCTCCCTTTTCTTTTCCCTTGTCAATCTGTTGATCGCAGGAAAGTCCGAGCCAGACTGTTAAAACAGACCCAATTGAAATCCATGCTTATCCAGTCGTGTGCAGATTTCTATGTTAAAATTGCTCTCTTGCCCCTGCACTGAATTGCATTACCATCTCTGTGTCATTTTCCTTTTTTTGTACATTACAGGAGTCTGTGATCCCATGTGTGTGTGTGTGTGTGTTAGAGTGTGAAATAATTTTATGCTTTGTATGTACAGATGTGGATGAGTGCCAGGCCATCCCTGGCCTCTGTCAAGGAGGAAACTGTCTCAACACAGTGGGATCCTTTGAATGTAAATGCCCCGTTGGGCACAAGTTCAACGAGGTCTCACAGAAATGTGATGGTAAGAATGAACCTAACAGCCATCACATTAAACTGCGAAATGTATGACTTTCAGTGTAAACTCGAATTACAGAGTAGGGTGGAATCAATTATTTTAAAAGTTTTTAATTAACAAAATCCGTCTATTTATGGTTAACTTTAGCTCAGTTGTGGTATTCTGATTATTACTTTGTGGGGAAAGACCACACATATGCCACTTTGCCCTTCCCTTGAAACAGGTTTAATTAAACCAAAGCAGCACTCAGCTTTCTCCCAGTAATCCTGTTTAATACTTAATTGTGATGCGTATAAGAGGCTTTCCCCTCGTGTACATGTGTAAAGAGAAACTATGTTAACTCTGAAAGGCACACACATAGCTGAATTAAGTAGCAGTAAAATGCACTATTGCTAAATTCAATGCACTCAGGGGATTTGCTGCTACAACCTTACTTGGTCTGTTATGCCCAGTGGCTTATGGAGGCTAATGCTAGTTCATATAAGTATTGCCATGTAATACTTATTACTGAGTTACTTTGTGGTCAGGTATGTACAGAGACAGTAACAAGTTGTTTTGACTCAGTTGTGGATCCTGATTATCAACCTTAGACTGACTTACATAGTTATAAAATCATAATTTTGTCAAACTTATACACTTGGAGGCAAAACTACGCTTTTTAATGTGTCAGGCTCCAAAGAATCTGAAATAACATCTTCCTCTCTGCATCACCTTTGTTCCTTCACACATAGAGACCCACAGTTAGTCTGTAAAAAATATTGGCTATGAAAACATGAAAATGACAATTTCCAGACGAAGCTTAACTCTTGTGAAACAGACTGAACAGGCTAGTGTAGCACTCATTTGCAGACTCGAATGTGCTACTTTATGGCCAGAAATTATTGGTGGAAAACTTCTTGACTTTGTATAAGACATTTTAAACAGGTCTACGTTACAGTTCCTTAACAGACTTTATGCAATGGTGCTAACAGAAGAGCAGCTACAGAGGCCCCTGGATTTAATATCCTGTTACAATGCCTTATTTCCATTGTCATTGCCAACATGTGTTTTAGTCACTCTTGAAGACATTCATATTTCAGTTTAATCGCTTACCCCAACAGTTATGATTTCTGTGCAGTTTTTAACAAACAGGAAGCAATCTCAAATGTTTGGAAAAAATACTTGATCGTTTTTTGTCTTTTCCTCCGCTCTCTGCAGATCTGGACGAGTGTTCAAACATCCAAGGTCTTTGTGGTGTAGGTGAATGCTCTAATACTGTTGGCAGCTACCTCTGCAAGTGTCCCCAGGGATATTACACATCTTTGGATGGATCCAAGTGTATAGGTGAGCCATCTGTCGCGCTAGCTGTCACGCCTCTGTAAAGTATAATCAACAGCATTGTATTTGCTTTGGTTCATTGTTACTAGGGTAGATGAAATTTGAGACAAAGAAGTTGAGTGAAAAAGGGGCCGCCTCTTTCTTTTTTCCTTTTTCCACCCCATTTTGGTTCTTCTCCCTTCATGCCTGTGACTAAGAGCAGAAAGAGCTGAAAACAATCCAACGTTCCAGCTGGTAGGATTTAGGTCAGTAGTCACTTGTTTCTAGCTTCACAACAATGAGCTATATTCTCTTTAAACTGAGGAGGACACATGAAGAGTGAGGTAAACTCAGTTTACCTCACAGTTGGAAGAAGTAGAATATGCTTGTGTCTGTCAGACTGTGTGAACAGTGAAGAGTGTGTATCACACACACATACACATAACCACCAAAAAAGGCTGCAAAGCTCTCAAGTTCAGCTCAGTTTGACCAAAAACAGACCTACTTTACGGAGGAATTTGAGTCAGAATAGTCCATTAGATATACACGCACAGACTCACATGCGCATGCATACACACTTGGATTCACACACAAACCTATTATGCAAACACACGCTCACATTACCCCCCGAGGAGAGGATGTTTGTGAGGAAGGAATGTCTGAGTCTATTGCTCCAGAAAACTGTTGTACCAAACATTTTAGTCTGTTTCCCATGCAGCACAGTCCACTCCAACCCTGACAGGGCCCAACTGTTTTTCTTCCAGCCACTTTGCTTGCCTGTCATCTTGTCGAAGTTAACCAAGCAATCAGTGGTATAGGCAGTCAGTTTCTCCATGTGAATGCGCTGGATGGGTTGGGTGTGAAACATGACATGATATATTTATGTTAATGGTGAACCTGAGTGTTAGTCATGCTACTGCACAGTGCCAGAAACTGCAGGATGTAGGAAAGGTTCTCATAAATATGAATTGATGACTATTGGAAATGGCTTCCATCATCCAAATGATGGAAAATCTGAAGCAACCACGACTGCTTTTGATTGTTCTCCTGCCAATTTGCTCAACATGCAGACAACACATGCCATATTCCATACATCATGGTAAATTTAACTTCATGCTGTGCCATTTCCCACAGATTCTCGTGGAGGGTACTGCTACGCTAGCGTGCTGAATGGGCGCTGCGCCAACCAAAACTCGCAGCTGTTGACCAAAATGCAGTGCTGCTGTGATAGTGGACGTTGTTGGTCTGACGGATCCTCCCCAGAAATGTGTCCCATTCGTGGATCAGGTGGGGCCATTTACCATCACAATGCTTTAAATGTCTTGTTCTCAGCTATCTGTCTCCATGTCTCAACACGGAGCTTACCTCCTATTGGTTTTCGTCATTTTAGAAGAGTACCAGAAACTGTGCATCCAGATACCTGATGGGAACAATGGAGTGATTCCTGGTCGTGTCCCAGGGAGTCCCGACCTCCCTGCCATCTACCCACTTCCATATCCTGGTCAAAATCCTGGCCAGTTACCCCAGTATCCTGGTCAAAATCCTGGCCAGTTACCCCAGTATCCTGGTCAAAATCCTGGCCAGATCCCAGGACAATTCCCATTTCCAGGACAACTACCATTACAGCCTCGACCAGGTATGGTCCTGCTGTCTTTTGTTTTATTCACATTCACAGCATGTCTTAAAAGTGTATGTGTGCAGAGATAGTTTATTATTCTGGTCCTAATCAATGGATGTGCAATACTCAACCTCAAACTGCTCTTTTGTTATTGTGTGTTCCAGTTTTGAGCATGCACAACACTCTAGCTAACAAGTCTATTTCAATGATGGAAAACATTCACTGCTACTTATAACCTCTGGGTATTGCAGCAAATATATGGATTTCATATGTGCAGAAATTGATTATCTAAACGAATTGTTTATTTTGGTTAATCTTCCGCAATAACATTTCCTTCAAAACCATTTTGCAAGGCATTTTGGCACAGTTTGGGCGTTTCTTAAGAAGATCAAACAACTCAGAGCTTTCTTGCCCCAATCAGATTGATATTGATTTGCTTATGGGTACCATTAATTTTGATTTGTTACATCATTCTTTAATACTTTTATAATTACCTAAGCCTCTTCAAAATGAATATATGAGGGAAAAAATCTAAACCAACTAACGCAAACACTTTTTTGTTTGGTAACATTTTTGTGTGAATTATTCTATCAGGATCCGGGATTATCCTCACGCAGAACATCACCGACATGTGTCAGGCCTTCCGTAACCTCTGCCTGAATGGCAGGTGCATCCCCATGCCGGGCATTGGATATCGTTGTGAGTGCAACATGGGCTTCAGGTTGGATGGAAGAGGAGAGTGCTTGGGTAAGTTCCTGATAGAATAGGGAACACGTTTCTGAACTGGAGGAACATGAAGGTGAAGAAGGTTTATGAGCTTTATGTTTTTTCTCCAGATGATGACGAATGTGAGAGAAGCCCATGTGCACACGGAGAGTGTGTGAACACCCCAGGGTCTTACATCTGTCAGTGTCCTGCTGGATTCCAGACTACTGCAACCAGGACAGAGTGCAGAGGTAAAACACCACACACATATACCACACACACACACACACACACACACACACACACACACACACACACACACACACACACACACACACACACACACACACACCCACACACACACACACACACACACACACACACACACACACACACACACACAAACAAACACGCACAAACACATGTGCATGCCAAATCACGAAGAAGATGTATGTGTTAACTGTACACTCTGTTTGTTTCTGCCAGATCTGGATGAGTGTGTTGCTAACGGTCGCATCTGCAATAACGGCCGCTGTGTGAACACCGTTGGCAGCTTCCATTGTGTCTGCAATGCTGGATTTGAGATTACATCTGACGGCAAAAACTGTCAAGGTCTGTCAAGTACTGACATCACATTTATGGATTTTAGACACGGGTACTTTTCTGTATTTAATACAGTATATGTACATTTAATGGACCGTGGATTTGTTATGGGTGGTTTTAATACCAATGCCTGTATGAGGCATGAACGTAATAGACAGCATCTTAAATTATCACGGTATTGCTTTTATGTGTTTGTGCCCATTAACTACAAACTACCAACCTTTTTCCATATTTTTCATATGTTAGTTTTATTTATTTTTGCTTACCATGCAGGCATCTATTCGTTTCCATTCATTTGAGTTTGCTGTTAAGTCTTGCAAACTTGCTTTAGCCATGGATGATCAAATACCTTAGGAACTTAATTTATAAATTGCTTCCAAAAGCTGAAAATGTATCCCAGATTTCACCAGCTTTCCACTGTGGCTTTAGGAACAGCTATAAACACTAGTCAAATCTCTAGTCAGATTATATTATTTACACTTAGAGTTAGGTTATAGGAATAGAGTTTATTCAAAATCTGTTGACTGTTGTTTTTGTCAAGCGTGCTCCAAAATCCATAATTATAGAGCTTGGTGCAATGTGTTGTGAATAGACCCCACCCCAATTGGGTCTTTAACCACTGCATTTTCATTTGTTTCTATTTATCCACAGACCAGGACGAGTGTCTGATCAGGAACATGTGCCTCAATGGACTGTGTATCAATGATGATGGTAGCTTCAAATGCATCTGCAAACCTGGATTCTTGCTTGACGGCAATGGACGCATGTGTGTAGGTAGGTTGTCAGAAGGAGCCACAGATTATTACCAACACATCTCTAAATTCTAACATACCAGGCTACAACACTAGAAGATACTTTAAGTTACTCAACTTTTGACAAGGCTTGCAGATGGCTACCTCTCTTGCATGTTAGTGGCTCTTAGCAAACAAGCCAAAAATCCCCCTACAAGCTTTGGAAAAGTCCCCCAGTGTCCCGGCAGGCCAGCTGGACATGCATTGTTGGGCCCCGCCTATTTTTAGATCCTAACACACTAGGGATGTGCATCTCCATCACTGAGGCCGATGCGATGCGCATCTCGATACGTTGCCACGATACGATACATTAACGATACATTTGAAAGACCAGGCGATGCGATACGATACGATTCACCCCTGTTGCGATACAGTTCGATACGATTTGATTCAACATTATGCGATTCGGTGCGATACGATACGATTAAAAAATAATGATACTTCAATATGGTACGACAGAGGATTTTTGTTTTATTCCTTATATGCAGCAAATCATACATTAACAAAAAAGTGATTTACATATTTGGTACTGCACATCCCATCATGCCGTTTATTTTGTTACCTTTAAAAACTCTCCAGAGTAGGCTACAGTACAATTGTATAACACCTCACAGTTAAACAATGCAAGGATGCATTGCTCAGGATTAACAATGTGCAAATAACAGCTACCATAGTGCAATGCCCATACAGCTACCAGCCTGATGTGCTTAACACTCATTCAGAGGCTAACTCACCAGTGAGCAGAAAGCGGTGGGTTCTATATGAACAATAACGAATACAAATAACCTTTCACAAACAGGTATTTCATAACTGCTTACATTTAAACTATTATTGGCAGTCACAGGCTGCTGTAAACTAAACACCACTCTCTCTGACAGAACACCTCACTGAGTGATTTAACTCATAGCCTATGTCTAACTTTCAGGTTTCTCTTTTCAGCCGCAGACCCCATGTCGCCTCTTTATGTGCGTCGCTAAGTTCCTCGTACTACTTGTGTACTTTAAAGCGGCTCGGCATCGTTAACAATTTGTGAGCGATTTTTCAACTTGACCGTCTGTAGTATATAGTGCCGCGCACATATACCATCAGGACGTTACTGATGGGGTGCGGCTGCGGAGTGATACTGTGTGTATGCAAGCCCGCATCTAGGACGGATCTATGTATCATGGCTGTTACACCGTCTTTCTTGAACAATCCGAAGTGTTGCCAAACGTTTGATTTGTAGGTATTTTTCGGTGCGCTGTGTTTCTCTTTCTCCTCGACTTCCGTGTGTGTTGATAACTGAGACTCTCGGCCTCCGGAGTGGCGAAGCAATTATCAAAGATCGTCTCTGCTGAGCGTTGACAAGATGAGGGGATTTTATATGAATGAATCGGTTTTTTACCGATGCAAAGACGCTACGCAATCGATGCATCGCGAGTTCAACCCGGTTCAACCCAAACTGTAGCCGATGTGCACTCTTTCAACCGGTGCACTCGCATCTTGAACGTTTATGCCGGTGCACCGATGCGAATCGGTGAATCTTAACATCTCTATAACACACAGATCTCCTTAAACTTGTTCAATTGCAAAATTGTGAGTCACCTAACAATTGTTTTGGATTGACCATTTTGTCAAATATTATAATGATGAGTGGAACCTTATGCAACAAAGTTTAAATTAATGAAATGTACAGTAAAACTACAAAACAATTTCCATTGAAAACAAGTATTTTGCAGCCATTGTGCTCCACATGGCTTCAGATACAGACGTTAGATCTCTGAGACACTGACCTGGTTAAGTCATTGCAGAATAAATAAATAGGAGAGTAGGGAGTGGGTGAAATGTCCTGATGTATGCAGTCATTAATGAAATGTGTAGTCTAAAGGGGCCCCGGGGCCTCATCATTTATATCTACAGTCTGCAGTCTGTTCCACAACACACCCAGACAGAACACACGCACTCTTATTCGTGCATGCAATATCATTGTTTACGCTCATTATGATAATCATTGTAATACGCAGATGGGATCAAGGGGAAAGAAAGTAATGTTTTCTTAGTTGAGGTCATATAACTGAAACTGTGCAGACGTTCAGGCTCAATCTTTGTTTAAATGAATCAAGCACCTGAGGACTTTAATAATGCTTAAGCACGAAATTGTGAATTTCTTCTTACCATTTATTTTGTAAAGAGAAGTCATTTTTTCTGCATCTGTTTCTAGACATTGATGAGTGTGAGACTCCAGGCATGTGTATGAACGGCCACTGCATCAACACGGAGGGCTCCTTCCGCTGTGCGTGTATGGCTGGGATGGCAGTGGGCCTGGATGGACGGGTCTGTGTTGGTGAGTAAATGTTTTGTTTTCAGGAATGTGTTCATTTTTGAGACCATGGCAAACAGTAAACCTACAGGCAAGACAAACAAACTCCCTCTTTCAGTATCCGGCATGTGTCCTCCTGTTTGAGTCTGGCTGAAACTTCGGGGAAAGTTCTCTTGTGCTGCACAGAAATATACAAACTTACTTTTCTGTTTTAAAATTTTTTTTCTCTGTTTATAAAACAAATGTCTACTACTGGTCATTAGAACAAGCTTTTGTCAAAATTATCCCTCTTTTTTAAGAAACTGATAGCTCATAGTAGCTCAAAGTTTCCTAATTACAGTATAATCACGCTATAATTTACTTTACCAACAGCTTATACAACACACACTCACTATCATTAATGAGCTTTGATGTGTTGATATATGTTTTCCTGTTTCCTCGTGCTCCCATTTCCTGGACTGGCACTAGTAGAGCAGACCTGATTGTGTTTCTTTCTAAACATTCCTATTTTCCCCCAAATGACACTGTGGATTGTGTTAAATGTTGAAATGCTGTGGTCTGGCCTGGGTGAGTTTTCTTCGTCAGAATGATTTCAGCACAGGAGGGTGCGTCAAATCACTGAAGGAGAACAACAGTTTGTTTTGCCAGTGTTGTTGTTTATTAGAGCTGTGGAATCCCGCCTCAATTTCTCTCTGCTTTGCTTTGTTTTAAGCCTCTTTCCAGATCTCTTGCATCATCCTTGTTTCTCACACGCACTTGTCTTTTTCTGTCCGAAACAGATACACATATGCGCAGTTCTTGTTATGGTGGCTACACGCGAGGGCAGTGTGTTAGACCGTTATTTGGAGCTGTTACCAAGTCGGAGTGCTGCTGTGTCAGCATCGAGTACGCCTACGGAGAGCCCTGCCAACCATGCCCACCACAAAACTCTGGTACGGATCTTCAAATCACTCCACCCTTTACACATATGGAGCCGCCTCCTGGCACCTAACACCCACCTAACACACACACACACACACACACACACACACACACACACACACACACACACAACACACACACACACACACACACACACACACACACACACACACCACACACACACACACACACACACACACACACACACCACACCGCTTGAGTTTAATTTAATACACACCTGTCAGGATGACCAGAACAAAAGGTTTCCTCTTCTCTGATATACCAGCTTAGATTATATAAACACACACACACACACACACACACACACACACACCACACACACACACACACACACACACACACACACACACACACACACACACACACACACACACCATCCAGTGACTTCTTATTAGTCCTGCCAATTAAAGTTTCTATATCAAAAGACGCCAGAGCTGCACCACATTAAAGAGAAGGCTTTTATATACATCCAGGCTAAATGAGAAAGCGTAGAAATGGATAATGACATGGTATTACATGTTCTGCTTTGAGAATTCTTGGATTTTGGCAAATGTGACATTTTCTCAAACACTTTTAATTCTTCTTTTTGTCAACCTAACTGTGCTGTTTGTGTGTTTTGTTGCAGCTGATTTCCTGGCTCTGTGCCCCAGTGGCCCTGGCATCAGCGGCGATGGAAGAGGTAACCAACGCAATGGTTACATATATAATTACATTTGATTATTACTCACCTTTGCTTTGATGTTGAACAGTTTATTCTTTGCCTTCTCAGATATTAACGAGTGTGCCCTCAACCCTGATATCTGCCAGAATGGAGTGTGTGAGAATATGTTGAGGACATACAAATGCACCTGCAATGAAGGCTTTGAAATAGACCTGACGGGCAAAAACTGTGTCGGTAGGTTGACTGCTCTGTAATGTCCTTGTCTTCTATAAAATAATACAGCCCTGATATGAAGAGCCAGTGTGATATGTGTCATGATGTCTCTCTGTTTCCTCAGATATTGATGAGTGTCTGATGAGCCGTCTGCTGTGTGATAACGGTCAGTGCAGGAACACACCGGGCAGTTTCACCTGCCACTGTCCCAAAGGATTCGTCTTTGATCCCGAAACAGACGTCTGCGAGGGTTAGAGGCTCAGTCATTCTGTTGTAACTACATCACTGAAAGTGCTGTGTGTTGTATCAGATTTACAATAATCTGCTGTTGTTGTGTTTCCGACAGATGTGGATGAGTGTCTGTCCAACCCCTGTATTAACGGAGACTGTAAGAACAGCCTGGGGTCCTTTGTGTGTTTGTGTTCAACCAGCAGTTCACTGGACAGCACTGGGATGGAGTGTATAGGTAAGGGTTCAAATTGTATATAATTACAGGAAAAATGTACTAAAATCTTTATTTATTCAACATTAAAAAAAAAATGTGAATGAAACCCCCAGTTTGGTTAATTCAAAGTCAACAAATACAAATAGTTTGATTTGGTTTTAAAATGAAGTATTTCTCTCCCTTTTTTTGCTCAGTGATCAACTGCATACACAATGTGAGTAACTAGAAAGGTTTGTTTCATATAAACAGAGACTACTAAGAGCACCTGCTGGCTTAAGATAGTCAATAATCGCTGTGAGGTCAACATCAACGGGGCCACACTAAAGTCCCACTGCTGCGCCACACTGGGAGAAGCCTGGAACAGCCCGTGTGCCAAATGTGAAAAAGGTGAGCCTTTTTGCACCATTTTGCACATTTTAGTGTACCGCACATAGGTACCGCATTGACTGACAATGTGTTGTGTGTCCTTCTTTTTCAGATCCATTCTGTGGTAAAGGCCTTGCTAGGGTCAAAGGAAATATCTGTGAAGGTAATATCTGCTTTGATTGCTACGTAGACCCAGCAATTCACTTGAGTAATGAGAAACAGTGAACCTGTTGTTGACATGGCTCTGTTTTCACTGTCAGATGTGGATGAGTGTCGAGTGTTTCCCGGAGTGTGTATCAATGGAAAGTGCATCAATACACCGGGCTCCTTCTTCTGCCAGTGCCCTCCAGGAATGACTGTGGATATCAGCGGCAGGACATGCATTGGTAGGTTGTGTGTGTGTGTGTATTTCAGCATAGCCGTGATATGTCATATGAGCAGTAGACACATTGCAGGACGTTCAATGTCAGGCAAGGCAAATTAAAATTGCCATGCTTCAAATTCTTTGTACTTTATGCAAACAAAAAACGTGTAATACTCATTTTCCATGACAAGGGCGTCTGTTTGCTAGAACATTCACTCAGATTTAGGAGATCTTGGTTGCACTTGGTTTGTTGAGTAATATATTGTGAAAGAAAAAACAATATTGGAAAGTCAGGATTTTTCAGATTTTGTGCAGACCTTGTCTACATGTAGTGGTATTGAAATAATTGTACTGTTTATGTGTCATGTGTTTTATTTGATTTGTATTAGTCAATGCATTGAACATGTTAGAAACAAAACAAACAATAATAATTATAATAATGATTATAACAAAGAAGCAAAATAAAAAATCGTTCACGGTATAAAAAAAACAAGTTTAATATTTTCCGTCATGTTCAAAAGGGGATAGAAGAACCTTAAAAACGTTTCTAGCGTACATTGTTCATGAAAATAAAAGTTTAGGTCATCATCATCAGCATCCGTGATATTTGATTCATTGTTTTAAACAAATCATTTATTTCATCATGTGTTAGATGTTTAATGAATACCACTTCGTATTCTTATATGAAATGCATCGAACATGATTCCAGACCTGCGTATGGAGCACTGTTATCTCGCCCATGAGGACGAGCGCTGTGCGGCTCCCATCTCTGGTAAGCAGCGAGTAGACGCCTGCTGCTGCTCCGTGGGTGTAGCCTGGGGCCCTGAGTGTGACGAGTGTCCCGAGAAAGGGACTCCAGAATACAACCAGCTCTGTCCTCGTGGACCAGGCTTCTCGCACAGGGGCGACTTCATCAACGGCAGACCCTTCCTCAAAGGTACTGTACCCTCCACACACTGCACAACTGCCTGTGTTGTGTCTCATGAATACTCTATAACTTGCCTTCATCTCTCTGCTCTATACTTTAGATTTAAATGAATGCAGAATGATAAACACGCTGTGCTCAAATGGAAGGTGTAGAAACACCATCGGCAGTTTCCGTTGTCGCTGTGATAACGGCTATGCTCTGGACTCTGATGAGAGGAACTGCACTGGTAAGTTGTACTATAGCAATCAGCTGAATACCTATACAGTCAACAACAACAGTTTGATAGTTGATCCAAATGAAAAGGTAACAAACTGCTGGCTCCAGCATCTAAAACAACTCCGTTCAATACCATTGTAAATGGAATTTAGGACTATTTTACCTGCTGTGGTTCTTGAAAATTGTGACGGGCCTACTGTACTATTTTCTGACATTTTAGAAACTAAACATCCTATTGATAGTTTGAAAAATTATTGATTTATCTTCCTAAAACATCTCTGAATGAATTAGCTCTTCACCTACAGTCTTGATAATATTTTAAGAGCTGACATACATGTTCCTGATTTTTTGGCCTAGAATATTTGCTTTATATCTCAGCTCCACTGTATGCTTGATTCTTCACCAGTCACTCTTTCTGAATCCCTCTGCTAACACTAATTACAGTGAAGTGGTGTAAAGCCATGGCCTACTGTGAGCTCTTTCAGCCTGGCTTCCTTTGACTTGTTGGAGCGGGTCCCTGTAGTCTGGTTAGCTGCATATGTGCTCTGCTTAAATGTGAACACATCATGTTAGATTTAAATGCCAGTTCATTGGCTTTATTCTTAAATAATTTATAGGCTCTTAGTAAGTAAATTATATCTGGGACCTTTTAACCCCATATGAATGAGTGTTTCAAAAATGTGGATTACATTGGGGGATCATGGTTTTAGAACTAGAAGAATCTGCTTGAAGAGCTAAGTCTGTCTAAATCATCTTCCCCTTTAATGTCCTTAGCCTTTCTTTCATGTCGTAAATGATGTCCAAATATTTAATGCTTTGTCTGCCTTACATTATAATATGTATTTTAGCCTCAATGATTTTGCTAGGGATCTTATCAGTCCCTTTCTTCTTTGTTAAATTAATTTGTTACTGAGAGTGAAATCTCATGTTTCACGGCAACAGATAAGGTTTCTTTAATTGTATCCTTCTGTTTAAAAAAATACAGGGGCTCACTGCATGCGTGAATGTTTGTGCTGTTTTAAACAGATGTTTTTTGATCCTTCCTTTCCTTTAGACATCGACGAGTGCCGCATCTCTGTGGACTTGTGTGGGCAGGGCAGGTGTGTAAACACAGCCGGAGATTTTGAATGCGAGTGTTTCGAAGGATACGAAAGTGGCTTTATGATGATGAAAAACTGCATGGGTGAGTGTCAAATCCTCACACAACAATACACTTAAATCACATGCATTGAACCTTCAGCATTAGATTATTTGGTACAGTTACATCCAGAGACAGCTCTCTTTAAAATGAAATCATTTAGTCTTTGAGAACGTGATTGAGAAACTTGGTCAACAATTCTTTCACACACTCAGTGGCAGCATCTTAGACCAGAGGTTTGCCGAACTTTAAAGTTCTTCAATTATAGAGCCTCCACACTAACGCTGCTCTAATCACAACCCAGCCCTGTCCTCACACTCCCTCCTGGGCCGTAAACTCTGGATGAGGTGCTTAGGCTAACATGCCGAACGTGGAACTCACTGTTTAGACGGCTGATGTCATCTGAAATATAATATGAGTGCGTGTGTGTGAGTGTGTGTGTGTGTGTGTGTGTGTGTGTGTGTGTGTGTGTGTGTGTGTGTGTGTGTGTGTGTGTTTAAGTTGACCTCAAGTGAGAGAGAATGAGAATAGAAAAACTGCTCCATAAAGTCCTAAAAGATAATTGTTCTTTATGACATGTGAGAGACACCATCAGCTGCCCAGCAATTTGGTTTTTTATATCCAGCTCTAAGTCGTAATGTTCTGCCATCTGTGAAAATACTTAATGCTCTATTTCTGTTCTTCTTTTGAGACCATTTGATTAATTCTTGGGAAAAATACTACACACAAAATGGAGAGTCTCAATACTTTTGTTGGCCTAAAGCTGCAATTAGACGAAAATTGGCTGATAAATTACTTATAGGCTGTGGCAAAAACTGCAGAGCTGCAGTCAGTGGGTTAGCAACGCTTTTTGTTTGTAAGTGGCAGTTCTTAACATCACTTCCAGCTTTGAAGCTGCTGCTCGTATTTTTTCACTGTGCAATTTTAGAAAACAGCAATAAAATACCTTCTATGTGTATTCACAGGCTCTCCTAAATTGGAGTCTCACTATTTTGGAAAATATAGTTCCTGGTTGTCATCAATATCTGATGACAACCAGGAACTATATTTTCCAAAATAGTTTTTTTTTAAACAAAAAATAGCAACTCTTCCAATCTTTTTATGCTGTTCTTCCACAGACATCGATGAGTGTGAGAGGAACCCTCTGCTGTGCCGCGGTGGTGAGTGTCTGAACACGGAGGGCAGCTTCCAGTGTTTGTGCCCCGATGGACACGAGATCGCCCCCGACGGGTCAGCCTGTCTAGGTGAGTGATGATGTCATCAGAGAGGAGATCCGAGCAAACTCTCCAAACTTTTTCCAAATGTTTCTATTTATATCTTAAATAGTCATCTTATTTCCTTAATTATATTTTGGTACCAGTAGAATCTACAATAATGTAACATTGTGCTTTATTCTGATTAATTTGTTGTGTTTAGTTTGGATGCATTATCCTTCTTTCTCACTCTCATTGGATAATTGACAAAGATTCAGCCATCTTATTGTGTTAACATAGGCAGCTTTTTGCACTTTCTCTAAAGTTACATTACAATGACTCAGCACTGAATGTGCAGAATAACAAGCAGGCTCCTCCAGTTTCAGTTCAGTTTGGTCAATTAAGCACCTATTTGACTCCAAGTGTGTTTACAGAACTGTCTTCCTACAAGAACAAGACTCTTCCCATGCTTTCTATAGTTTCACAGCCCCCATGTTTAGTAGAGTTGAGCTGATCATGCATTATTCACTGTGTGTCATTCTCATGACCTAATGCAGCGTGTGAAGCTTTCAGTCCATGACTTAATACTTAACCACTGCCCTTCACACTCATTTATTTTCATTATTACCTCCCAAAGTAATAAAAACAATGAAAGCATTACTGAAAACTGCCCTTCTCCCTTCTGAGACAATGGTCTTCATTATCTCTGATGAAGTAACAAGTGCTCAAATGGTGATAATAGGGTGGGGCATAGTGTGCTTAATTATGTCAGATTTCTTGTTGGAAATGTCCTATTGATCACCATATAACACTGAATCCTCTGAACAAATTCAATTGTGAAAATAATTGCTGACAGCAATGGATAGGTGCCTGGCTCAATGGCACTTTAAATGGCACTGGATTGAGATGTAGGAGTATGTGATTTACCTAATTTACTCCAGCTACATGTCCACAAACATCATACTGGTGCCCTCAGCTTTAAATGTCGGTTATCCTTATTGATTTTAAACGATATGTAAGAAAATTGCATTGTTTTTTCACAGATATCAATGAATGTGACTTGAGTGACAGGCTGTGCAAGAACGGACAATGTGTCAATATGATCGGCCGCTACCAGTGCACCTGTGACACTGGATACAAATCCACCGAGAACAGAGTGGAGTGTGTTGGTGGGTATCGAACATTTCACTGATTATTTCCTTCTGTTGTCATTGTGGTTATCTGAAGAATAAATGTTAGCGGTATGTTACAGCCTGTGTTTTTCTGCCTCTCAGACATCGACGAGTGTACGATTGAGAATGGTGGCTGTGAGACATTCTGCACCAACTCAGAGGGGAGCTATGAGTGCAGCTGCCACAGTGGATACGCCCTGATGCCCGATCTGAGAAGCTGCACTGGTGAGTAGCTTCATATCCGTCTGTCACACTTAAACTTTATTGACTTTGACATTTAGTTCCACATTTTACTAAAGAAAACTGCCTTACAATGATAGGTTTGACTAGTCAGAACATTTTCCAAAGATTGCACATGTGGTAGAAGAGAAGTTATTCAAAGGCTGGGTTCAGAGAGCCCTGATTTAAGAGCAGGAACAAAGAGAGAGAATCACTGCTGTGATTTGACTGGCACATGTTCAAAGAAAGCAAACGTTGGATGGCAGAGAAAAAAGGTTAGGTTAAATATGATGATTTATTTGTTGTTAGGTCCAAAATGCTGTCAAATAATGGTAGATAGTGCTTATTAATCAATTCATGGTATTTCTTCCTCGTGGCGTAGTCACGTTTTATCTTTACATTAGGCTTTCCTGTATGTATTTACCTTTAATTACCAGAGATAAATTCAGATATAGATCAAAGCAGCACAAGGGTATTTTCAGTGTAGTTTGTGCAAAAGAAGAGCCTAAAAATACTTTACCATTGCTCAGCATAATGCTCACTTTATCTCTCAAGCTGTGTCCTGAATTCACCCGACTCATTTATGAGTGACAAAATAAACATTATTATATTGTATTGTTCGGTATTCTGCTAAACACTCTCTGCTATATAACATGTGCAATATAAACAATAATGTTCAATAATAACGTGCAATTACGTATCTGCCCCTACTTTTTTGCACTATTCAACACTGCTCGTACAGTTATTTACAGTTTTTTATATGAATTCTTTTACCGTTATGTTTCTTGTAGCTATTCAATTCGCTTTTTTTGACTGCACTGTTAGTGTACAGTTTTATTATTATGCTGCTGTGTTTATTGTATCTTTGTTACTCTGGCACAATAAAGTCCTAGCATTGTTTTATATAATCGTAATGTGTTCTTTTTGAAATAATTGTATGGTAAACAATACATCAACTTTCAATCCTGGATAAATACTACTAAGAGCTTTTTTCATTTGTCCTCTGCACTTTGTCTGCTCTCATTTCTCTTTACTTTTTTTTGCCTCTCCCTTTTCAACCTCCAGATATTGATGAGTGTGAGGAGAGCCCAGACATCTGTGATGGAGGCCAGTGTACCAACACCCCAGGGACGTACCAGTGTCTGTGCTATGACGGGTTCATGTCATCTGAGGATATGAAGACCTGCCTGGGTAATGGGTGCACATTTTTGTTCAAAAGACTGCAACAGTATACCTGTCTGCAGCTCAGCCCTTATAAGATCCAGAGGGTTTTCTGAGATATACTAAAAAAACTCATTCGAAAGGTTACCCAAGACATGAGTCATGAGAACAAGACTTAATGACTCAGATATGAGTATGTGTGTGTGAGAGAGAAAAGTGATATGTTGTTGTTGTTGATTCACAAGACAGTGAACATTGTGTTAGTAGGGTTGAGCAGGGAGGAATTCGTGACATTTAGGCATCTGGTTCCACTGAGTGAGAAAACAAAAACCTGCCATCTATGATGTAAGGACTTCTAAACGGGTCTGCACAAACACATCCTCTCTTATTGGTGTATTTATTGAAAGTAAATGCATTTTAAAGCCTTAATATATTTCATGATGTAATTCTTTTGTGACTCATGTGCATACATCACAGCTTAACCAAAACCTGTTTGGCAGGCCCGAACCAACACAAGATAATTCATTGCCATGAACTTTTCCCTTTTTGTTTTTATATTCAGCAATTTAAAATTCTTGCTCTGTCTTTGAACCACTCTTATTTTCCCTCCCCTGTCTAGATGTGGATGAGTGTGAGCTGAATCCAGACATCTGCCTGAGTGGGAACTGTGAGAACGCGAAGGGATCCTTCATCTGCCACTGTGACCCGGGATACTCGGTCCGCAAGGGAACCACAGGCTGCACAGGTTAGCGAAACAAATGCACATTTAAGTATTCCTACCCGTGTGTGTGTGAAGTGAAAGCAAGCCAAATAGAAGGGTGAGAAATTAGAGGATGTAAGGTGATTGTCTGGCTAACCACAGCTCTTAAATTAATCATCTTCATTCGAGAGCTCCTGTGTGACTTGACGACAAACATGTTCACGCACACTCACATGCATCAGCTTCAGGAGCGGGAGCATTGAGATCACTATCTTGTGTCAGAAGCATGCACCACATTGCATCTTTGTTTATTCTTAAGTTGCCCCTTCATTAAGTTCAGTTAAACATTACGTGATTGTTGGAAGAGTTTTGCAGCACGTAATCCCTGGAAAGGACTCCAGAACACATAAATACAAAGTCCTTACGGCTGGTAGAGTCTTTGCTAGTTTGGACTTACTCCTCGTTCAGTCAGAGTTAAGTCTGATTTACATGCTCAGTTAAAAGTTTGGAGAGCTTGGTCAGTGACCTTATCTGGCCTCGTCTCCGTGATGGAAATGAGTCAGCAGAAGCACGTCTTCCTTCAGATGCAAATAAACAGATCTGTCTGAAGTATGATTCAAACTCACTCCCTCACTCGCACACACTCTTGCTCATTCTAATCCCATTAAAATCACCATACAGGGTTTTCCTTGTTTTGAGAAAGCTGGTGCTGCAGCTACTTCTGATTCACAGGTTTGGAATTTCAGCCCCAAAATACCAAAGAATCAAGACACTAATTCCTCACAGGCAGGCAGGATGTCTTGTTTTAGACAAGGAAACAAACATGCTACACTTTTTGGAGAGAATCCCCCTCCGGTATATTCTAACAAAAATGCAAAATGAATTGGTTGACATTGTCAGTATGCCCTATGGGGCGAGGCTGGCATGTATCTTCCTGTGTGAGTTTTAATGAAGCCAGTCCTGATCCAGCTGATGATGAGTCTCCCACAAGAATGGTTTCCCTTTTTGAATCCAAAACACTGAGTGGGCAGGGTGTGGGTATTTGTTTGTACATTTGAGCACTTAAGTGCCTTGCGTGTGTACTGAAATGTTAGCACTGGGTGGAGATGTTCTGGGGGAGTTTACAGGGCTGGAGAGGATCAGGGTTAAGGCTTTAAGCATGTTGACTTTATCATCGTCCTGCTGAATGACAAAACTGTGCAAAAATGTTAGCAACTAAAGGAAGGCTATGCAAAAAAAAAGGCAATAAAATAAAACTTTATTAAACTCAACACAGTCGGGGGTTTTTATTCTACAGTCTTAATTAGTCTGGTATGATCAGTAGCTTGTGGTGGCTAATGTTAGCCATCTATATTGTTGTTTAAATGACATTTCTGAGTTAGCTTGCTAACTAAATGACCCTTCTCTACTCGTAATATAGTTACACTGCTTATAAGTTGTACAATTATCTCTTAATTGTGTTGTGGCTACAGATGTATTCAAAAGTGACACAATCTCAGATGATACTTGTTTATAAAAAGACAAAAGGAGATGAAAAGTGTCTATTCAGAAAACTGTGGATATTCAAGATGCTTATTATTACTTGGATCGGCAGATATTTAGGTTTGTAGCTATGTCTTGGGGGGCCAGGTTGTCAAGAAGGCACCAATCCTAGCAGGCATATGACATATCCTTGCAAAGAAACTCAATGTGCTTTATATTTGAAAGAAACATGACCACACATGATCTGATATAAAACCTGCCTATCCCATTGCTACTAGCGAGACAGGCAGGCAGACAAAGATGCAAACAGACAGGCAATCAGGCAGGTATGCAAACTAGGAGACAGTTGGACAGCCAGGTAGGCAGATGTGTAATTCTCTGCTATCCCTTTTTATCCCTTTTTAATGTGTTGCTCTTCATCTGTCAAACATTAGTCCTAGTTCAATCAAGCCTCCTCTTTCACACCAGCTGTAACAGATGTCATGCTTCTCGCATGCAACAACCTCTGTGCATTTTACATTTCCACAAGATAACGTGTGTGTGTGTGTGTGTGTGTGTGTGTGTGTGTGTTTGGTTCTCTCTGTCATCAAAGGCTTGAAGGAAATGGTGTTTAATTCCATCTGTAATTCAGGGAGATTTGTTTGCTCCAAACCCTTACATTAAGGCCTGTCATCATCTGTAGAGTAAATATACCGTACCCTCTCCTCAGGAAGACTGTAAACCAGCAGCATTAATCTCTAATTGACAGTGTTTTGAATTACTACCCTCACAAAGACAGACACACTCAGAGGAGTGTATCTCACTGGCTGATAAGTCCTCACATCTTGATCGAGTTCATAGCATAGATTCCCTTGATGTACAGGAACACACACACACATGCATTCACACACAGTAGTGATATGCAGACCCACTCTTTCACAGTAGCCTATGTGTTATTTTGAGTTGATACATGGAAAACTATAAAAAACGTCATATTTTTGATAATATCACGTCAGTTTTCTCTGTGACACTCGATATGACACCTGCTAGCTCTGCCTCCATAAAACATATCTTAAATGCAGTACTGGTCATAATGTACAACTTCAGACATGAGCGACTTCACTAATAGCAGGCATTATAGCAAGTGGGAAAAATTGAGAATGCATGACCCCTCAAACAAGTTCACCTGGTACAGACACTAAAAAGATTTGTTTGAAAAGATTTGTTTTTACATTTTTGTACATCACTATATCAAAGCTGTAACACTCAGTCAGGCTCAGGGCCAGGTATTGTTTGTGTCGGTGTTTCTCAGGGTTGTTTTGGCTCTTATGAGCAGTTCTCATTGTTGTAGCAACATACAGGCTTTTTCCATTGGGCCATGTAGCCAATCGTGTCAGAACTGCCTGAGGAACATGAGCCTCATTCACAGCATCTTATCAGTGCCAGCTGCTTCATGGAGATGCTTATTGCTTATACTCTACAGGATGTCAACAGCTTTTTTGGCAGGACAGAATTGAATAGTAGCCAATTTAATTGTTCTCATTAATGGTTGTTCATTTATTAGAATCCAAATCCACATACAATGGGTTATCAAATTTGGGGAGGTATTTTTATAAACACATTATCGACTAAGTACCCCGATTGCCCGATATGTCCTCCATTGGCAGAGTTTTGATGTAATTATAATGACTTTATCTTGTAAAGTTGGCACATTACTTCATCGCATTTTTATAGAAATTATATTTGGGTAACATTATATGTCCAAACTTGGGATGGTGAGCAAACCAAACATGAGCATTTAAAGAGGGCTGTTAAAAAAGCCTAATGTGAGAGGTGTGGTGTCTGTGTGCAAAAATGGAAAATGTTGCCTACAAAAACCTCAGAAATGATATTTTTGACAGAACAAGACCTTGGCGTTGGTATATTGTTCTCGCTCCTGGCCTTTCTCTCTGGACACACTTGCACAATGAAAATCCAGGGACTGGGTGTGCTCATTAAACCTCTGCAGGAAGGCTATTAGTATCAGAGATCATGAGAATGTGCCCAGTGCCTTCTGCTCTGAAATACATGGATGAAGACAGTGACCCAGAAAGACTAAGTCCTGTCGTCTCCTGCTGCTGTCTCTATGTGATTCCAACCAAGCATCAACTCGCTCCACAATGCCCAGAACCCCACTGGAATGAGAATGCAGACCCAAATCATCAGACCATCAGAGCAGTGTCTACAAGAATTTCTCTTTACATGGCTTCTCCTTTGTTTCCCCTCAGACGTCAATGAGTGTGAGATCGGAGCCCATAACTGTGACAAACAAGCTACCTGCACCAACACAGCTGGTGGCTTCAAATGCCACTGTGCTCCAGGATGGATTGGTGATGGCGTCAAATGTACAGGTATGGCCGACACTCAATTACATTGAAATCGGTTTTTTTATATGTAGTGGTTTCCCTCATGATGCATACTAGATGACAACTCAACAACCCTTTTGAACTATTGTGTAGAGAATTCCACAGCTTCCAAGATGCACATCTTCTTTATAATCTTTAGTATATCAAGGTGAGGAAAAACGTGTTTGTAAATAAATGTCTCATTCAACAAACAAACAAAAGGGGGAAAAAGATTGTTTAAGATTTGCTTAAAATTGGTCTGACATAACCAAAACCATCAATGAAGTGATCATATTCATAAGTAGCCAAAGTCTAATTATGAAGTGTGCTACATTTGAATATACATGTACATGTGTATTTGTTGTTCCCCCTACAAATGCGCTATTTACCCCTGTCAGGGTTTGTTAAAAACTACAGTGCCCAGCTGTTTTATGAAATATCAAGCCGACAAAAATCTTTATTTCTGAGCTATTTTCTAAGATGTATGTCGTCAGTGGCAATTAATTAGCAATTAATTTATGAGTGCCACAAAATGGTTGAGAAGTAATAATGTTCTATAGATGCATTTGTTTTTGGTCATTGAATGGGTTTTGTAAACAGTAAGAAAATATCCCAATGCTTATCCTTTCCTCAACAATTTGAGTTGTATCTATGTTGATCATGTGATGGGACGTTGTTGTGTTTCAGACCTGGACGAGTGCTCCAACGGGACACACATGTGCAACAACAACGCTGAATGTCTCAACACCATGGGCTCATATCGCTGTGCATGCAAGGAGGGATTCTCTGGAGATGGATTCTACTGCTCAGGTCACACTCAAAACCACATTTTTTGTTTTTTAAAAGATGTGCATTGTGTGTTTACGGCCTGTGTGTTTGATCACCACTACAGACAGTGATGAGTGTGCAGAGAACGGCAACCTGTGTGAGAGCGGCCACTGTCTGAACCTCCCCGGAGGATATCGCTGTGAATGTGACATGGGCTTCATACCCACTCCTGACCAGAAGTCCTGCGAGGGTAAGACACATCGACACTGCTAGACTATCTGAGTTCCAGACATCGCAATTGGTGCTTACATCCTAAATTATGATTTAATCTGGTCTGGTGTTACTCTGGCGAATGACTGCCTGTTTTTCTGTCTGGGAAACAAACCGATGCCTTCAATGGGACTCATGAGATAGTATTTTGGAAATGGGAAGCACACAATAAACCCAAGACTTAAATGGCTTTAGTTGTGAGAACATTTCTAAAAGACTGACAATAACAATGGATTTACAATATTTGCCTTCTTCCTTTTTCAAATGTGGCTTTCTTCAGTGCCTACATTAGCAAAAAAATTAAAGAAAATTCAGATCGAACATAGTAAAAAAGTTTAAATTATAGTGTCCGCCCAAAATAAAAACATTACTTATAGTGAAAACCACCCTTGAATGATGGGTTAGTAGACTAAAAGCTTTAGGAATCCAAAGTACAACATATAATAAGTACCCTGTATCAAGATTGATGCAAAACAAGTGACATTTGACATTTTTAGAGAGATTTAGCACAAAAAAACCCACCTCTGGGGTCATTTGGGCTGATCTGGGCGTATTTGCCGTTTCTCTGGAACCCATTGGTCGATTTTGATGATTGACATCTCTTTTGAACCGTTAGAGCCAATAGAATCGAAGGAGAAGTTCCACATACACACACGTTACCATTGAGAAGTGGGGGCTATGCGCAGGCAGTTTGCCCAAAGTGAAACCTATTTTACGCTCTGAAATCTGAAAACTGAAAGCTAGCTTTATTGCTGATGGATTATCAGAAAACATTTCAAAGTGACACAGACACATTGGATTAACCTATGGATTAACCTTCAGCAGCGTTTTTATCGTGGAGTAATGATACTGATACCTATAGAATCTGTGTAATTTCACGTTGCTAATCGATGGGTTGGATATGCAGTTACGATAATAAGTAATTGAGTAATAAGGGTGTTTATACCGTGAGTTATGTGCTAACGGCGTTAGCATTTTTTCGCTCAGGGCTAATTCAGAGGCTCAGCGTTAGTCTTGTGTTTTTTTTGCAAAAAATTGTTCATATCATCAGTTAGCTGAGTTTCTTCCCGTTACATGGATATGAAACATTCATAGTTTATTAAATCTTAAGAAGCCCTCAGACCAGTAGCGTAGGCAGAAATGTACTTTAGGGTGGGCCTGTAAAAAATAGGGTGGGCCAGATTTTTCTTCTGCGCATCAGAAGCTAACAACAATCCCCGCCGGTACCGGTGGCAGATTACTTTTAGAATACTTTTGGAATACTTTCTTTTTCCATAACAGATGGGTATGTTTTGGTGAACAGGAGACACATATTTTACTGTTTTAATGGCTTATCAAGAGCACAAACACAACATCTTGGTGTCATTCTGGACAGCTCTCTCATCTGCACCACACATAAAAAACATCACCCGGACTGCATTATTTGTACTGTCTTAAAACCTTTCCTTAGAATATATTATGAATTGTAAGGTGTCCTAAATAGAATGAATTATCATTATTATTTATTATTATTATTATCTGAAACGATGTAATAACTTTTACAACTTTTTCCAGTCACTTGCCCCATGCATTCAGCAGCAGCAGGTCATTCACTTTGATTTTATCCCGTTATAAATGTCATAATTTCGACAATAAAGAAATGCTACATCAACGTTATCTTGCACATAAAAAAGATCTCTCTCTCATCTGCGTGCGGGGGCGGGGCCTCACAGACACGCTGCATCTCTCTCTCGCTCACAGACATGCTGCAGCGCCGTGCAGTGTGCACACAGTTCTGCTGGTAATGAATATTACATTTTGTGAGGAAACTTTTCCACCAATAATTCCAATAAGTATTCCAAAATGTATTCACTTCAGGTTTACGAAAGTAACTGTAATCAGATTACTCGTTTTTCAAATGAATTTTTCTTCTGACAGCCCAGCAGCAGGAGAGGTGGGGAGAGGGAGACGTGGGGAGAGGGAGGCGGGGCTATTTAATCGTTATCAGAAAAATGATCGTATAGATCGCTGCTAGATGAGGGCAGTGGGGGCTCTTCTTGGAGTCTGGCTTTTTAAAAAAAAAACAAAGTTCATTAGTGAACTTTGAGCCATCATTTATTTTGCAGGCACCGGAACCAACAATCAGTTTTTACCGTAAATGAATTCGGTTCAGAGGACAAAGCACATACAACATTAATTAAACTCGATATTTGTTCACTTGAATTTCACTTTGAATTCTTGGATATTCTCAATGGGTGAATACATTTTTTTAGAATAATAATAAAATAATTTAAAAAATAAATAAATAAAATGACACCGAAGCTTTCTCAGGGTGGGCCAATGAGTAAACTGGAATCTGAAAATCTGAAAATGAGCTGATCCGATTTTTGACACTTTATGATGTCATAACGATGTTTTGGCTTGTGTAACCATTGGCCAATAACCAACCAAGGTAACACCACAGGCATTTCTCTTGGTTCATGACCTTGATAATTTGCTTACATTAGATCCAGGTTTGCCTATTTAGGTACATCTTTTCAGGGATATTATAACTGAATAGAATAAAATATCGAGGTGATTACATGTTCACCAAAATAGCTGAGGAGGGATCTTTTCCAAAATCCTGAGCTGAGCTTCTGTAGAGTCTTTCATGCCAAGTAGCGAGTGTGAGTCATGCTTCCACTGATAAGACATTGCTGGATTCAATTGAACGAGCAGACTAACCTCCTTGTGCTGATGTGTCAAACATCCTGAAATAACCTGTCCTGTCCTCCCTGCCTCAACTCAGGCAGGTCCGGACAGTAATGACTTATGCAGAGTCTAATGATGTGGAAGAGCAGCATTTCATAACCTTGGCTGCTGCTCTGATAGTGTATGTGTGCGTCTGTCTGGATATGTCTGGGCATTTTTCTTGCCCCAGATTTGTCATTCTTTAGCAGAGGTGAGCGGCCTTCACTTCCTATTGCTGGCTGCCAATTTTCCACCATGATCCCATGATCCTCTAATCCCTCACAGCTGGGCCTCTCTCTCTCTCTCTCTCTCTCTCTCTCTCTCTCTCTCTCTCTCTCTCTCTCTCTCTCTCTCTCTCTCTCTCTCTCTCTCTCTCTCTTTATCACTTTTTCTTTCTCTGTTTTTTTTTACAGACATAGATGAATGTACCTTTGCTGACATCTGTGTCAATGGACGCTGCCAGAATATTCCAGGACTGTTCAGATGTGATTGTAGTCTTGGTTATGAACTGGACAGGAGTGGAGGCAACTGCACAGGTAAGACACCACTCCCACCACCTGCACAATGAAGCTCAGTTTATGCCCCAACAAGCTATGGAGATTTGAATGGTTGTAAAAGAAGTGGAGCAACACAAGTGAACAGCTCTCATCTCCCATGGTATACAGACTCCTGCTCCTCTTCGTGTTACTGACAGCGATTGAAGACTCTCAGATATAATTGTTGAAACTGTTTCTTTGTCTTTCTATCTCAGACATCAATGAATGTGCAGACCCGACCATCTGCATTAATGGAGTCTGTGTCAACATCCCTGGAAGTTACCACTGTAACTGTCCTGCAGACTTTGAGCTCAACCCCACCCGGGTGGGCTGTGTAGGTGAGACTCAACAAGTTCTCTCTACACACATTGTTGGTGTTGGATTTCAACGTATCATTCAACTAATTCTAAAGTAGGGCAATACACAATGTCTATTCCTGAACACCTGTGTGTGTGTGTGTGTGTGTGTGTGTGTGTGTGTGTGTGTGTGTGTGTGTGTGTGTGTGTGTGTGTGTGTGTGTGTGTGTGTCTGTGTGTGTGTGTCTGTGTGTGTCTGTGTGTGTCTGTGTGTGTCTGTATGTGTGTGTGTGTCACAGACACTCGTTCTGGAAGCTGCTACCTGGATGTGCGTTCCCGTGGAGATGCTTCAGAGAGCTTGGACTGCTCCAATGAGATTGGAGTTGGTGTTTCCAAAGCGTCCTGCTGCTGCTCTCTGGGTCAGGGCTGGGGGAACCCGTGTGAATCCTGCCCCGCTCTGAACTCAAGTGAGTCAACCCATCATTATTTAGACTGTGCCTGCTTTATGTATGTTCATTTTTATGTTTCAGTTCAAGCCAAGATATACAGAGGTGCCACTGCAAAGATATATAGATACTGATCCCTCCCTGACTGTGGGAACATGATTATCTTATTTGACACTTTACAAATGAGCCTAAACACCCTAATATAATGTTTATTGTAATTTCAGACTACATTGATAACTTAAAAAAAAGGTCTCTCTTACGGCATGTATTCGTTAATGACTCTCAAAACTACAGTATCTTTGGACTATCTCTTTTATTGTTTGATAACTTGTGCAATATAGACGTGATTATATTTCAACCAATCCAACTCAACCACGGAACTCTTAATACACTGACTTATATTTAAACAAATGTAATGGTTCTATTGAATGACCAAATTGTTGTTGTTCGATTGTGTTTTTCTTTCCCTTGAGACCAACATGTTTTACTCTATGTTGCTAATTTGTCTTTAAATGTTTATTCTCTCAACTTTGTCCTCCATCACTTGATATGTAGAGATGAGAGTAGACCTTTGACTACAAAGTGAGGAGGGATGTAAACGCTAAATGGATTTTAAATGTCAGTATCGGGAAAAGTCATTTCAGGGTTTACTGGATTTAACAATCCTGTCAAACCCTTCTACAAGTTGTTTTTTACCATGGTTCGAGTTAGCTGCGGACATTTGGCTACATGCTGCCTGCTCCTAACATGCAAAGAGTGTGTGTTTACTGTAATTGTTGTTACTGGTAAAGATGAGACAGCTTTGTACAACTTACTAGAAATGACCAACAGATGTTTTAAAACATTACAAGGAATGACTCATCCCTTGCAGCTTGAGGAAATGTTGCTTCTATGACAAGAACACAACTTTCTCTTTGTGCTTTGTAATTCTAAGAAGCTGCAGTCATGTCAGGTCCACTGTGATCTGAGATCGCTGATTAGAAAAAGCACAACAGAGAGAGACTTAACTCAACATCTCACCATCAGCAAAACGTTACTGTCAAATCCTGAAATGAAACCACCTTGACTGTGGGTTGTCTGTTGTGCCATTGTTGCTTGTTAATGTGTTGTGTTGCTGTGTTACAGCTGAGTACAAGACGCTGTGTCCTGGAGGAGAAGGCTTCAGACCAAACCCCATCACTGTCATCCTGGAAGGTCAGACAGCACACATGCTATCATGGCTGCAGTTGATTAGTCAAAGGAATGACTTCCCATGTCTTTTCTTCATCACTTTTCCTTGGAAACGTAATGAGGTCCAGGATTTGTGTTAAATTAGAAAGAAGGAAAACAACAGTGAAAAGATAATCTGACTCCACATGCCAATTTACCCAAACCCTCTAAACTTGGATGTTTAAGCAACTTGATTTCACAAATAGAAAATGAGCACACTGAAAACGTAATGCTCCACAATTCAAGTAGCAGAAACAGAATCAAACCTCCCAAGAAGGACGTTTTCTAGTCAACTTAAATGCTACTGTTGTGAGGAGTTGTGCATTTTCTCCTGTCCTTTATGGTGCAGTGAACCCTATGCTAAAGGAGATCAGAAAGGAGGCATTGTGCACACCTACAGACACTCACACTGATAACACACATCCTCCCACCCACAATGCCCACTGACTTTTACCTTTTTCTGTTCTGGCAGACATCAATGAGTGCCAGGAGCTGCCAGGCTTGTGCCAGGGAGGAAAGTGCATCAACACCTTTGGCAGCTTCCATTGCGAGTGTCAGAGAGGATACAGTCTCAACGCTGACACCAGAGTCTGTGAAGGTAGGACACACTAATGTGTTTTTCACTGCAACCCCACCAACACATGAACACACAGGTGACCCATTCCTCTCTAGCTCTTGCCTTGGGAGGTTTCAGTTGGAAGGAAATTGAGTTCAGCCGTCAAGGCCTTCGTTCAGCGAGGACACATGGAGAGGGAGGAAAAAGCACTGAGAGCAGAAAGACAAGGAAGCGTTGGACCCTCTTGTCCTGCATACGACACAGCAGCTCATTTTGGCTCAGTATGTCTCTGCTCTAGTTCCCCGTCTGCTACTAAAGCTCAGTGTGGATGATGAGGCAGCTGAACGCCTAACTATGTCCAGAGGAGCGAGGCTCTGATGTGGTCAGCCTTCTCCTCAGGGGAGAACACTGAGTCCCCCGAAGACAGGCCAGAGATGACAGAGGGAGGGAGAGATGAAGCAATAGAAGATAGGGGGAGAAAAGAGATGAATGAGAAGGGTGTTTAGAAAAGGGAAACAGGAACAAAGAGAGGAGAGGAGGGGGCTAAGGGTTAGACAATGACATGTGGCTGGCGGCATTTTAATTAGTGTGTGTTTGTTGGCCATGAGAACAAAAGCGGGCGTCTGCGCTATAAAGTCCCAGACTGCACATCCACCATGTCCTCAGCTGCTAGCTGGCCAGGGAGGAACAAGAAATGTGTTTTCTGTCTGGCAGAAATGTTATTGGAGAATACATTTAGGATAGAGAAAGTATATTTAGTATTTTGTTTTTAGCTGTAGTGGCTGCGATGTTGGATGTACAGTATTTTCACAAAAGATGATGATTATTGGGTTTTTGTACAAACAATAAAAACACAAAAAATATGATCAGAATATTTTTGGAGATAAGTAGATCATCCATGTATTAAATCAGTATCTTGGAATACTCCTTCTTGCACCTTTCCACCTTCATTTAGATTACATGTCATCTATCAAGTGTATTTATTTTATTTATTCATTTAACATGATTGTATATATGCCACATTTAGGCAGGAGGCTTGTTTACATCTGTCGGCCTGAGCCAGGTGTGACGTTGGCATCCTAAAATCAAGGAACAAGTTCAAAACAATAAATATGACGTAAGGTAAATCCATTACGTTATAAGGGAAACACAGACACACGTTAAGAAGAACATAGACATGGGCAGCAGTAAAAGCAGAGTAAGTGACGGTTAAACAAATCAACAATTACAAAGGAGTTAAGTCATACGTTTTTAATAAGTAACATAGGCACCTCAACTAAACACATTTTCATCAGACTATGTTTTCCTCAAAACAATTAACTCATTTCTGCTTCTTTCTCTTTTTCTCTGTGTGCAGATGTTGATGAGTGTGAACAACCAGGCATCTGCGGCCCAGGCCTGTGCTACAACACCATCGGGAACTACACCTGTATCTGCCCTGTGGACTACATGCAGGTCAATGGAGGGAACAACTGCATGGGTAGGTCTGCACATGCACTATCATGACGTTATCAATCAGCAAAATGGTGGGGACATGCAATCATGCAGTGACTTTTTCTTTCTTATTGACACACAGACATGAGGAAGAGCTACTGCTACAGGAACTTTTACTCTTACAACGAAACTTGTGATGGAGAGCTGACCTATAACATGACTAAAAAGATGTGCTGCTGCTCCTACAACATTGGCCGCGCATGGAATAAACCCTGTGAACAGTGTCCCGTGCCCAGTACCGGTGAGGTCTCAAACACGTATGTGCAGAAAGTTTAAGCAGGGTTCCCGTGTGAAAACTTAAAATGTATTTCATTTGTTGTTCTAAAAATAAGGCCTTAATTACTTGACTCCAATCCAATTAAATTCAGTCGCCAAGAAGCTAAACTTGGCTTTAGGCTATGACACGTTTTCAAGAAGAAAGCCCATACTTAAGTCGAAATGTTGACGATGTTTAATAAACAAAATAAAAACAACAATAACTTAGGACCAAACGGTCAACAGAAAAGGTATCAGCGCACCCTCACCAACCCCGGCCTGCAACAGGTGACCTAAACAACACACAAACCACACCCATGTGACAATTGCCGGAAGTGCTCAACAAATACAAATACAAGTTATGTAAAGAAATAATAATAATACCAATAATAAAGGAAGTTTTGGCTCCTAAATGACTATTAAATGTATCTTATAAATGCCACAAAAAATAAATCGTATCTATTTTTTTTAATAATTTACCGAATGCCTCTCCACCTTAATGTTACAAAGGTCTGGAAAGTGAAACACATTATTTTTGCTTTCAGTAGATCATCTTACTTTTTCATTGGATCAAAAACTCTTGAATTTTATTCTGAATAGTATACAAATACTTTAGAAAATGTGGCTGTAGGAGCCCTGATAAGATACTTAAAGTGAGCGTTAATAACCTAATGTCTTATGTCCAATCAGACGCGTTTGCGATCCTGTGCGGCAGTGAGAGACCAGGATATTACATCGACATCACCACTGGACGGGTCATTGGTAAGATCTGCCCATCAAAGGCATTGTGATGAAAAGGAAGGTTTGTTTTGTTCTCATCTCGTCCCTTGTTACTCCCTCATTTGCTAGATATTGATGAGTGCAGGGAGATCCCAGGAGTGTGTGAGAACGGCGTGTGCATCAACATGATCGGCAGCTTCAGGTGTGAGTGCCCCATCGGCTTCATCTACAACGACAAGCTGTTGATTTGTGAAGGTAAGGCCTTCTTTACATTTAGGTTAGACTGAAAGTGATGAGAAATGTAAAATCTAGTGAATTCATTTCAGGTTTTTAATAAAAGACAGTGTCTTTATAATTACAGTGATGACAAAGTTCTCAGATCCTTAACCTTAGAAAAACTACTAATACCACAGTGGAACTTTGCATTGTTTAGTAAAATATGAAAGTATTATCAGCATAATCTACATACAGTATAGTAAGTAAGTACTTATATAAAGCCGTATGCAGTGAACTGTATCTTGTCATTGTTTTTTTTATATATGCTGCATTAATGTGTAGATTGCTTTTTAATGTGGTTGATGACTAAGGTTGTGCTCATTTTACCTTCTTTTTATGCTTTTATGTAGTTAAATCTACAGCAAAGCAAAATCTAAGATCATTAAATATGTGTGGCGTTGCTGTCCTGTGAAAACCATATATTTAAAAAAAAAACACTCTTCACCAGGAAAACAGCCCTGCTTTTAGCTTTGTGCTGATGCATTTCCCAGCAGATCCAAGAGGCATTTAAAATTGTTTACCTAGCTTATAAAGTGAAGAATAAAGGATTTTCTCAGCACATAAAGAAACACTTCATCCTCCTGTTCATCACTAACATTCAAAATCATCTGGAGATACATGGTTTTCACTTGACAGCAAGGGGATAAAACAATTTAATCTGATTGGTATCTAGTCAGCTAGCTGTCAGATACATGTGGTGGAATTAAAAAGTAAGATTTAAAATTCTGAGCTGCAGTTCAGTAGAAAAGTTACATGAAGTTGAAATACTCCAGTATAATACAAATTCTTGAATTTTTGAGCATCTTGAGTAAATGTATGCATATAGTAACATGAATCTATACCCGTTTTTGAACCCTGCTCTCTCCTGCTGTTGTGGTTAGATATCGATGAGTGTCAGAACGGGCCGGTGTGCCAGCAGAACGCGGCCTGCCTGAACCTCCCCGGAAGTTTCCGCTGCGAGTGTAAACCCGGATATCGCTTCACCCCCACTGGGCAATGTCAAGGTAAGACTGGTGGTGATCAACCAAATAAAGGTGAAAGATGTCATCAGATTATACAGTAAATTACTGGTGAAATGCATTGTTGTCACTGTTCATGCAACCCACAGCCAAACTCCTGAAGGCCTCAGATTAAACAGAATAGGTGGAAACATGGAGCAGGATTAGAGAAAAGATTAGAGAAGGCAGCCAAAACACTTCTGTCTTCCATGAGGATGAGACTGACTTCTCTGGATCCTCCTGTGGCCTTACACTCTCTTTTGCCTTCTCAAGCAAAGTCAGTCACACGAAAGTCTTTAAACTGTACATTATTGCCAGCCAAAGATAAAGCACCAGAGGCAGTGACAGTCGGGCTGAGGAGGAACTCTTCATGGTGGGCTTGTTATTAGGGAAGTGAGAATGTGAAGCATGTGTTGAGCTGCTGAACATGTGCTGCTGTATATCTGAAACATGTCACTGTCAGACTGGAAAGTATCCTCCCCGATAAGCAAATGTTAAATCCACATCCTGTTTTTCTTCCTGAAGTCCTAACAACAAACCCGGTCGAACCCCAGTGAGGGCTAACTGAAGCTGTGGCTGGAAACAATGATGACCACAATCTATTAAAGGCAGTGATTTATAATACAGTCGTTTGAAAAAAAGGAAATGACACAATTAACAAATAAATAATCAAGCATGCTGCAAGGCATACTTTGAAATGGTATTGGTATTAAAAACGAGTTAATGACTGTTTAAAACCATTATTAAACCATTAAACCATAATTATGATGTTGCTCTTGGATAATGCAACAGAGTTAAGTTTCATGACCTACAGTATATTTATCTAAAAACCTTATCTCTGTAATGTTATCATAACAAATTACTCACAGGATTTAAGTCATGTATATAGTATGATGTTAGGGTTTGTTTGGATCTCCTCAAATGTTATCTGTCTGTAGCCAGACTCTTAAATTAAAAAACTTTCAGTGAATTATTCCATGTTATGTAAACTGCCTTTTAAGTTATAACACTGTGAACAGTGAAAAGCTAGAAAACATCCAACGTTCTTTTTTTAACAATATCTATTTGCCTCTGCAGATTTCTCCTGATTTTACTAAACGGTAGCACAAGATAATGCCTTAATTCCATATTTGAACATAACATTTCAGAAAACTGTCAATACAGAAAACCGTATTATATATATATATATATATATCAACCTAGACAAATTCACCTGTTGTGTCTCCCCTTTAGTCATTTGACTTATAAATGTTGCTACTTTATAAGGACTCTAAAGATTAACACTTGGCTGTGATGGTTGTGGTTTGGCTTTGAATTTCACACTGTGTGATACTTGTTTTTCTTCTTTTTTCAGACCGTAATGAATGCAATGAGAACCCTGGTATATGCAATCCTGGTAGTTGCATTGACATGCTGGGGAGTTACCGCTGCCACTGCCCCAACGGCTTCAAAACAACACAGGACCAGTCCATGTGTGTTGGTAAGCTATGATCTCCCTTGTGTTGGACATGTAATGTGAGTGCTGTTCCAGGTAAAACTGTGACGACGCCCTCTGGTTTCAGATGTGGATGAATGTGAGAGGCAGCCCTGTGGCAACGGGACCTGCAAGAACACGGTGGGCTCCTACAACTGCCTGTGCTACCCCGGCTTCCAGAACTCACACAACGGGGACTGCATAGGTACGTGCGGCACATTTGGAAGTGAGTTAGGAAAAGAGAATAAAGCAAATGACTAATTGTTATGTTTGTGTGTTGATCAGATGTGGATGAGTGTTCCACGCAGAGGAGCATGTGTAGAAACGGGCAGTGTCTGAACTCCTTGGGCTCGTTCCTCTGTGTGTGCAACGACGGCTATGAGCTCACTCAAGACGGCAGACTCTGTACAGGTAAGGAGCCTCCATTTTTCATTCTTAATCTAAATGAAATAAGTATACTTTAACCCTTGTGTATTCCTTTTTCTCTCAGATATCAATGAATGTGCAGTGAATCCAGGCACATGCGGTGCTGGAACTTGTGTGAATCTGGATGGCTCTTACAGGTGTATCTGCCCATTGGGCTACTATCTCCATGAGGAGACCTGTGAAGGTACAGCAGCCTGAAGTCCTTTCTGCATCACGATCAACAAATATAAGCTTGGACATAAAAAATCTAACATACATTTTTCATGTAATAAAATATCTACATTTGTGGTTGAATCTCACCTCAGGCTATTCAATAACACCAGTTTACATGCACAAACTCTGCTGAGGTGAACACGAATATAATACACTTCTTCTTCTCTTCATTTGCCTCGCTGCTAGAAAACCCCCATCTTCTCCTTTCACACATGGGAGTGGGCTCAAGCCAGAATACTTTGATTGTTTATACAGTGGGGCTGATGAAGAGATATTCAACACATTCCTGCTTTGTGCCCTGTTCCTGGAAGCAGGGAGGAGCAGCACTAAATTGTCAGCATCAGTAACAGCAGCAGCTAGTTATTGAGATGAGCGAACATGTAACATAAAAGCTCTAATACGACTTTGTCCAACCATCCATTAGTGAGATTACATTCTGTTTCATCACATTTGGTTAGAATATGACCCTCTCGTATAACTTTATGCTCGCAGTATGATAGTAAAGTTAACCTACAACATACCGTATTTAATAAAGCGCTGCAGGGTGAGGCTCTTAAATACATTTTTAATGTTCATGAGGTGTTTGATTGCGTCCTTCTTTCTGTACCAGATATTGATGAGTGCTCCCTGTCGCCCGAGATCTGTATATTTGGAACCTGCGCCAACAATGAAGGAAGCTTCACCTGCTTGTGTCCCGACGGCTTCCAGGTCTCTACCTCCGGACGCAGATGTTTAGGTAATTTTGAGTGTGTGTGTGCGAGAAAGAGGGGGAAAAGAGGCTATGAAACTATCTTATGCATCAAGTTCAAAGTGTAAATACTAGTGTATCTGTTTAGTCTGTCTCTAAGTGCTAGTGGAGACATAGCAGCAGTCAGAGGTTTTTAGACTGCTCCTGCTTTTTCATGATAGCACACTGTGTTCCAGCTGGTTCTGCTGCTGCTGCCTCAACCCGGCCAAGGGTGGCTCTGAACAGATCACTTTTCCATTTCCTCACGTGTGTGTGTGTGTGTGTTTATGTACATATGTGTGTCTTTAGTTTGGGTGGGGGCGTGCTGCATCCTCTGTTAGGGAGTTCCCCCTCCAAACACTGAAGTGATGACATCATCAGTTACAGTTTGAATTTCACTTTTCTCTCCAGTGTCAGACGTGCTGGACTGAGGGTGGGGGATAAACAGGAGGGGCTGGGTGGAGAGTGAGCTACATGGGCAGTAACAGAGACAAACCCTGTCCCACTGAGAAAACCGTTGCTATTTTATTAAAACTGATGATTGACATGAACAAAATGAACAAAAATCCCGATGACAACAACAAATTATTTTATATTAAAAAACATGATGGGAGACAGATACACTTGGAATTAAATTGATGGTCAATTATTGCTTGGTCATAAGTCATAAGAACAATGAGAATCTTTCACCTCACTCGTTGCAGTTAAACTAAACCTGTGACTATTAATTACTTTAACATTGGATCTCACATTAACTTGCATATTTTTATTTTACTACATATTGTAGTAGAGCCTTTAACAAGAACATTAGTGCTAACAACTGATGCACTGTAAATGTTGTGCAAAAAACTCGAAGCTCCATTTTAGTGACAGATTAAAAGCCCAAATACATTTAGTCAATATTATTGCTTTCTTTGCCTTTATTGATACCATATAGTGAAAGAATACAGGGCGAGACAGAGTAACATTAGTCACTGGCTGGAGTCATGCTTGAGATATTGCGATGACAGTATACAGTCAATCAATCAATCAATCAATCAATCAATCAATCAATCAATCAATCAATCAATGTTTATTGATATAGCCCAATATCACAAATGTTACATTTGTCTCAGTGGACTTCACAGTGTGTACAGAATATCAGTATGACAATACGACACCCTCTGTCCTTAGACCCTCACATCGTACAAGGAAACACTTCCAGAGAAAACCCACAGTTTAAAGGGAAAAATGGGAGAAACCTCAGGGAGAGCAACAGAGGAGGGATCCCTCTCCCAGGACGGACAGACGTGCAATAGATGCCGTGTGTAAATCGAAAAGATAATACATTTACAACATAGGTAGTCCAAATGTATGGAAATGCATGTGCCTATAATAAGAAGATGAATCCACGAGGATGTGAAGTATACAGTATGTGTCTAACCACTAGGCCTCCAGTCCCTAATCAATGATATGCTTTAAATTATAATGCTGTAGTGGTTGTGCAAATTTCCAAAATCATGACCTTCCAAATATCTGTCACCACCCCCACCACCATTAGATTTGTGTCACCAATGTCAAACCTTGTTAAGTGTGATTTATTTCAGAGCTTAATTTTCAAATTATTTATTTGTAATTTTGTATGAAAGATTGTTTAAATGTATTGCATAGCACTGACAATTTAGGGGAATCTATCGAGTGATCCCAATTTTTTGACATCTGTATCATTCAGTGAACAAACTACAAAGTCAGAATGACATATCCATACATCCAGATACACATGTGCGTGCACTCACACACACTTGCTCAGCAGCCGTGCACAGAGCACCATACATCTCTTCCACGGAAAGGCTGACAAATCAGTTTCATGGAGGAAAGTAACATGACACTCTTCGACATTCTCCTCATAGCACCAGGTGCTCATGTATGTGATCTTTGCCTCTTAGCCAGGTGTGTGTGCATGTGTGTGTGTGTGATCTATGGTGGTCAGAAAGCTTATTTGTGTTGAGTTCAGTGAAGGCCAGTGCTAGCAGGAGAGCGCAACCATATGCTTCTCATTATGAGTAAGTGCCTCCTCGTTCAGGAGGAATCCGCTACAGTGCTCTACAGCGTCTCCAGCGCTTTCGAGCGGTCTCATGTGAATGGACACGTTTCTGGTGCCTATTGCGTGTGGGCGGAAGACTTTTTTTATATCGAATTTGGTTCGTTTGCGTTACCGTTCTCGTGTGGCTCCAGTCTAACAAACACAGATCATTCAGGATTATAGCCAACCTCTGTCCAACACTGTCGATACTTCACCCAAAAAATTAGAAAATGTGGTTCAACAGTAAAATACTTTGTTATTGTCTTGTCTTGTAAAAATGACATGTATTGTAAAATTATGTATGGTGTATTCATTTGTAAATATTTGAAGATGTTTTATTGAGTGTTTGTTATTATAACCTAATTATTTGGTAACCTCTAAGAGACCTTCAAGATGTTTGTAAATGATTTGCTTTATACATATCTATAAAAAGTACATAAATGACCAGAAACCAGCTATTAACCATTGAAAAAGTATTGATTATCCTAATTATGTTGAAGTTTAATATCCATCCCGATAATGTTTATGGACGTTTATAAACCAACTATTGTAAGTGTTACTAATATCTGGTGCATATCGAATGTTTTTTTTAAGCTGTTTTATAAATAATTTGGTAATCATTACCTTGTACTTAATGTGGGATATAAAATGTTAAAATGTGTCAAACAACATACAGTTAAAATATTATTAATGATATCTTTTCTAATAATAAGTAACCATAATAACCCATACACTTTAAATGTAGCTCTTATTTATCACAGTTATTTAAAAGTTTGACTGGTAAGCATAACACTGTGCACTGTACGACTCAGTAATCTTTCAGTCCCTCTAATTCTTCGCTCTTCTTGTCCTCTGTCTTTGAACCCTCAGATATCCGTGTGAACTACTGCTACACCAGGTTTGAAAATGGCCGCTGCCAGGCTCCAAAGCCTCAGAACACTTCCAAGGCGGAGTGCTGCTGCACTATAATGCCAGGTCAAGGCTGGGGAGACCCCTGTGAAATCTGCCCCACCAAGGGAGAGGGTGTGTACACTTCTTATCACATACACCCACATATGCAGGGAACACAAGACCTTGCACAAAATAATGTTTAACGTTATTCATCATGACTCTTATGCTTCCAGAGGGTTATCCTCTTCTCTGTCCCAATGTGGGATACGAACAGGGGAAAGATGACCACCCAAAAGGTTTGTGTGTCTTTGACATTGTCCTACATTCATGGTATAGTGCTGGATGTAATTAAGTTGGTGTTGATGTTTTTGTTATTGTAGATATTGATGAATGCCTCAATGATCCCTGCATCAATGGCGAGTGCATCAACATAGACGGCGCTTTCCGCTGCGAGTGCCCCATGGGATACAATCTGGACTTCAGTAAAGTCAAGTGTGAAGGCAGGTTCACTGATTCCCTATCTGCTATCATACTTTACTGAGGTACTAAGTAGATGTTCTATGACTCTTATACTTACGTGCTTAATGGAGTTTTTTGTGACTTTCTTGAATACAGACACTAATGAGTGTGCCAATGGCAATCCATGTGGAAACGGCACATGTACTAATGTCATTGGTGGCTTTGAGTGTGCGTGTGATGACGGCTTTGAGCCTGGGTCAATGATGACCTGTGAAGGTATGTACAATTATGTCTGCACTTCCATCATGCAGTCGTTGTGGTCTCTATACTATACTACTACTATACTGTAAGGTGTTGCCTTCTATCCCTTGACCAGACATCAACGAGTGCTCCCAGAATCCTCTGCTGTGTGCCTTCCGCTGCGTTAACGTGGTGGGCTCGTACGAGTGTAAATGTCCCACAGGCTACGTGCTGCGCGATGACAATAGGATGTGTAAAGGTAATACACTCATGCACTCCATTTACTGAATAGTGTTGTTAGAAAAGCACCTCATAGAGACATGCTGGCCCCGTCTATAAAGTTATAGTACACAATATCTCTGTGAGACCCTCAAGAGTTCTCTGTCTCAGGCAACCTTAAACTCTCTGGAAACTGTAGCCGGCCAAGTCACTGTTTACACCTCCGCTCTCTCAGATAGGCTGGGCACCATAGCAACGGTTGTATTTGGAGGGGAGCGCTGAGACAGGAGGAACTTGTCAGTGTCTGTAGCGTCACTGTTTACATTAAAGCTCCAAACAGACCACCAACCCTCCCAGTGCACGCCTGTTTGCACTTCAGAGAGCCATGTTGGATTGGGCGGTAACATTAAACTCCTGAGGGCCGCAGTTTGTTTGACCGTCTGTGTTACTTACATCACTGTTTTGCATTATCTTATTCTGAGTTTACTCTTTGCTCTCTAGATCAGAATGAGTGTGAGGACGGTATAGATGACTGTGCCAGCAGAGGCATGACCTGCAAGAACCTGATTGGTACATACATGTGCATCTGTCCCCCTGGATACATGCGGCAGCCCGGCGGAGATGGTTGCATTGGTAAGAATATCATACTGTCCACCTGTAGGAAATAATGAAACATAGTTCATGTTTATGGCCTTTAATCTTGGCTTCACTGTGCATACAATAAAAACTATGTTGATACACTGTAAGCATGTAAAAAGCCAGTTGTGTATTCTGGATGTTATTCAATTTGAAGTGCTGTTAACCCCCCCTCCCTCACACACACACTTCCTGTCCATGTCATAAGTGAATTTGTGACAGTCATACAATAGATTTTTAAGAAACTTAACAAGAGTACAATTCTTGTGAATATACTTTCTCGTTTTTGCCATAAAGATCAAATGTTAAGTTCTGAATATTGCTTTAAAATACAAGCAACCAGCTGCATCATTATAAATTAGAAAATGTTCATAAAACAGGACTCTTCGTAATAAACCCTTCCACAGGATTGAAGATTATACAATCCTTTAGAGAGATATCATTTGTGTTTGAGGTGAGATGTTGGTCTCTTTATTATAGGCTTTCTCCCTGATTTGTTTGTTCTGCTAGATCTGAATGAGTGTACAGCCAAACCAGGTACCTGTAAGAATGGCCGTTGTGAGAACACAGTGGGAAGCTTCCGCTGCAGATGTGACCAAGGATACGTCGCTAACCCCACACAGACTGAATGTATCGGTACGTATATTATTAGAAATGTATACATCTGCTCATACTGTATGTTTGTTTTCATTTTGCCCTTAAACATACGTAACCTACTGTGCTCTAACACAAAGTTTATTTATAAAAGATCCATAAAACTGAAAAGAAAACACTTCTTAGTGGCATGTTGTTTCTGTATTTCAAACACCTCCGAGTGAATAAGATGAAGAAATGGGATATAATTATAGGATGGACAGTTCAGGAGTCTAACCACTGGAATGTGTATGGGTTTAAAGAGAAAAAAATAGCTCTCAGATTGACAACACTCAAATAATATTTAAATGTTAAAGACTTAACATACATTTATGTCCTTGTATATTTGGATAAAAGATGATATTGAATCTTGGCTAACTAGGCGTACAAGTAATTGTTTCATGTCAAGTAAATGTAGCTATTCCATGACACTGTCTTGTTAAAAAACATGTGTCTGTTACTGTCAAGATAGTGGAGAGGAAATCCTTTCACAGCCTTCCTCCCTAATCTAAATATATACTTCTGGATAGACGTGATGTGTCGAATTTGGTGAGAAAACCACCAGGGAGATTTCGTGAGCGCTGTGGTTCTATTGCTATCTTCCTCATTACAGACAGTAGTGATAGAGCAGTGTCTGTTATCGTCTGGTTCTCCGAGGCCAGGTCATGTCTGGGTGGTTTGGTCTGCTTACCTCTGGCCCACCTCTTTATTTGTCTTCTGTCTGTTTGTCTCACATTACTTTCTCTGCCTCTTCCACCTTCCAGATAACCGAGAAGGCTTCTGCTTCACTGAGGTTTTGACCACCCTGTGTCAGATGACTTCTAGCAACAGGAACTTGGTGACCAAGTCTGAGTGTTGCTGTGACGGAGGCAGAGGCTGGGGCACAAGCTGTGAGCTCTGCCCCCTGCCCGGGACCACTCAGTACAAGAAGATGTGTCCTCTGGGACCCGGGTACACCACCGATGGCAGAGGTATCTTACAGCTGAGGAGACTGGAGTTCAAATTAGATCACTGTGAAAAACTGAGAATCGATTAACAACTGACTGCACATTTACCACAGTTGATGAGTGTGGATATTTCCATGACAATATTCTAGTTAAGAACGTGTTTTATTTAAGATGATTGACCATGCTGGTAGTTTTGCATGATGTAAACCAAAACTACGAGCCACTAGAAGTTTACATGTTTAGTTATTATACAGATTCTGGTTTATATTCAGTTCTGTAACTTGCAGCAGACAGCTGGTATTCATTTTGAAAACCTTTCTTTGTTTCAATGGAGTCTACAGCATTCAAGTCTAAAACTCATTTCTAGAAAGATCATTGCATTTATTAGCTATGATATGAGCAGAATAAACCTTGAAGACAATAAACAAAGAATCATAAAAAATCTACCTGTGTCAGCAGGCAGTGTTTCTAAACTAATCAATGATCATAAAGTATCTTAACGTAAAATAAAGCAGTGACATGATCAAGATGATGGATTATCTTAACAAAGTTAGAGTTATGTTCTGCGTTCTGGGTTGTAAACCACCAAGGTAAATGACTGCGCGAAAAGTACGAAATTTATTGATATGCTTTTTTAATTTGTCAGCTGAATACATTTAGCATGAAACTACTGATACGGTGGGTGTTAAGTTAAAGGTCCCATGACATGGCCATTTCTACTGATCATAATTCCATTGTTGAGGTCTACTAGAATAGATTTACATTGTTCAATGTTCCAAAATCACATTGGTTTCTCATACAGCGTCTCTGTATAGTATGTGTATTCACTCTCTGTCCTAAACGGCTTGTTGGAGCTCCTGCTCCCCCCCACCCCTCCCTGTGAGCCCACTGTGCTCTGATTGGTCAACTCGCCCACTCTGTTCTGATGAGTCCACCACCGTTACAGCTGAACATCAGTGATTATGTGTTACAATGGCGTTTGATAGCAACCAGAAAATGATACCAGTAATAACAAACAGATGAGAATGCTGCGTTGCGGGGCTCGCTGCTCCGCCCTTTGAGGCTCGAGGAGCGGACAGTGTGAGCTGGATTACTGGTGTCGGTTCCTGGTTGCTGCGTGGGGTCTGTGAGACAGCGAGACATCGCGGAACTCAGCCTGAGCACACACATACACTCACAGCCAAGCTGTTCGCCACACAGTTTGCCACACACTCACAGCCTGAGAAAAGATAAGGCTGAGTGAGTGTGTGTGCCGGCGAAACTCCGCGGAATAGCGCGGCTGAGAAAAGACAAGGCTGAGTGAGTGTGTGTGTGTGTGAGGAGCATTGGTCCATTTGGACCTGGGTATGGGCACGTCACTGTACTCAGGAATACAAAAATGGAAAAAGAAAAATCTCCAACGAGGCGTTCTGTGGCAGCATAGACAGGTTTTTTTTGTGTAAGAGTTTTACCCGCTACAGGGTGTACTTTGAGGGTTTGTGACTTTGCAGACTGTTCACATGCAGAAAAAGCTACATAACACACAAGGGGACGGGTAATAACCGGAAAAGCATGACATGGGACCTTTAAGATGCCTGTTGTTTGCAGTCTGCTGATTTAATCACCTGTAAAGCATTGTTTTTTCTTTGCCGGTAAAAATCAAAACGTTTATACTTGACACAACACTGATGTACAACTAAATGCGTTTAATAATTAGGTTTGTGTTTTTATTTTGGCAAAGAATATTGTCTTAAAGAAACAAAGACATGGACCAAGAATACACTGTTGTTCCTACTCAGGAATATTCCTTGTAATTCAGTTGTGATGAGTTTATCTGGAGCTAACTTTCCTTTCCTTTTCCAGATATTGATGAGTGTCGTGTGATGGGCAACTTGTGCAAGAACGGTCAGTGTCTCAACACTCTGGGCTCCTATAGCTGCACCTGCAAAACCGGCTACACTACTGACATCAGCAGCACACAGTGTGTGGGTAAGGCTTAATTTAACCTCCAGCACTTACACTTTATGGACTCTTTTCCTCCCATGCCTACTTCCCATCCTCATTCCTGCTGTCTAGTAAAGAGCCGAAACTACGTGGGTGGACTGCCCACACACTCCTCTAAAAAATGCAGTCTGCGTCTGTCTGTCTCGTCATCTCCGCTTATGGAATTTCTGGCTTCAGGATCAAACTCTCACTGTCTCACTATCACCCTCTCTCTAGATGTGGATGAATGCATACAAGCACCAAAGCCTTGTAATTTCATCTGTAAGAACACAGAGGGAGCATACCTCTGTTCCTGCCCCCGTGGATACATCCTACAGGAAGATGGAAAGAGCTGCAGAGGTAAGTGACACAAAGCAAAAAAGATCTAAATATTCAAAAGTAGCCTACATTACTTGAGTTCAGCAGGGTGCTCTTGGAAGGAGGCAGTGAGCAGAACAGCGAATCACTGTGTGAAGACGCTCCTTCACTGACTTGCTAGTGTCAATGTGTTTGTTAGTGAATCTGTACTCTGCATCCAAGCCTGTGACATCTGGCAGTGTCCCTGTTTATCAGGCTTGTTTGTGAGTCTAAACAAGTGCATGCTCGTGGTGTTTTTCAGGTCCTCTTTCAACTTTATTTACCATAGCTGTAGTTTCCCCCCCTTCAGCCCCCCTCTGTGTTTCCGGTGTCTGGTTCATTTGCAGTTCATTTGCAGGTCACTGACTGTAGAAGGACTGGAATTTTTACTCACAGCAAATAGCAGCATACAGTATCTTACACAGCTCCAACCATTGTATGTTGATGCAGAAGAGGAAGTAAAAGGACTTTACTAGAAGTACAAGCCCTGCATTTAAAATCGTACCTAATAGTACAAAAGTGTTGTCATCTAAATATACCAAAAGTGACAGTACCTATTATGCAGAAAGGCCCTTTTCAGGACACATTATATTATTTGATTTTAATTATTGATGCATTTGATTTGTTCACTGCTTTAATTTGCAGCTGGTAAATGTGGATCTCATTACAATGTCTGCTAGGTAGTTTAACACTAACCCTTACATTTTATTACACCATCATTATTAATTGATTTATATTTTGTATAAGTAATCCACAAATTAAAAAGTAACATTAGTTATAAAACGAATATAAAAGTAAGATATTTGTCATTTGTATGAAATAAAGTACAAGTACCTGAACATTTTACTTATGTACAGTACTTAAGTAAATTCCACCACAACTAAAATGTATTATGTAAAATGACTTTATTTCAATGTATAGCAGGTTTGATATTGTACAACTCTCTTTTTTACAGATCTGGATGAGTGTTCGACAAAGCAGCATAACTGTCAGTTCTTGTGTGTTAACACTATCGGAGGGTTTACCTGCAAATGTCCTCCTGGCTTCACCCAGCATCAAACAGCCTGCATAGGTAAATAAACATATGCATATTAAAGATGCACTGCACATCCAAAAAAAATGTAATACTCGTTATGCAAATGTCTGTGTATTCCCAGAAGCATCGTGTCAAATACACACAGTATGTTCCCTCACAGTAATTTCTAAAAGTGTCCAGCTCATAAAGGAGCCCTGAACCAGCCTTTTGTCCAACCTTTGCTAACTCCCGTTAATGGACTCCGGCTGATATCACACTGATCTTATTAGGCTGCACCAGTTTGGAGTCATGGCAGCTTAGCAATGCTTTGTTATGGAACGTTGCAGCAGATCGCCATGACTACCACAAGCTTTTTTTCCCCAGACCATAAAGCAGCTCCCATGACCTCACATGAAATCAGGGACAGGGAAACCTCAGTTTTGACTAAAGGAGCAACAGCAGACTAATGACATACAGCAGACGTGTTATTCATTTCAGAGTAAGGAGGTTGGAGAACATGGGTGTGACATTAGGAAAACTTCAGTAAATACTGCTGATGGGCTTTAGTGTAGGAAACCAAACCCAAACTCCTCCCGGACAGGTGCTCAAGGGCCAAGACTTATTATAAAGACCTTTTATTCTTTCTAATATACCTTTTCCTTATCACTGCCACTGTAAAGAAGTGTAAACCCTTCTTTAATATAATGTTATTTAAGGTAGCTGTATTCATTAAAACTGACTGACAATAATGCCTTCTTAAAATCAAGGCGTAAATCCATGTGAACAATAAGTGCCACAAAATCCCTCACTGTACATATTATCTATCAAACACACCGTCCCAAAATGGCTATCTAAAAAGTTACAACAAATTCCCATCTTTCTCATTGTTGCTTGCCCTTCAGACACAGCTCGATGTTAATTGGCAGTTACCAACAGTGGTCAAGCTGTAAAACAACATTTATTTTGATACTACACTCACTATGTTCTGCATTTGAAAGAAACATTTCCAGATTGTGTTGACGGACTGATCTAATCTTGGGTCTGTGTTGCTAAATTGTTTGAATTTCCTAATTAGGTTCAGATTTTCCGTCACTTCAGCCAAACATGTTTGTGATTAAATGACTCTTTCTCGGGAAAAACTAGATTATTTTGTCAAACAATTATTCCCAAAGTAAACAATTCACAATTTCACTCAAATGTTTGTTATTACTTCCTTTGGTCTGAAATGGAATCAGTAGGTGAGAGATTGTATTCCTAAACCCTTGCAGACTATGAGATCATTTGTATGAACAGTCCATAATGGACCGGCCCTTTAAAAAAAATGGAACCAATGTCGACTCGAATTTGACTATCCACTTTCAAATCAGCATATAATAAGATGTTTTACCCCTGTGTGAACCTTCCTTCTGTGTAGACAACAATGAATGTGCATCCGACCCCAACATGTGTGGCTCCAACGGGGCCTGCCAGAACACTCCAGGGAGCTTCAACTGCGATTGCCAGCGGGGATTCTCATTAGATCCCAATGGACAAAGCTGTGAAGGTCTGACAACAGTTTTTAACAACTTGAGTATCCGCTATTTCATTACAAAAAGTAGGCTCTTACTGTAGTTTTGTTGTGTGTCTGTCCCTCACAGATATGGATGAGTGTGATGGAAACCACAGGTGTCAGCATGGCTGTCAGAACCTGGTGGGTGGATACAGGTGCAGCTGTCCTCAAGGCTACCTGCAGCACTACCAGTGGAACCAGTGTGTAGGTTCGTAATACTGCCGTTATTTTTTATTTGCAAATATACAAACGATTTCCTTTTGGGACATCCTGATGCCTTGTTGCCAAAATACGTACCATGCAGCCTTGATGTTCTGGACTGGAGCCCAGCCTCGAGCCTTTTTAAAACAAGTCATCCATTCTTCATGTCTTTCCTGTCACTCTTAAGATATAAATATGTCAAAAAAGAAATGCCTTTCCTCTGGAAGTTCAACCCTTCCCTTGTTGGGGTAAGGTCATGAGAAAGGAAATGTTTTTAAAATAAATGCTCAAAAGATAAGTTATTATATATACACACACTTAAAATACAACCTATGACGAACATAATTAGAAATAATTCAGGCTTAGATAAAGTAATTGTGTCGTACAGTGTGTGTGTATGGCCCCAAATTAAGAGCTTTTGTTAGTTAAAGCTTTATTTTTAGTTTGAATCCCTCCACATATACACATTCATGGCCAGCTTTCCCAGCATTGTGTGTCCTTTAACTGGAATGACCTCTTGTTTGTTTACTTCCTGTGACCCAGATGAGAACGAGTGTCAGAACAGCAAGATCTGCGGCGGAGCGTCATGCCACAACACCCTGGGGAGCTTCCGCTGCCTCTGCCCCACCGGCTTTAACTACGAGCAGACAGACGCGGGCTGCTCAGACGTCAACGAGTGCTCCACCAGCCAAAACCCCTGCAAGTTCGGCTGCTCCAACACGGACGGGGGCTACCTCTGTGGATGTCCCACTGGTTACTTCCGTGCAGGACAAGGGTAAGTTAATGCATGGTTGTGAGCAGAGATGGGAAGTAGTGGAGTACAAATACTTTGTTACTGTACTTAAGTACATTTTTCTGGTACCAGTACTTTACTCCACTACTTATTTTTCTGACGACTTTTTACTTTTACTTCTTACATTTTTAACACAAATACCTGTACTTTCTACTTCTTACATTTTCAAAACAGGCTCGTTACTTTAGTTTTGATCTGTGTTTGGTGGCGTGATCATTATTATTTATCATTGCGGTCAGTTACTCTTTAAAACAGTTGGTAGTTATGGGCACTTTTTACTTAAGTACATTTCGAAGTCCATACTTCTTTACTTTTACTTGAGTAAAGAAGTTTAGTGAGTATTTCTACTTTTACCAGAGTATTTTTAAACACGAGTATCTGTACTTCTACTTGAGTAAAGGCTGTGTGTACTTTTCCCATCTCTGGCTGTGAGAAATCTCTCTGTAGATGGTTCTAAGTTACTGACAGCTTTGTCTTGTTTTCAGGCACTGTGTCACAGGTCTGGGCTTCACTAGTGGCGGCTCCAGTGCTGGACCGGAAGGTGAGGCAGATGATAACTCTCTGTCTCACGAGGCCTGCTATGAATGTAAGATCAACGGATATCCCAAGAAGGGACGCAAACGCCGCAGCACCAACTCGACACAGGAGGATCCTCAGGACGACTCACAGGTGACCTGGCTGCCTGAATGCAATATGCACCACTGTAGCTACCAATAAGGACACAGAAATACATCAACAATTCAGACTTAAAGAGTTGTTTAGAAAACGTATTCCAGACTATTTTCCAAATTTCAGGCCAACAAAATAATAAGCGTAGTAAAGGCTTCAGTATTTATCACTGGAAAAGTATTCAAAACCTTCTCTATAGTTTCTGGTCCATCTTTTAACATGTTAGGGATTGAATCTGAAAAATAAGGATCTCACTATTGCTCTTTTGAATAAGAAAACATACTGTGTAGGACACGTGTTATTATCCACTTCATTCACTTGGACCACGTTTCTCTATGCAGCTGACTGAGGAGATGGTGAGCCTGGCCAGTGTGGATATCGAGGACACGCTGCACATCCACCTGAACATCAGCGACCTGAGCAACCGCGACCACATCCTGGAGTTCACCCCGGCCTTATCCGCGCTCAGTGACCATGTGCGCTACAGCATTGACTACGGAAATGAAGAAGGCTACTTCAAGATAAATCAGAGAGAGGGCGTTAGCTACCTGCATCTGAGCAAGAAGAAGGCCCTGCTCTCAGGGGCATACTCCCTTCAGATCAGCAGCGTGCCCACGTACAGGAAGAAGGAGCTGGCTGAGCTGGAGGATCAACACGATAAAGACTACCTCACAGGACAGCTGGGAGACATACTGAAGATGAGGGTGCAGATCGTCCTTCATTAACCATCACAAGACTGAGACAGGCAGATGTTGCAGGCAGCTGCTAATTCAGTGTCAGGCTCACACTTCCAAAAAAAGCTAAAACATCTCTGACTCTGGATCAGCAGTCAGGGGCAACTTCTACTTGCTCCCACAGGGAGATCGGCTCGCCACCAAAGAGACAAGAAGGAGGGTTGGCAAAAGATGCCAAAGATGATTCTACATATCATAGATACAAAGATTGCCAAAGATGATTCTACATATCATAGATACAATTTCAGTGGAAAAAGCCAGCTGATTAAGGCGATATGATAGATTTCAGGCAAATGAAGAATACATTGCCCTAACACACAACATCAGCAGTGTGTGAAGCACTAGAAAGATTGTGAATGGTTTTTCAGGGTAGGGTTTAACGTTGTAAGATGATATGTGGAATCAAGTGCCACTTTGAAAGGGCATGAGGACTGCAGAAAGAACTTTTTAGAACCAAGCTTAGGTGAGAGGAAAGAGTGAGTCCCAATAGTCTGCGATGAATTCATTTCCTCCCCTCAGGTAAATAACCGAACAAACCTGCATACATGAAAGTAAACACATTTCTTCTTTCCAGTTATTCATTTCATGGAGTGTAGATGAAAGAATGTTATGGGAATGTTTAGGAGAGGAAAGGAACCAACCATGAACTATTGAGATGTAGCCATGTCTGAGCTTGAATGACTCCTACTGCATATTTAAACTATGCTTTTCCATCTTCCCTACTGACTAGAATAATTCATATTTACTGGTGCTAGCAACACAACTACATAGACATCTGAATGCACTGTATTACTATACAAAACTCAGTAGTCAACAATTATACAATTCCATTGGTCGTTCTGAAAATGTCATGTCTTTGCAACAGTAACAGCTAGCTTCATAGCCTGTCTGCGCTCTATACTACATGTAAATTGTGTTTATACTGTAATAATCGATGCCACTTTTAATCTATGAAGCATTTGTAAACTAGAGGAAGCCCCTGGAATAGAGGGGTTTGTAATGGTGCTTATAATGACCAACTACTTCCTTTGTAAACTGTGTATACATACACACACATTGATAATGCCTAACCTGGGCCTTCATGATTATGCACTGAGGTCTTAGTGGCCACACATTCTCTCACAAATACAATCAGTGCTGCATTGCCACGGACCAGCCTGACACGAGTCTGTGTTCTCTGTTCACATCAGTGAGGGTTTAGTTGTAAATTCACAATAAAAACATGTTTTTGGTGTACAAGTATTCACTGCTGTGATTCCCCTTAATCCAGATTTACTTTGTAATCACATTCAGCTACAGGCAGTTGCTTCATGTCAGAAATCTCTGGAACACACCTATGAATGGAGCTTTCATTTGTTGATGTGACGCTTATAAGACCAAGATGCAATTATTGTCCTGTGCTGCCCCATGTGGTGATTTGTTTAACTTTGAAGAGGATCAGACAATACGTTTATGAGACAGAACTCAATGTGACCGTCCCAGTAAATAAAGACTCCAGAATACAAAAACAAAACTTTATTTAATATATTCAGCATGTACATCTGGAGTACATTGGAGCTCTCAATTGCGTCCAGTTGATCCAAAACCTGCAGCACCACGCTCTGTCTCATCAAGCGTCTGAAAGAACAGGCAGAAAGTAGATTTAATGATTCAAAACTAAATCGGAGGACATCGGAAAAAACCTGCTTCAATAAATACCAAACTTCTAATAAAGCTGAACATTGTAACTTTCATGAAGCTCAGATATATTGCAGGGTATTACAACTGCATTCGTCTTAGCAAAGTGTTCTTCATCAAACTGAGTGCATGTACGCATTTATATTGTTCTTGCAGTTTACCTCTTGTTCCTCCAGATCGGGGTAGCAGATCCTCTCACAGACCAGCTGAGCAACTCTGTCACCCTTTTTTACTGTGAAGATGAATAGCAAGAGATGAGACAATGGTTTTTACATTGCATATCTTAAATTGCATGACATCAATGCAGGCTGTAATAAAAATCCAACCTAAATTTAAAATATTTGAATGATCATTTTAGATGTACAATTTATTTTCAAATCACTTTTAGCCAGTTGAAATGTTACAAACTGTAAAATTGCAACAACAACAAAATAGGCAGCTTTGGTATGTAAATCAGAGAAACAATTACATTTTATTAACAGTGTGCATATTAAAAAAATACTCTGGGAAAATGTTCCATTTCACACAGATGAATTTAAAAGCAGGGAAGGTTGAAACTCAACAAGTTATGTTTACTGTTGGTATAGTGAATTCTCAAAAATACAAATCGAATGGGTTAAGGGTACATTTTGCTGATAAACAAAAGTTACTCAGGTACGTCACTAATTTCACGACTCACCATCAAATGTGTCCTTGCTGAAGTTGAAGAGCACAACTCCCACATTTCCTCTATAGTCTTCATCTACAACCCCAGCTGAGGAGATCAGAGACATCAGAGAAATTAAATGACATGCATGACAAAAGGTTTAAAATGACACTTACTCAGTACAAGTAGACGAAACAGGTGAAGACTCACCACCAACATCAATGAAGTGTTTGGCTGCCAGTCCAGACCTCGGTGCTGAGTAAAATAAATGGTAAGATAGAATTAAGACGTGTTGTTCTGCAACTGGTTTCATATCTAAACTTGAATATACATACACCGAGCAAAACTTAAAAACAGTCTGTAGTCACCCAGCAGGAAAAACACGTAATGTTGGAGTTGCATCAGCTTGATAAACACTCACCAACTCTCCCATAGCAGCCATGAGGAACTGCTATCTGTATGTCCGTCTTCACAATGGCCTTATCCATAGGACCAAGGGTGTAATCATAGGCACTGTTTAAATTCAGAGAAATATGGTTTGCTGTTTACATGACAATATATAAAATACTTTTTTTTTTTGTACACAGGATTACATTCAGCAAGTAAATTCAACCTCTGTAGATGCATGAGCTTATTGTTCCCAAACATTTTAAGTGACTGCAACAGTTGGATTTGAACAAATGTATACCAAGTCATTAAACATACATTTTAAGGAATATACGATCACAATATTCATACTAAACCTAATTTACGCAAACGTTACAATGTCATTAAGTCAATTCAGAACACAAGCATTTTATTCAAAGTGCAAAACCAACCTGTAGAGATCATAACCCGCTGCTTTGTTTGAGCCTCTGGTCGGTGTGGTAGCATGCTCAGAGAGTTTTGCAAACCTGAGGACAGATCTTTCCTCTGCAGGCTTTGTCTCGGTCCTTGCCCTCTTCGATGGAGAAATTGTAGATGCATCTTTAACTTCTAGAGCGGGCATGATGGCAAAGTTTTACAGTTAAAACGGATAGTACACTAAATTGTTTATACGGACTTAAGACGCACTACTTGCTAACCAAGAGACACAACTACAGCCGACTACTACAAGGTATACAACCTCTCAAGCTTGCTTCTACTCCGGTTTCTTCGCGGTACTACTACTATTTAAAACGAATTTCCCGCGCTGGAAGTACCGCCAAATTAGCCCCTCCCCTAGAAAACCCAAACTTCAAACAGATACTTTATTATACAGCGCAAGTGTAATGAAAGTAACTCCAACATCGTATTAATAAAAGCTACACAACTGTCATGAATGCCTTTGGTGGAAAACCTATTCAATAAACATAAAGGAAAGTAAGTAAGTATTTTTCTGTAACTATGCCAACCCGTTGGTCACAAAGTTCTCGCGAGAGCTGCTGATGTAAACAACCGCCTCCTCCCGTCACAATGATATGTAACTAAAGAACAGGAACATGTTAGGTCAATATCAAGCCTCACTTTACTTACGCATTGCACCAGAATATAGCAGACGTAGTGTTGCGGGTGTTACGAGCTCAGTACAAGACAGATGAAGAACTTAACATAGTAAAACCATCCCGGTTTCATGTACTAAATGCTAGGCATGCTAGCAAAGCTAACGTCATTAAGCACTTGACATGCTAATAGATACGTTATCCATCCTAATGTCCAGCTTGCCTTTGTTAAGAGCGACTGTTTGAATATGAAATGTCTTTCCTACGAAACGTGGAGCAGCATCAAAAATCGCAGAGCATTGTAGATGAAGGTTCCTTAGCTTTAGCAACGTCCGTGTCATATTGTTTGCTAAGGTTGTCTGCAGGCTAACATCCGCTCAGCTGTTTGCTCTGCTCTTCCTGCTCCTCCCCCTGTCATGCAGCTGCTCGCTCACACTGCAACAGTGCAATGTTGAAACAAATAATAACAAAGATATTATTTGTATATATATAAAAAGAAATATATATTTATTGAAATACGAAAAAAATGTTTGTCGGTTCAACGTGTCTATGGATTGTCTCGTTGTCTTGTAATTAAATAGATTCAGTAAACAGAAGTCACTAAAAGCAATTCATGTGGACGTATTCATATGCTATTAGGTTATGCTTATGGAAAGATATATCTGATTGTGCAGCAAATACATTTGTATGACTTTTTTCTCTATTATCTGGTATCATTACTGATCATTACTTGAGAATATACAGTCAGAGCCAGATCTCAAGTGCATTGCTGGGAATATATCAACATTGCCATACATGATATGGAGGATTAATATGTTGTCCTTATATTCAACATTTGTATAATGTCATCTTACTATTTTATATATTATTATTATATTTGCAGTGTCCAAATGTCTCTATTAGCCGTACCAGATGCCCCCAGATTGTTCTGACTTGGAAACAGAGAGACATGCAGTTATAGGCTATTTGTAGCTGGTCTTGCATAAACTTGCAGTTTGCTAATGCTTACACTTTATACTTGTGTAACAGTGTTCTGAAAACAATCATCATGCAGTAATGTTCAACTTTGAAATAAATAATTCACTTCAGAGTAACATAAAACGAGCTAAAGTACTTGAAAACAAAACGGCTTGTGTGCCTCGAAACACAGGTTTCCCTTCTATTGACACATTTCTCTGGACAAGGTATGTGACATTATCTCATCTAATCACCCATTAAATGGCAGACACGAAAATATGATCAGCTCAAAATTGTATTAATCCTTTATTTCAGGTTATCACACAATTAGATATTTAAATAAGAAGATAGAGAAAAGGTTGAAATATACAGAAGTCTTTCTTTAAAATCATTCACTATATTTTCCTTAGACACAAAGTGTGCTGTGGTAGTAACATTAAACATAATGTGGAACAGGTAAACAGCTTTATGAGAACAGTATATTTTACACCCAGTGAATATCAAGGAGTGTTAGAAAAAAAGAATCAAACTACCATTACTACTGCATTTCAAAAGAATAGATGTTAATGATTGTTTATGAAAGGAAGTGTTTTTTGCCCAGAAACTTCTGAATCCAGACATCTACTATGTACATACATTGTTACGATGACTGCAGCAGGTTACACAGTCACTCAACATGAAAGCGACATGTGTCTCTGCCTTTGTTCATTTCAATGGGGTGACTAAGTTAGGAAGCAAGAATGTTTTTAGTTTTTGTATCTATATTATATCTGAAGATTAAACCAACAAATCTGTACTTGTCCACTGCTGCAGTGTGTTTAAAACGTTGACTCTGCTTCTGAATTCACATTCAGGCTGACATTTTGAAATTCAAAATCAGAAATAAATGTCCCTTTATTGAGACTAGTCTTGCTCTTCACTGAAAGCATACAAAATCACCAGGCAGCACTGGTAGCCTGTAAGGCTCCTTTTTAGGAAAGCTGGCAGAAACTTCACAAAGTGCAACCCATCTTTAGTGTTTTGACTGAAAATGACTTAATACTACCTTTGCTAAATGCTCCGGCTAACAACTTGTTTTTTAAAGGTGTGTGTCTTAGCACAGGATGAATCAGGACTTAAATGCCAAAAAAAAATGCATGTGATACATTGTGGTTTTGGTCAAGAGGACTGAATAACATCATCTGAGGTTATGGTTAGCTTTATGAACATGGTCCATCATTAAGGTATTACTATTTGTTTTCTTTGTAGATGCCTATATCCTACTAGGTGCTCAGGAGTAGAAAGTAAGCACACTCTTGTGGTTGCCTCTGATGAGCAGAGTTGGTGGAAGGTCTTTTGTCAGGATGTCCAGCCAGGCCATGTAGAGGTAGTCAGACACAGATTCCTTACGAGCAATAGGCATGCTCCTGCAGGGCGAGAGCACAGAGAGTATGTAAGACAATGTTTCTTCCAAACTTGGCACTATAAATGCTATTCAGTGACAGTTTGTTCTACTTACACAATGATCAGATTGGCTGACTTGGAGTTTTCCTGAAGCAACTCATTTAGTCGTATCTGGAGGTTGGTCTGAAATACAACAGCAGAAACGTTTTTAACAATGCTTTTCAACCTTACTTTGCTGTTAAATGCACCGACAAAACCAAACTAATACACATTTCTCTTTCTTTATATAAGTCTTAACTTGGTGTTAGTGGTTTTACCTTCTCTTCAAAGGAGCTCAGCTCTTCATCAGTGATTTTCCATGGATGCTCTTTTCGCATGGCTTCAGCCTGAGCAGTGTCCTTAGACCCCTCGTGCAGACAGAAAGGCTCAATCATTTCCTCTAACTTCTTCAAGCTGGAGAAAGCAGATAAGAACATGAGTTGACTGTGAAAAATATCATTTTTTTTAAAAATTGTATAATATGCAAATAGGGTGAGGTGATTACATTTGACTATTACTGTAGCCTATTACAGACCTATTATCTGGTCTGCTGTCAGTATTATAACTGCAAAAACGCAATTACCTGTTAGGGCTGGGCTGGACATGGATGTCATCAATGACATTGATGTCAGTGCATTTAATTCTGAATTTTTGCAACAGAGACTTCATCCTGAAAGACAAAATATAATACACAGATTAATTTAACAACGATTGTTAGTAATTACTTTCAGGTAATGTTAAATATTATCTCCATTGTTATTATTTTTTAAATATTTGACTCACTCTTGTTTATCCTGCTCAGTGCGTCCCGGCTGCCCTGCGATGAAGATCCTTAATGAACAGTCCTTCCACTTCTTCCTGGTAGTGAGGATGTATGGGAGCAGCAGGGCAAGACCTGAGGGAGGGAGATGCAGTTTTCAAATTGTGAAACCAATTAATCCAGTTAAAACATATGTATTTGATGTGTCCCATTTGCCAATGTAATGTGTTTGCATGTATCAGAATCTGTTTGCTACCTCTCAAACACTTAATAAAGCAACTGCACATTTGGAGGAGAGATCAAGTTTAGGCAGGACACAAATGATTAGATTTTGGTTGTGAAACAGATCTTGAGTTGAATACTTCTTGTTTACCTTGTCTGTTCTATTTTATTATTTTGTATTGTTCAGGTTTTATTTTTATTTTATGGCATTAGTATCAAGGAAATTAGATGTGTCTCTGTGCACATATTGGTTTTAATCTTAATCTAATCTTTATGGCAAGAAGCATAAAGGCAGGCTGCCTAGGGGAACCAGTACCTACCTCCATCATCAAACAGCCACCATACATCAATGGTTCCTTTAGGCTGTTTCTTCCGGAACTGAGAACTGGCCTCCGACAGCCTCTCATTCATCTTGGCCACCTGCGGGGGTGGAGGGCCGCACACTGACACTGAGAGAAAAAAATACAAGAAACGAGAAGTGGATGAGGGATAAGAACCGCAGGAGGGAATTTAATATATTGGCAAAGTGCGGAGAGTTAAGTTGGATAGGAAAACTAGCTCAAATCAACATTAATAGCTGACTCTACAACTCTCTCAGGTTTAATGTTACAATGAATGGGATCCAGATTGCATACTAACAACTGTCGCAGCCTTGTGTGTCAGTGTGTGTGTGTGTGTGTGTGTGTGTGTGTGTGTGTGTGTGTGTGTGTGTGTGTGTGTGTGTGTGTGTGTGTGTGTGTGTGTGTGTGTGTGTGTGTGTGTGTGTGTGTGTGTGTGTGTGTGTGTGTGTGTGTGTGTGTGTGTGTGTTGTGTGTGATGTAGAGACAAAGACAGATCGATGGAGAGGCGCTGCTGTCTGGGTTAAAGGGCCGCTCTTAAGGGATGCTCTTCAAACTGGAACAAAAGGGACCATATTATTGGATTACACCCTCAGAGACATCTTTAGTGGGAGTGCTTGATTAAATTACATCTCGATGGGAGTGAGGGAACGTTTCCAAAAAAATATGTGTGCCATTTGTTTCATTTGTTAAATGCAGGGTATCTCAGTGCAACGAGAAGCAGAGTGAGGTAGACACCTGCTTTCCCTACATAATAAAAGACCATACACATCTGCTAACTTTTCTTCAGATAGCTTTGATCGAAGCCTTTCTGAAATGTCAGCTAGGATTTGAACGCAGAGGCGCGACCTCTAGAGAGATATACCTCTTGTTGCGAGCACTTGCTGAGAGGATTTCCTGGACTTCCTGAACAGTCCTCTTGATTTCCCTCCGTTCGGTGTCATCTCATTGTCCTGTTGTTCCTTTGCTGCCTTCAGCATGTCCTCTGAAAGACAGAATCACATTTCCTGTTTTTGATAAAGACATCATAATTGTGTTACATTATTAGTGCTTATCTTTGCTGTTGTAAACATTTCTACAGAGGCAGATAACTGGTAGTTATTCTACCATCATATCTGTTAACTACCTGACCTTTATAAATTATTAGTAATCTACAGAATAAAGTGCCCTGGCTTATCAGTGTTATTTGTTCGGTTGTGGGTTGTAACAGGTCCAACAGCCGTGCACACTCTACTCGTTTATTTATTGTTTAATTTCTGTCACGAAGCCACCTCCTTATTCCTAGTTGTTGTGTTTCACCCTAACCTACAGTATATTTGTGCAATTTGCTTAAATTGTCCTTTACATAATTGTCATACTAATGCAGACATTCCTGTAGATACTGACCTTCAGCTTCCACAATGTGTGACACATCAAGGCCCTCATTCATCCTCAGCAATACTGTCCCGTACTCAAAGTCAAAAGCATCGCTGTCAAAAAAGAAAAAAGACAATGAGGACACCAGTGCGGCACATATCTTTATTTTTGGTAACGTTATTGTGTTATGTGCTTGCATTCCTTTATTTGTGACTTACTGCAGTATTCCCACATAACTCTGCACTGACTCTGCGCCGGCAATCCTCCAGTTTCTCTGGAAGCCTACCATCAATGTGTTTGGCTTCATACGGCCGAGACCAGAAGCCTGGAAGGAAAAGCACAACACTCAAAACATAAAGATAAAACCTTGAATCAGTTAAGTGAAGCAACACAGGCACAATGTTTCCCTGTGGTTGTAAAACCTGGATTTTTCATTAACTGGTGAAAGAAAGAAAACAACTCAAGACAACATGTCCTACACAAGCAGGACGTGGAGCTGTTTTACTGCCAGAAATTATGACCAGATCACTGAGCAGATCTCACTTTGTCTGCAGGGACTCGTCCAATGCGGTGTTAATCAATTACAGTTTTTAATCTGCTGTGCTGTTTGAAGTAAATCATCCTGACAATGAACCGAGGCCTTATCTCCAAAGCACAATGGCCAGAGCCATAAGACTGTTTTTCTGCTTCTTATTAACTCTTTCTTTCTACCTGCTACGAATGTTCTGCCAGATCCCTAACACAGTCCCAGAGTCATAACACAGCAATAGATACTCGCTGTGGTGAGGATGAAATGGGTCAATAAATCTTATTTCTCCAAAGTTTGAATTCCCAGTCTCCCTGTGATCAAAACTCACAGGTTACACATTAAGCGGATGGATTTGTTATGGGTATCAGCTCTGGCTTTTTCCATTTTCATTTGAGGAAATGTGTTGTTATCATGACCATACTGACCTGCAGCAGACTCTCAGTCCCTTCCCTGAAGCTGTCACAAGCCACAGCAGCGTAAAATGCCTTTCGCTTGGTCTTCCTAAGCCACAGCTGGTTCTTCTCCATGCCAGCGTTCAGCTCCTCGAGGGCCTCTGATCTCGGGCCCTGAAAGGATCACACCATACATACTTATGTGAGTGGAAGTGTTTGTGTGAGTGTGTTCGAGAGAGTAAGACGATGAAAAACAACTTTTTCATATTCATTAGACACAACTGACCCTAAACTGTGTTTTCAGGAAACCAGACAGTTCGTTTTTTTTCTCCTCCCTGCCTATTATTTCCTTGAATATCCATTTCATGTGAATTTTGCACTCAATGCAATTTAAATTTGCTCAGTGTGTACATATTTATTTGAATAAAAGGTTAATATATAAATGAATATTTGAGAAAAGATAATATGTGTGTCCTTGTTAAGATCCATTGCATTTGCCACTAATGAGATAACAATGTAATCTTACCACAAACACTTCACAGGTAAGACAGAGTCCATAGTTCTTGGAGAAGGAGTGAGCCAGGTCCAGGAGAGCCGGTCTGGCCCGCGCTGAACCTGTGAGGGCTAAGATCTGAGGCCTGAGAGAGACATAAAGATGTTACTAGGAATGTTTGGGATTCAGGGAATGTCATTTGATTTAAATACTTCAGCTATTTATATGTCACATTGATAAGGAAACATTTCAGTACAATGTCTCAGTCCAATATAATCCCATAGAACAGTTCGGCATATGATTTACATTTATGGTGCTTAAAGTTTCAGTTTTTGTCAACAAGAACTAATCATTATAAACTTTATCAAGGTAGAATGTATTGCAGAGCTATTGCATTGAATTGTATTAGATTGTGCAAGTGTACCAAATAAAGTACACAGTTGTGCAATGTAAACCTTTACCTGAAGTTCTTGACATGATCCTCCACACCAGAGAGGGACAGAGCGTTGCTGACGGCACTCACAAATGTCACCGCCTGCGTGGACGAACCCCAGTTCACATCTGGGGAGACAATGAGAGTCCAACAGGTTAGATCGAGCATGCAGGCATCATTAATGTATGTCCAAACATGCGAACACGCACATGCAGCTCACCTGGCTTCTTGACTAATACATAAATGTAGAGTAGGATTTCAATGGCGTATGTGAGAAGAGCAGCCCACCAGTTAATAACGAACATCACAACACAGCAGAGCAATGCGCCCACGAGAGATAGCCACATGTTGTAGTATTTATATGCCGGTCTCCAACCTGGAAAAAGCATGACAAAAGAAGCAACACATTGAGTAACTTCAGGCTCATGGACAAGTGATTGAAAAGACTGTACAGTCAATTTCTCTTAAACGTGATAGGTAATGTTAATCTTTCTGCACATTTCAAACATTAAAAGTCCTATTATATCATTCTGTCCTATGGCTGGAACCATGTTTTGATGGTGTTTTGATTTGCTATATTCACAATCACTTTTACTTAAATAAACTGAGGTATAGATGGATGGAAACATGTAGAATAAATTCATCCCACTGACAGAATGTTTAATAAGTTTCTTTGTCAGTAGAGACCCACCTGGAGACTTGGCGTAGGAGGCATGGAAGCAGGAGAAGTTGATGAGAGCATAAGATGCCAGGAAGAAGTTTGAGATGATAGGAGCGATGGTGTTGAGATTACCTGCAAAGACATTAAAAAGGCAAACATTCAGTCTAATTGTAATTCGACTGAGATTATTTTACAATGCATAAGAGTAGTTTGGTGGTTATGGGTAACATTGTTGCATTAATTTATCATTATAAAGTCAATGTTGATTGCACATTGCGTTAAGTTTGGTTCGCTAAAATTGTTGGTTTCTAGATGCCTTTCTGTCTGTCTGGGTTGCGTCTACCTTTCATTAAAAAAAAACCTAGACCTTTATCGCATCACTGCCCTGTCTAGTCTCGCCTTTTGCTAACTGGGAAACTCATATAAAACTATTACAGTAGCTATCTGTAGGTTGCAGAACAACCGGTAACATTAACTGTGGAAACTCTGCCCGTTGACAGACAGGGCAAAGAAGACAAGATGGACAGTCATAAAAAAAGTCTTTTTAAAACCTGCCTTCTTTAAAATGCTACCAGGTGTTCAACACTGCCTTTATCATAACACTGAGATCAGGATTTTTTGTTATTTGGGATTTTTACATTTAATTATTGCTTTGCTTTGTATAGCAACGTTAGCCATGTTGCTAGCATTAACAATCCTGCTAATGAAATATGAACAAGCAGATAGATCTTCTTTTCCATATTTGAACTTTTTTTGTTTGAACCTTTAAGGAAATAGTACAATACTTTAGTTGACAGAAATGAAAGACAATTTAACTGACCAACGAGAATGAAGGCCACAGAAATAAAGAATGTGAGCACATAGCCCCGGATTGGCTCGTTGTTCTTGCCATATCCTTTGGCGAAGAAGTGCAGGATGGTGTAGATGTTGTCTTTGCACAGTGCCTGACAAGAGACAGAAGTTGAAATCAATGCTCTAGTTGTAAATCATTGCAGAGTTCCTCTAAAACTTTGCATTGCAGTTGCAGTCATTTTTACAAAAATGAGGGGAGTAACTGACCTGGAAAACTTTAGGAGCACTGACAAGAGAAGCCAGAGCAGAGGAAAGGGTGGCTGAGAACGTTCCAGCAATGATGAGGGGGCCGAACCCAGACACGAAGGTCATCATCTGAACCAGGGAAAGTATTACAAAATGCAAGAAGAGCTCCTTGTGATGTGCAGATAGAATGTAAAAGAGTGTGTACCTGATTGTTGTTCAGCAAGCCATAAGGGCATTTAGTCTCTGCACAAGAAGAGAAATCATATCCAAGCTCACAAGCAACGATTGAGGTCCCATTGCATGGTATTGAACTGGTGATGATGTTAGTTAAGTTTCCTGTGGCATCCCGAACTACACAGGCAGCTGACCAATTAGAGAGAAGAACATATGCATTGCTTAGGTTTTTGTTCATGACCTCACATAAATACCTTATTTCCAATGGTTGTATTTTTTATTACAAAACAAAGAAAATATGACCCTACTTACAGACAGCGAGGGCTACACCCAGGTAGGTGATAGCAGTTATCACGATGGCCAGCAGTGTACCTTTAGGGATGGCTGCCTGGGGATCCTGTAAAACAAAGACATGACTTGCATAATGGTGACTATGAAGAGATATTAATACCAAAAAAATCAAAATCAAAATAGAACAGCTTCTGATTCTAGCCAATGAGTCATACAATACAATTTTTAATTTTGTTTTTATCCGCTGAGGCCTTCTGCTTAGAAATCACATCCATAGCACCTACTAATTTGAATGCATGGACTGTATGTAATAACCTCTCTATAAAAAATGTACCCGCAAGTCTCCAGAGATGTTGGCTCCAGCCAGGATCCCGGTTGCAGCAGGGAAAAAGATGGCAAACACTGAAAAAAAGCTCTCACCTTCCCTAAAGTCTGGAGTAAAATTCTCTAAGAAGATTTTCGCTGTGAGCATGGGAAGAGAGAAGGAGAAGGATCTTTAGGTAAAGAGTACTCTGTGAATAAGTCAAACCTTTTCCAATGAATGTGTATTGTTTTGTAAAACCCACAGTTATAATCGAAGATGCCTTGGGATTTCTTTACCGGGGTTGCAGGAATGAAGGTTCCTACAAATACGTTCACTATAGCCAACAGCAAGATAATGAGTAGAAGAATCTGGGCCTATGTGGACAGAAGATTAAAACAGATTAGTTATGGTTGGACGTTTCACCGAAACAAACTCAGAGATTATCCAACAACCAGAATTATCTTCCACCTTGGCCTCCCACTCCATTCCAGCAATTGATATGGCCAGTAGCAACACCACCGTAATACATCCAATGATCCTGATGTCATTTATCTCATCCACCATGATGGCAGCATTTTCCTAAGTGGGGAGAAGGAGCAAGGATAAGTGTACAGTCAAATATGTGTGAGAGACATTTCTATGTGTGAGAGACATTCACTGAACATCACCCACCTTGAGCAAGTCGACCACGGTCTCAGAAAATCCCACCACATACATGGATACAGCAACTGCATTGGCGAAGGCGAAAATTAAACCAATCGACCCGCCAAACTCTGGTCCCAAACTGCGAGATATCAAGTAGTAGGCCCCTCCTAATATGACAAAATGAAGCACGCACATTATAGATAACACTGGTGGATGATTAATCACCTCATCACTTCTTTATTGATTTAATGTCAGAGCAAGTTTAGAGGGCTGTAAAACAGAGAAAGGGCTTTAAGAGGTGACATTCAGGTACGTTTTGAGCCATGTGTCTTTATCTATAAACTGTCCTCCTTTCTCTCGGTCAAAGACGTTATGTCAGGATGAGTGTGTGTGTTATCTTGGGCTATACATTTATAAACAATCTTTTAACAGCCCTTCACAGTGGCTCTGTTGTATAAGTATCCATTAAGAATCAAGTATTTAGGAAAATGTTGCATTATCTTACCTCCTCTGACCACACCATTAGTACAAATGGCAGACATGGAAAGGCCAGTGATGGTGGTGACCACACAGCTGAGAAGAATGACCATAATTCCCAGACCTGAAATGCACACAGATAAAAGCTCAAAATCATTGTAATAACTACTTACTAAAGCACTATATTAAATACGTAGGCATAACACATTTTCATGGCAAAATGAAACCTTTCTCCCCACAGTCACCTCTAAAGACAGAGAAAGTCAAAGTCCTGGAGGCTATAAGTTAAGGCTGTCTGCTGTACCTGCTCAGCCAACTGCCTGCAGCGTAGTTCTGCTTCTCACAACCTTTAGTTACACTGCATGAATAAAAGCTGCTGTTCGATCGATACTTTCTTAAGCTATGAACAAAATCATAAAGCCATTCAATACACACACACACACACACACACACACACACACACACACACACACACACACACACACACACACACACACACACACACACACACACACATACACATCTTTGTCTGGCCCTTTAAGTAGAGTTTCAGGGAGTTTAGATCATTATGGACCTAAATAATGTTTGTTTACTTCAAACTGTCCTTATTCAATCACGTCTTGCCAACGACTGGAGGACTATTTATTATCCTTATTTGTCTAAACTTAGAATTAGGTTACATCTGAGTATCTGTCAGGAATGACATGTCTATGGGTTGCATTTGCGAGAAAGGCAATTCAAAACATCAAATGATTACGTTTTTTTTGTAATATAAATCTTGGGCACGTATAAATAACTGTAAGTAACTTGTCTTTTCTGACAAACACTAATCCTTATCTCACTCACCCCAGCCTGCCTGACCAAAGATCCAGGACAGACGGATGAACAACATGACACCCCAGATGTTCAGCATGCATCTTATCTGTAAAACAGAAGGACAAATGGAAACAAGTTCATGTTAATTAGTTGCATACTTCAACATAGAAGCATCTTTACAAGAACTTAGCTAAGTACAAGAACTAAGCAGCACAAAAACTGTTTGGGGTTATCTTCGTGCCAGTAGCACAAATCATCAACCAGCAACTGGAGTAAATGCAAACATCTCCCAGACTCAGTTTCCAGAGCCCCCCTGGACCCTGCTGTGTTATAGACACACATAGCCTCCTCTTGCCAGGTCACAGTTATGTAAAGAGCTTGCTTCCATAAAGTGCGGGGAGTCCATCATGACCCTGCATAACTCACCAGGACGCCCCTTATCCAGCCAAACTTTACTGGTCCTTTGTCAGTGGGAACGGCAGACTCCAGATCCTCTTCATCGTCCTTTTCATCGTCCTTTTCATCGTCCTCCACAGTGTCCGGCACAGAGATCGCTCCATTCTGTTGGGAAAATGTAAGGGAAAGGAAACATGTAAACTTGTGTCTAAATAGACCTAACTGGGATGGGTTTATGATAATTGTGCTTTTAGCATTATTGCTGTTAATATACATTTTTCAATGTATGAGAAAGTTAGAAAGAGGGTATCATTTTAAGAGATGGACGGTGTGTTTTCCTTTTCGGAGAGGAACCATGCTGGTTTGTAGTGAATGAACATTGATAAAGCATTTGCAGAAACGTTATGAAGATTAGTTAGTGAGACCTCTGATATGTGTTTAATTTACTGAAAGACAGAGATTATGGCAACAAGTTGACAACATTTTTGTTGCAGTAGTTATTGAGAAAAAGTCTGAGACTACTTGGAACAGGTAACTTCATTTGTATATAGTTTAAGAATTAAACACATCATATTTTTAGTAACACAACTATGAATTACCTTTGTTTATTCTTCTCAGACGAATAAAACATGTTGTCAAGATAATGATGATGGGTGATGTATGGCATTTTTGCCTTGCACAGTTTTAAACTGGAATGACACATAGTTTCATTATGTGCAGAGAAAGTATGCTCAATCATCTGTCTGTTTTTTCACCGTTTAGAAATGCTAATGTAGTTCAACTTTTAAAACCCAAATGACCTATAACCCCAACTCTTTTGCAACACAAGGCAGTATAATGGCCTAATAAAAAAGCACTTAAGCTCTTTAAGTGTGTCAGTTGCTGTTGATCTCCAGAATGTAACTTTCGGTGTCCTTTGTAGTTGTACAAGTCTTTCGGTCTTAATTTAATGATTGAACAGTCAACACTGAAAGTGATGACGTTTTAAATGAACAATCAACTGTAAAAGATCGGATTTACTCTGGAGTTTTTGACCTGAGTGAATGGACTGTGTAGGTGAGACGCAGAACAAAAGCTGCAGCAAAATAGTCAGTGAATTGAAATTAGGACTCAGGGAGAAAAACTGCTGTAAAAAACTTTCTGCAGAAGGTCAGACTGAGTGCAAACCATGTATTTCAGGAAAAAATAACAAAATAACATATATGACGAGGACCTGAATCATTCACATTTACCAACTTCACAGAAATACAAGCACTCACCTTCTGAAAGACATCGTGGAGCTCCTGCAGAGATGGTCTCACGGCCCGGTGGCCGCTCACACTGCCTGCATTGCGGTAGAAGTCAATGTTGGGCAGCCGGTCCAAAGTGTCGTGACCAAAAGCACTGACCACCGAGGGCCGCACCGCCCGGTGCTCCTCATACACCGGAGGTTCATCCAGATTAGAATCATAAGCGGAGTTAACGTGCTCTCCGCTGTTGAGCCTCTCCATCAGGAATACTGAAGGAGGTTCTCAGATTTAAAACAGACGTGTGGGTCTTAAAGTCTTCAGTCATCCAACAGTGTTTCAAAAAGCAGAGCACTGCATCAACTGGTGTGGTTAACCTTGTGAAATGAAATATATGCTGGTAGGGTTATAGAAATATCTTCTGCTGCTCCCAAGTTGTGGTGCATAAACTGGGTTTGTCTCAGATGGCCTACCTTTATACCCTGCATCCCAGGGTCAAACACTGGCTGCCAGCTATTGGCTGACTCTCTGGATCAACCCTCAGAAAACTCAACAAGGGGTGTCAAAAATGTCCTTGCTCCATCCCAGGGGACACAAAGGCATTGCTTAACGATTAACCAAGTCATAAACACCAAACGAGAGATAAAGGCGCTCATTGCCTGAGTTCTGGAGAATTGATTACTAATATTATTGTCGGTGTGCAGGCAACAGCACATGTAGTCCTGTTGTTGCAATATATATGGGGCTATGGATAGTATTTCCTCAGACCCGTTGGCCCTTTAGATGAATCATCAGGACATATCCACATGGAAGTTCCCACCAGAGGAATATAAAACTATGTAGGAAAAGTTTCAAGGTTACAGATTCTTCAAAGGGTGCGTTACTGGGGAAGAAAAGGTTAAAACTAATATGGGATGATTTGATATTAATAACATATATGCCAGTTTGTTTTGGACAAAGCTAAAACTAATTTGATCTGTTTCTGTGATCAATTCTATGAAGATTATTAAGTTTTCCATAAAACCTAATATAGTTCAATAGCAATACAAGTAACAACAACCTCCAAAATGTGCATTAAGGTAAATCAACCCCTCTCTAAACTTACTCAATAACAACATTACAACTTTCATGGAGGGAGGATTGGTTAAAGGGATTGTTGTGTTAGAGTGAATCAGTTCTTCTGAGCTGCACCCAATAAATTGGCTGAGCACATAAGCAATAGGATATAATCAATAGATGTGTGTGATAACAAGAGGGAAATTAATCTTAGATATTGTGCACATAACAGTTATGTAACTGATTGAATAAACATTTCCTCTAATCATTCTCTTTGCCACAACGTGTTTACAGGTAAAGTTGTTGGGTCGGCTAACACAGAAGAAATGGCTGTATTCATGAGGGAAATGGCAGTTATGCCGGAGGCACTTTTTCATTGCCACATGACTTCTAAAGTGCCTTGAAATGTTCTCTTAACAGGTACACTTCCTTATTACTGATACACCACAGTGATTTATGCACACATTGAAAGACAGAGTTATGACTTCAAATCTGACCTTGGATGTATTGCAGGCTGAGAAAAATACTCCAGCACTTGTTTTTATGTGCAAATTGAAAGGAGGCAATCAATTTCACAATGCTTATCAGATTCAGAACACAGTAGTTCAACGTTGTTGCGATTTTCTACAAGAACGATGCTGACTGAGTCATGCTCACAAAGAACATTTTCCACATGGAATGTAATATACAGCTGTTTTTTTTTTTTAACCCTCTGCTTTTCTTTTACTTCTCTGCAGTGGCGGTGCCAGAGTATTTTTGTTGGGTAATCTATGGTAGGGCTAACCCATACAGTGGTGGGGCTCAAGTCAGTATTTGCAATGTAATTACATACACGCTATATCGCCCCCTTGACAGTGAAATGCCACACTTGAGGTTTAGATTATTTCCCTGTCTCAATCAAAATGTAACTGTATGAAATAAAACGGCACATTTGTCTTGTAGTAAATAAAAAGGGATCACTGTGAACTGTGAACTGTGTGTATGATAGTACACGTTGAAGATCCAATGGGGATACTGAATGGCGGTTCCGATTGATCTCAATCAGTAAGGCATGACGCAGACCCAACGTTTCGTTGCTCTGATTGGCTGTAGGTCTATTCAAATTGCATTATGATCTGACCGCGGCCGCACTGATATTATAACGCCAGAGAATTTCCACACCTTTAGTGTATAAAACTCCCCCACTACTTAGACTATTCCTTGCACTAAGCCCGAATGGTCTCAACCATATTGCATCAGTAACGTGCACTTGTTGTAACAGCACGATCAGTTTGTGTGTTGTGGCAACCCAGTCTCATGGCATTTCGTGTTCACCAACACGATTTTTAATCTATTGATTCGTGTTCACCAACACGATTTCCCCCTTTTTTCGTGTTGCACAGCACGATTTTAAAAGCAATGTATTTCTACTGGTAATGTGTTTCGTGCCTGCAGCACGTATTTTTCTCCGGTCGGGTCGTGGAAGACCGGAAGCTGTGTGGTTCATAAAAATATAATTTCTGACTTTTGTTGCCGTCTGTGAGGAAAATAAATGGGGCTGAGAGCCTCAAAATACTGAAATCTGTATTTTTTAAATCTTTTTTTCCTTCTAATTTGTTATTCTTTTCAAAATAACACACTGTTATTTACTCACCAATAACACACAATTATCCTTGCTTTTATTTATTGGTTTAATTCCATAATCTCTGGCTTTTTTGGCGTACTTCAGGAACTGAATTTCAAAATAAAAATAACCGGAAACAGACGTAGGCCTATAAGGGACATTTCGAGCATCATTGCGATTGTCAACATTTCTGAGTTTAGGATGGCCGAAGACACTACACTACCCATAATCCCCAGCTATCGTTTAGGACTACAGTCCCCGTGATTAATCTTCAAACTCGGGGATTGGATGTTGGAGTGGCAGTGCGCCAAGGTTACAACGAGCGTCAAACAGCTGTTTGAAATGGAACGAAACCACGCCAGACTATCCAAAACTGGAATCGAACGCCCCCCCCAGAACTACACGCTGGCTATTGTGTTTCGCAAAATGTTCTATGGAACATCTCTACTGAACATTTTTCGTTTTTCCCACAATTAGAAGTTGCCAGTATTAAACACATTGGTGTTATCAAATGTAAAACATATAATTAATAAATGGGTGAAAATCGCTTGTGTCCATAATGCGCAGCATTAAATACCCACATGACAGCTCATTGTTACTTTGTAATTCTACTCCACTACAATTCAGAGGTTAACCTGGTATTTTTACTCCACTACACTTATTTGAGTTACTTTGCAGATTCTGATTAATGATGTGAAATATAAACAACCCTTAAATTAGACTTTAGTTACAGTAAAATTCAGGTAAGGTGATTGTCAAGTCAAGTGCCAACAATCAGGAGAGATATTTGATAGTTGGTGCTTGTGACGAAGGTAACTTTGTCACTATGGACTGACTGCTTCAGGCCGGGTAATTGTGTGCACCTGGTGTCCTGTGTTGTCTCCTCCCCCCCTCACCTGTGTCTTGTTGTGCTGATTAGTGTGTGTATTTAGGCTCTGTTTCCCTGTCTGTTGGGAGGCTGGTAGTGTGTGAGATCCTTGTGGCTGGTAGGATGTGTGCACAGGAACAGCAGGATTGAGGCTGTGTGCACAGGAACAGCAGGATTGAGGCTGTGTCCTGTGCTCAAGTTGAATAAATGCCCACGTCGGGTTATATTTTTGGACGTTCTGCCTCTGCTTCCTTGCTTGGTCTGGGCCGCTCAACGGTCAGCTTCTCACAGTGCTTGAGAAGACTAACAATTTATCTGCAATTGACATGAATGGAAACGAGTAATAAAGTATATTCATTACTCGTTATTCTCTACTAATAGTTAATTAAAGACTGTATATTATGGCTATTTTGCACATCCCTTTCAAGATTTCAAGATGTTCAAAGGTTTATTGACATAATCATATACACAACTACGGTGTATGCAATGAATGAAAATCTTAGGTCACAGGTTCCTCAACAGTGCATTACAAGACATCTATCAATATGTGTGTACCTCCACCATTAAACTGTCATATTCTGCACATTTCTTATTACTATTTACATGCATAAGAGTATAATTCATATGTATAATTTTATACATATGAATTGTACTATGTTGAAGCACTTATTTTAACTGATAGTTAAAATAAGTGCTTCAACATAGTTAACATTGCAGGAAAGCAATTATGTTAAGTACTTTGTCAGGCTTAATATTTATCTGTAGATAGATACCCCCAAAGTTTTTTTCTTATTTAAAAGAAGACCTTCATCTAAAGTATTATTTAATGTTTAAATAAAGGTTAATTCGTTTTTCTCTTTTGCACCTCCTCCTATTAATATCTTTGTACATCCTGCACTAAACTGTTTTATTGTAGAGATCACTTATAGTATCTTCTTGATTTTTTATATTCTATATTTCTATCACAGACCTTCTACTTTCCCCCTTCTACTTTCCCCCTATGAAAGTATGTAATGTTTTTTTAATCAAATATAACACATAAAAACAATAATTCAATAACGTGCTTTAACCACTAGGCGGTGCACACAAGGTACACACAGCCATAATAACTTTGTATTATTAGTGTAGGACACTTATGTATGTACAACATCTGAAGATGTGTAGTTTTATTCATGCTTTCACATCATTTTACAGCATATTGCTATACTATTTCAGACTCAGTATTTACATTCTTACATTCAAAGAAAATCAGTAATATCTTTAAAAACTACAAGTCCTTTTATATCAGCTGTGCACCGTTATGGTGTAAATATAACCTATCTATGAATTAGATCAAATGTAAAAGTCAGCCGAATTAGTGTTGATACTGCAAGGAGACGTATTGTGTGAAGAGAAATTGAAGATGTTGTTTAATTGTTGATATATTTATGATCCACGTCAAGTATTCAGTTTCGGCGGCATTTCTTCCAGTTTTTCCAAAGGTCTTCTCATCAGGGCTCTATAAATAAAGAACTACGGCAGATCTGTAATATGTAATGCAGCCGAACCGTGTATTACAATGCCGTTATGTGATGACTTTCAAAGAGAAAAACAAGAACACTCGGAATTAAGTATTCTTTTATTCTTTTAAAATGTTTTCCGGATTTCATATCATATAAATACCAAATCCCAGCATACATTGCGGCTAAAACATCCAATCAGCGAGCTTAAACCATAGCTGAGGATCTTGGGTAATCGCTAGAAATGCCTCTGTTTCCGGTTATTTTTATTTTGAAATTCAGTTCCTGACGGACGCCAAAAAAGCCAGAGATTATGGAATTAAACCAATAAATAAAAGCAAGGATAATTGTGTGTTATTGGTGAGTAAATAACAGTGTGTTATTTTGAAAAGAATAACAAATTAGAAGGAAAAAAAGATTTTAAAAATACAGATTTCAGTATTCTGAGGCTCTGAGCCCCATTTATTTTCCTCACAGACGGCAACAAAAGTCCGAAATTATACGATTTAAAATTAAAGCAATAATTGTGGCTTGATATTGAGTAAGAACATGTTTTTATGAACCACACAGCTTCCGGTCTTCCACGACCCGACCGGAGAAAAAGACGTGCTGCAGGCACGAAACACATTACCAGTAGAAATTCATTGCTTTTAAAAAATCGTGCTGTACAACACGAAAAAAAGGGGAAAATCGTGTTGGTGAACACGAATCAATAGATTAAAAATCGTATTGGTGAACACGAAATGCCATGAGACTGGGTTGGTTGTGGACACGACCCGTATATTTTCGCAAGCCGTGTTCTCAACATTTAGGATTTTGCTTATTATTTAATTGAATTTGCTTACTTCAAGATCATTTTTCATGGTGGGGCTAAGCCATTTCTTGGTATGGCTGTAGCCTGTCTTACAGTTTTTCTCGATTGCTAACACACTAAAATGCTACATAAAGCACAATTATTTTAACTGACACTCAAAGAGCAAAACATCGGCTCAAATCTCCAAAACTCTAAACACGTTTTCAGCTTTTCACACAATTTGCAAATCAACATGGCACTTTTTGCAAACCACTGCACACGTTTCTCCATGTAAAACACAGGAATCTGACATAAAGTCACGTGTTAGCTGGTTTAAAACACTGATATTCAAAATGCCTCACACATGGACCAATGATCAAGAAACACGTTCCACCTCTGGCCCTGACTAATCACAGGTTGGCAGGGGCATGACGTGAGCCTCATCTGATTGGTCAATCCCTCCATTTTTTTTTCACCAAGGGAAACCAATTTCGGCTGGCCTCCTCTCGCAACAGAGAGTGCAATCTACTGTTTCACCATAACATCTAGAGGGGCGCTGTTTCACTCTTTGTAAAATACTCAATGAGAATGGGGGATAGACGGGCCGGCAGCAACTACAACAAAGAATTTCCGAAACTAAACTAAGTGTTTTTATTTATTTATTAAAATTATAACTACAATCCGAAAAAACAGGGGAAGCCTGGCTTCCCTTGGCCTCCAAGAGAAAACGCCACTGATTATTACAGTGCTTAAGTGAATCCACAATTAGGAGCACTGATTGATATGGAGTTATTTTGAGTTCTTGAGTCTTGTTTCGTGCTACACTGCAGTTGTCTTACTGCAGATAGAGATCCTCAGACCCTGCTGACACTCCCATAGTCTGAATTTGAGAATGAGGTGATTACTTTTTTATTTTTGAGGGATGGTAGACTTTTGTATGCTGTGCTTGAATAAATTCAGAGTGCAGTGCTCCTCTGAGATCTGTTGAGCATACATGTTGAATCTTTGGCAGCAGCTGCATATGTTCCAATTTCTACAGAACAAGGTAATTTGCACAACGTCCAAAGGGCTCAAAATATGCAGATAAAATCCCAATACAGAATTCCTCAACCCTGCTGTTCACTGCAACATGAAAAAGTGATTAAAAGCAAAAGTGCAGATACCAGCAGTCCGGATACCGAATACTACATCCTAGAGAGCTGAATAGTTGATGCACATCTCAGGCATACACTCCGATCAGCATACATCTATCTGTCAATCACAAATACAATGAAATATTTCCAGTCACTTATTATTATGTATGCTTCGTTATAGAAAAACCTATTAAACATATCACAATTGTTAAACTAAAATCTTTATAGTGACAGATAAATAGATCTCATTACGTTTTAAATGATAAAGGTAAAGGTCAGTCAATAACTAGGTGTAGGGTTAAAGGCTGGCAAGTCAAGTGATCAAATATAAGATTTACTGTCCCACAGCCTGGACTCAACACTAAATGATACGCCTGCTGTGTAAAAGGCACCTTTACTCTTTTTTGAATTGTTCAATTTGATAATTATCCATAATATTTACATATATTTTTTTATTGAAAAATTAAGACATTTTTTAGAATCATTTTTTTAAAGAAATCTGCAAAAAAGTGTGTTATTAAAGAAACTAGAATATATTTTTGGGCCGTTTCAAATCAATTAAAAGTAAATTATTAAGCATAATAGTTTATACTATAGTCTCACTAATAACTGATATGAAGCAGTAAGGGACATCTAGGTTAATCATTGATTTATCCACCCATGGGTTTTCAAAGGTGTTCAACAGGGTCTAAAATCCAACCCAGCCTTAGCTCTGGCTTCAGATTTGATCTGAGGGCTTTGAATTAAGATTTCAAGCCTGTGTCCAGCTTAACACCATGACGGTATTTGACGAGGGACAGTTCCTTTCCGCTTTCTCTACATCTGCAGGAGGGGCAGAATCTATTTTATCAGGAGAGTAGTGTGTTATTTTTATAGTTATATTAAACTGAATTACAAAACATAGCCTTATTATTAATACTAACAGTAATTAAAAAACATATTGGCTAAAATATTCACCATTTCATTGACGTTATCACCTCAAGCTATTTTTGGTATATTACGGTACTAAAAGTTGCATTAATAGTATATTACAGAGCTGTTTGGATAACTTGGGTAATAGAAAGGCCATTATATCTCCTCATCTTATCACAGCAAATCAAGGACATAGCTTGTGAGGTCCGAAGACCACAGGTAATAAAGCTGATGATTGATAACCAGCAAAGCTAAGGTTCACTATTCAGTTGACTCATTGGTCATGTAAGAAAGATTCTGCTTTGCATTAATATCCTAATAATTCTGTGTCTCTATACGAAGGAAGTTAACAAAAGATGAATATTTCTTATCGTTTATATTGTTCCTGATATATATTCGATGCTGGCAGAGGAATATTACTCTAAATAGGCATACTATTACTGTAGGCCCTTTTAAAAATGTGACTCACAATTATGATGGGATGAGGTTCTCTATCTTTATATAAATCAAGTTCTGCGAACATACACATCGAGAAAAATACAAAGCAAAGCAGACACATCTGTTAATATTTGATAGATTTATAACACCTTTTTACAAGTTGGTTTGTTCTTCGTCTAAGATTAGTGAGAGCAGGCACAGGAGGAAAATGGCAGCGTTTTTTTCCACTGAAATAGATTTCAGATAAGTATGTCATATAGGTGACAAAGACAATGGTGCAATAATGATTGCATTCCTGACAAATTACGTGTCGAGAAAGGAGTGCATGATGTCCTGGCTTCTGAGTGTGAACTGGCCACATCGATGATGGACAACAAATACCAGTGTTTAAAAGCAGAGAAGATAAAAAAAGTTTCACATTTCCATCAAGAGGAATTGTGAGCCTCTACTCTGCCTCTGACCTACATTGTAATGCTTTTTGTATGATACAAACATTACTTCCTTGTTAAACGTGATCCACAGATTTAAAAAAGCAAACATTTGACAAAAAACATTTCAAAGTGAAGAAATTCTATTTATTTTACATCATTGAATCAAATCTATATCATGGAGAATTATCTACCATCATCTGTGCAAGCACCAGGTCAGGAGATGAATTATCTGTCATCATGATATGCCATACACACGCTCGGACACACACACATATACACACACAGTTGCTCTTATGTTTCTAGATGAAGGCACATAAACCCATTGAAGGTCACAAGGCAGATTCACAGCACTAAGGAGAAACTGTATACCGTAGAAATTAGCAAAGGAACATTCTAGACTTTGACAAGTCTGCCATATTACAGGATCTCTGTTTAGGACTGTCCTGTCTTCCTCTGTCTGGCAGCAAGAGCGCAGGTGAGAAAGGGTGAAGATGGCTGAGAAAAGGGTGTTCACGTCCAGGGCTGACAGACATCCCAGCCCATTTTTCCATGTGACATTTTCTTCTGCAGACACATAGTGAGAGTTTATCCTTGTCATTAGAAAACTAGCAGCGAAGAGCTAGAGAGTCCTTTAAGTTTACAATCCTCTTTCCCCTTTAACAGTTATTTGGCTTGATCACATCAGCCAACAATTTGCTAACAATCTGAATAATTGAGAGTCCATTAATCAACATTATACAGACATACTGTCAAAGGTAAACAGTTTCTTTCACTCAGACATGTAATCGTGGCAACATACGGTATACCATCACTCAAATACAACAGCAGTCCAAACTCTGAGAGTTGGTTTTGCATCATTTAGAAACAGTAACACCATAATGTAAATCACAGTTTGTTCAGTTGCATTTCATTGCATGTGTCCGCGGAACAGACCATCCTGTACACACACACACACACACACACACACACACACACACACACACACACACACACACACACACACACACACACACACACACACACACACACACACACACACACACACACACCACACACACACACACACACACACACACACACACACACACACACACACACACACACACACACACACACACACACACACACATACACACACACACACACACACACACACACACACACACACTAAGCAGCAGCAGCAGCAGCAGCAGCAGCAGCATTCCTTTGGATCACCAACAGATTGGATTTAATTAGTCCACAAAACACAAGCTTGACACAATACCCTGTATCCAACCATTCAGATTCCTGTGCAGAACAGCTATGCATGCAGAGGTGCAACCGCTCTGTTTCCCACTCTGAGTTCACATAAGGATTCTTGTCCCTGAGTCTTCAAAATACATCTGAATAATCCCACTGCACCCTAATTCCCCACACTGTTCTAAAGCATCCACCTCTTATCCTCTACAGACATTCAACTTGTAAGTATGGGTTAAAGGGTGCTTCAGCCGTTTCTGTGTAAATCGATGAGCTGAAATGCAGACCCCCTGGCAGAAGGGCGATGAAAATGACACAGGATCTGCATCACACTCGCTCAGACACGCAAACCAGATGTGTAATCACATACAGTAGAGAGGATCCACACAGGCCCTGAACCAAAAGTGCACACACATACAAAAAATACACAGCTTCAGTCTCTTAGTTTGGTCCATCACAGAGAGAGGTGTGTCAGGTGCAGTGGTTGTGCAGGGCTGTGGCCTGTGTGTGTTTGAATATGTGCAAGTGTATTGGCGTCCATATGTCTACATGTCTGTGTTTCTAGGCATTTTAGTTTTTTTAATACATCTATGGATGTGTGTTTCCCTGTGTTAAGTGAGAGCATACTCAAATGTCCCTTTCTCCAGCCCCTCAATGCCATCAGCCCAGTTGGAAGAGGACATACTGCTGTAAGGGTCCAGCAGGATCCTGAAGCACCTTACTATGAGCAGCCCCAGGAACACCAGCAGCATCCCCACGAAGGCAAACGCTGTCTTCTGCTCCAGAGTCAGGGAGTGCGCCATCATGTCGTTTCCGCTCATGGCAGCAAGGGAGTGGTTGTCGTGGACGCTAGACATGGTAAACCAACATCTAGTTGCCTCATCTCGCCTCTGATGGTGTCAGGCGTTTAGAAGCCTGCATGTTACCTGGACAGGGATTACATGATGGCTTCAGATTAGTGCTGTTTATTGGGCAGAGAGAATCCATTGAAGAACCTATTTGAATATACCGCTTAATGCATAATGTGTGTAAGCTTTTTTTTACAGAAAATACACAATTCAATGAGCTGACCATGAAATGTGAAGGGTTACAGGTATCTAAAAATAGCTTATTTTTAATGTGCTATCAAACTGCTTCCTGCCTGCAGACTTCGATCTCTCTCTCACTCTGCGCCTGTGGGAATTTTGCAGAAAATGACAAAAAGCAAACATGAACAGAAGAGTCAAAGACACTGCAGGAAAATGGGTTCAATAACAAGAGCCAATACCAGGGATTCTTTCCATTAAGTCAGGATAGAATTACAGTTTGTCGCAGTGCATATCCAGATGTTTAACATAGGCAAAGCGCTGAAGTATCAATGAAAACGTAAAATCTCATGATGATGTGATGTATGTTTGGTTTAGAAGAGAGGGCTACCTGTTGCGTGCGAGCAGATGCCTGCCAGACTGCATGATTCCATTAAACAAGAAAGCGACGGTGACAAAACTAATTCACAATATTGGTGTAACCACTCAAGTGGAAGTCTGCTTCTGTCATCATTTTTCATCCCTAATCTTTCCCGTGAACACAAGCAGCAGGTGGATTTAGTTTAGAGCAAGGGAGGGGGCTTGGATGAAAGAGTGAGGGTACATACAGACAGAACTGGGATAGACAGGCAAGGGAGAAGGAAGTAGAACGAGGGGAACACTGCACAAGTATGCATGGTGAGGGAGTCAGGGAGGAGAGAGGAAGGGAGGGAGGTAGGGTGAAAGACAGAGACTGCATTGACAGATAGTAAGGATGTCTGAGGAAGAAAAAGCAGCCATCTCACCGTCATTATCGTTCCATCCTCACAGACCTGTTGCTGCTGTTTCTTGTGAACAACTCCTCTTTCGTGCAGCCCTGAGACGCATATCCATTAAACCATCCATCACTGACATACTGGATGTTTTAGGGTAACCTCTCATCCAAACAAAAAGCTAGAAAGAAACGGAGACGCAAGGGGAGAGGCTGGATCAAGCTATGATATGTGTCTCTTCTCAGAGATAGAGCTCCTCTCCTCATGCTCCTTTTCTTGCTGCCTCCTACTCATTATCATTCTGTTTCTCTATGTCTCCCTCCTGAAGCACGCACGCTTGCTCCTGCTGCATGGCAACCACTTGTTAGTCTCACTTCTGTCATTCACAACATACCCCTCCTCAGCAACACCAGGACGGATGCAGCAGCATAAACAAGTAATCCGCCTCTTTTTCCCCTGGCTTATTTGGCATTTCTAAAAATGACTCCACCAAAATGTGACAGGAATAGCAGGGCTTTGCCAACACAATGCTGCCTCTCACTGATCCTGGTCAGTAAATGCTGCTGCAAAGGTATTTTAGGTGCAACACAGCATTATTCTTTAAGCCCGGTTTGATGTTGTGTTTTTAATTGATGCAGTGTGCTGTGTTCAAATTGAATTAGCCCCTCTGCTTAAAGGCTTACGAAGGAAAGCTCCCTGGACAGGATGAGAGACTTACTTTAGTAAACAAAAGGCAGACAGCAGGTAATCTGATTGCCCACTGTAACACAGTGTAATGCAAATTCATATCAGCCATGTCGGTTTAATCACAGTGGTGCAGTGACTCTGATTCAAGGATAAGGCATGCCATGAGGGAGAGGGTCATCACTGGGGTGTGATGTGAAGCAATTTCTAATGGATGAAAAGAAGCTTATTTCACTTATTGTTTACGTCAATAGCAGAAACATTCCCTGGGAGTTTGAAAGAGAGGAGAAAGGTCTTATTCACATTTATATTCGCTTCAAAGTTATATTGTCCTTGTTTCTTGTAGCCCTGCTGTTTGGCTGTACTGTGACTTGTCGACGAAGCCAGCTACTTCATTTATATCTCCCATTTACTTCAAGGACAGTTGTTGCTAAATAGATGAAGAGATGTCACACTGCAAAGACCATGACATTGTAAGACATTATACGTCATTGCCCTCATCAATTGTAAAGACATGGTCACAGCCCAATAGTGTTTGGTTATCAGTAATGATGAGTGTGTTATTATTAGCAATCCAAAACAGTGAATTTGCTGTCAGAGATGATTGAATATGTCCATTCATTTGAAATTATACAGAAGTTCAACGACTTACAATAGTATTTCCTTCTTAATTGTCTTTAAAATGACTGTAAGCACTCTTTTATATGTGTGCCAAGAGATGTGCTTTGGACTCTCTTGGCACTGGAAGATGAATGTAGGCCATTTAAACCTGTTGCATAAAGCGTATTAAAACACTTGAGTGACCATAGGACAAACGGATAAAGTTTGTTACTCTTTTATCTAAGCCAGACAACAGGTCAGGAGCAAACTGATATTGAGAACTGTAAAACGAGGATTGAACTGCTCTAGCGGTATCCTCTCAAATGTCATTGAACTCTACTCCCCACACCTGAGTGATATACAATCTGTACAAGAGAGTACTAAGTTAGCGTTGAAAGATTTGAATATTTATAATACTTTATTGGGCCTCCCCATTAGCCTTACTGCTGCAATTTGAATCATCCTATAGCCGACAACTTAACTAAATGCACGTGGAGGTCTTTCTTTTTAGAATAAATATAAATATTTGCAATATTGTAATTAAAGACAGATTTCCAAAGTGATTAGAAATATAGCAGGAGTCGACAGTAAAGCCATTAAATATGACGATAAAAATGTTCTGAGCAAAATCTCAGAAAGCACCAATGTGTATTAGTAGCATCTAGTGGTGAGGTTGCAGATAGCAACTAGCTGAATGCCACTCCACTTCTACGTTTGGAAGCCTGTTGAAGAATCACAAAGGACCTCAGCAGGTAATATAATAATGCGAAAGGGCCCTCTCAAGAGCAATTATTTAATTTCACTGTTTCACAACATTGTGGACTCTGATAAATACTTCTCTCTTCCTGTATTAATATGAAGGGCCCCTTCAGAAAACACAAGAATGTTTATGTTCATGTGAAATCATAGTGAATATTATATTCCATTACTGCCAAAAGTCAATGTAGGTGCAAAGAAGGACATGTTGCAAACTGTCAATGACAACCATGGATCATGCTGACCCGTAACAAAGCAGGGAAGTTAATCTTTAACATACAGTTCAGTACAAGTATTACTCGATACATTTAAGAGGTCAATAAACTGATAATACATTTACTTGATTGTTATTTTTTTCTCAGATAGATCTTGAGACTTTCCTGCTACATTAAGAGCTATAGGTAGCCTACCTATTGAAAAAATAAAGAAATAAGGTCAACAAGTTCTCTAAACAAATAAAAGGTTTTCTATACAACAGTAGGGTACATCAGATTTATTAAAAGATCAGGTGTTTCATTGAAATGGTTGGTTTTGGTATTGGAATCTGAACACATTTGGTGAGCAGATTCTCTACAAATGTTTAAGCATATTGTATAAAGAAAATTATGTTATTCCTCTTGGATAATGTTGCACTATATCATAAGCATAACAACATTTGCAGAGTAATCAGGAACTTACAGGGTCAGTTGAAACTTAAAATGTCTACTCTTTAAATGTGCATGGATCTGACTGCTTTGATGGTTGCACATGTCTATGGCTTTCTGATGACTGGGTAGTGTTTAGTAAACAAATATATATTTGAGAACACAAGATCTTTTTTAAATGTTTCCTTAATATCTCATAATAAGAGGATGTTCAGCTGTGGTTTGATTGATTGATTGAAAAGTTTATTAACAGCTTGTATATTGGGTACAGTACAGTAGCCTACAGCTCAAAACATACAATTGTTAAGGGGATGCAGACCAGAGAAAGACTTTCGTCTTGTTTACATCAGGGTCCCCCATTTCCAATTCATCATATCATTTAAGACATATAAGACATATTTGACATACAGATGGCTTATTTACAATTTACATACAGGTGGTTTTTTACATACAGATTGCTTATTTACAATTTTCATTTTAGATTTCGTTCTAATACATCCTAACCAGACATTTAAGACATACCAAGTCTACAGATATACAGTTAGTAACAGAGTCTAAAATGCGAGTATATACATAGATGGGGGGGGAAGCTGTCCATTGAACGACAGGTTGAGATTTGTACCATTACCGGGGCCAGTTTTGCAATGCTCTCCCCCGAAGGTGCTCTTTAAGAGAGGTTTTGAAGGTAAGTATAGTTTTACTTTCCTGGTACATTGTATCCCTCATATGCTGCTTTGCAATCACGTGCAAAATCTTTTCAATCAAATATTCCCTTTTTATTTTTGCCAAATTACACGGACTCCAGTGTTTTCCCCCCCATTCAGCCTTTATACATCCATGCATTCACCTAGGCTGCCGGGCAACAGCTCCCAATTCTCGCGTTGCAGGCACGAATCTCACTCCACATTTTAAACTGCGTAGCGACAGCGGGGCATTTTGCGTTGTCTGGGGGAAACCTCAACATGGAAGATGTTGTAATTATTGACGAGGAGCCACAGCAAGAGGAGTCTTCTGTATCCGTCAAGTCCGATTCTGAAGAGGCATCTGAAGAAACACCCAACGGTGTGAAAACGTGAGTGAACATTATGTATTGTTCTGTCCGCCCTGCGAGTGCAACCGTTAGCTGGATTAGCTAAAATGGAGTCCTGTTTGCTAACTTGCTATTGTTAGCCTCTTTGAACATCTGTTGTCAATTTGTATCTATATGTATCTGTGTGATATATGTGCCTCATATGACGCGATATATAATGTCTAACTCATTAATCAAAATGGCATGCTGTTGCTATAACGTTAACCATGGTGCAATGGGCCAACCTTTAACGTTGCTGGATGCTAATCTGATTCTGCAGGAATATATGGAGGTCAGGTGACTCTTGTCAATTTAGTTTACATCTCCAACTAGATGGATATCAAATACCCTATAGCCTTTTCCCCCAAATGACATTAACAGCTGGCCAAAGCATTTCTGTTAATGTCTATTTAAACACGTTTCATTATGTAAAACTAACTGGGGTTAAGTTAGCTAAAAAGCTAGTTCAAATCAATGTACAGTCTATGGTGCAAACGAACAACGCTAGCAAGCTAAACGTTGTGTTGTTTTTCTATTCACACTGATGGTTATTTTTCCACTAGATCAAATGTGTTAATTTAAGAAATAGGAGACAATATAAAGTGCGTATTTCACCATAAGTACTTACTTTTGTAACAATACATGTTTTTCCCCCAGCAGTATAATCGTTTATATCATACAAATAAGTGTTGAAATTCATGTAACATTACTCAACTCAGTAATACACTTTTTTTTTTTTAAAGGCAAATTCTAAGCGAAATAATCTCCCCTTTTTATTCATAGTGAAGGTGTCTGAGCACTTTTCCATTCATGGTTCTGTATACAAATTGTATTTAGATTGTTTTATGCTACCTAATTACCTTTTTATGAACATGTGTCCTCAAGGTAAGTCGTGTCACATTGAAATGTTAAGTATGTTTGTATGACAGGTCTTTCAAAGTATAGACTACACTGTGTGATCTCTGAATGTGGTTTTGAGAAAGACTGTTCTCTGACTTTTAACATTATGCATTTTGTAGGAATGCTGAAGAAACTAATTCTCCCAAAGAAAAGCATGATGGTAAAGAGAAGTCCTCTGGGAGCAGAAGAGGAAACCGCTTCCATCCCTACAAAGACAAACATGGTGGAGAAAAGAAGGGGGCTCATAGGAATCGGGTGTTCATCAGCAATATCCCTTATGATATGAAGTGGCAGGCAATTAAAGATCTAATGCGTGATAAAGGTAATGTCTCCAGTTATGGGGATGATGTCTCATCTTCTTTTCAGGTTTTCAGAAGCTTTTGACCTCTTTCCCTCCATTACCAGATGTTGCATCCTGCTTCTAGCAGTAGTCAGTTAGTGTGCAGCTTTTTTTGGATGTATTTATCGCATATATAAGGGAACCAACATAGTTTGACACAAGGTATTGGAGTTTTAATAAATGTATTTGGATGGACACCAATTTAGTTTGGATTGATATGTCTTTGAGAAATGGAAGATGAAATTAGTTACATTGTCACTTGTTCTATGGCATTGTCAGCTCCAAAATGTAACCTCAAACCACTAGTAGTAGAATTGAGTGTTGAATGATTTTGTTGCATCTGTTGCAAGGTGAATCTTGATTTATAAATGAAAATGTTGTAATGTTTTACATTTTTGAATTATGGGGCCTCAATAAGCCTTTTTGAAAGGTCAAAGGATAGATTACAACTCTTAATGCCATGAATGGAATCTGTTGATAAAACTGATCATGTTGAAGCTCTTTGAATTTCCCAGGTTTAATGTAGCTATGTTTCTCTCTGGCCTTGGCCTTATGGTGTCTCAGTCACTGCCCAGAAAGGCATGGTGTTGTCTGGTGGGATGTTGGTCTGGGCTGACTGTTGATCATTAATTGGACATCTCCATCTTTGGCGGCATTGCCAAGGCCAACGGCGACTTGAAGACTTGGTGACTTAAATTCCTTTGTTCTTTTGGTATTTTTCCTTTGTATGTCTCATGTAGTTGGTGAGGTTACATACGTGGAGCTCTTTAAGGATGCAGAAGGAAAGTCAAGGGTAAGTGATGTGGCCAATGTGCTGCACGAGGTTTTAAATGCCCTCAGCAGGCTCTCATTAATCAAGTGTTCTTTTAGGTTTTGATCCTTTGGGTCTTACTAAGTTACTGAACTGGAGATACTGTGGGTTGTGTTTAGAGCCTGATAGATGGCTAATGATTGATATTCATTAAAGAGGGAGATGTCCTGTTGATTTTGGTAAAGTAGCATAATGAACTCTTTTAAGAGTGCACCTTTGCTTTTTGTTGTTGTTATTTCAATTGGTGTAAAAGTTTGTTCGTTTGGCCATTTTCCAAAGGGAAATGTGGGTTGTGTGATTTGTCTTATTTATTGACCCTCATGTCTCAAAATCTTATTTTACAATTATGTTATATGGCACAGATCTCTCTTCAAAGGAACAAAACATTCTTGAAAGATCCTGTAGTGTTTTTTCTATTGTTATGTTTTTCTATTAAATTGCATACTATAGAAGTAAAGGTGGATAGCGCTAGTGGTAAAACTTCAATCCTAAACAATGCAATAAATAAACATGTTAAAGTCTTTTTTTTTCTACATTTGTGTTTGTGTCCAGTTCAAAAATATCAAAAGTGTTAAGGTAAATTACACTGCATTAGTGCTAAATGTTTTTACCAAAACGTAATAATTTAAACAGTTATTGTTTTATTATCCAAAAAGTATTAACTGTCAACATTGGAAAATTATCTTATTAACCTTTTAATATTTGTAATATACTTTAACACAACCAAACCCCTGCTGGCTCAAGCTCGTGGGCAAAATATGTCTGACGTGCGCTTTAGAAAAATATTAGAAGCATGTTGATACTTCAGATTTATAATGTTCCACTGCTTTGTTTGGATTTTAACTGTATTTTGTTCACTCCCTCAACTTTGGATACGTGTGCTCCCTGAACTCCGACGCTGCCACCTGGTTAGGGTTGTGGGTAAGACATCAACTTGCTTTTTAAAAGATGGTGTTTTTCATTGTTACACTTGCATGGAGTTAACCGAGTCCTCTGTTTCCCTGATTCAACAGTGTGGTGGAGTTCAAAGATGAGGAGTTTGTGAAGAAGGCGATAGAAACTATGAATAAGCATGACCTGAGTGGAAGGCCACTCAACATCAAGGAGGTGAGAGCAGATTCTGCGAAACAGAAAACGCTGATTATTTTATTGTCTTTAAAAACGACTTGTTTCGGCCACAAGAAGTAACTATCCTTTTGTTTTTTCGTAATAATAAATGCATTTTTAGTGTCGTGGCACATATATAGTGTTATTTATCATTTTTACTCTCTTACTTGATTTGAGGTTCTCATTTTATAAAAGTAAATAGTCCTATCACAAACACTTGACTTCATTATACTGTAAACTCTACTGATTTTCTGTAGCGTGTATCCCTACACGTTTAAAAAAAAAAAAAAGTATAAGTGGTAATAGTTGTTATATAGTTTTATAATTGTACATTTTAAACCGGATAAAATGTTTAGTGAAGATCTATCGACGCTGAAATTGCACCAAATAATGCAGTGAATCATGGAGTTGCACTTAACAATTGTCTTATGGCGCATTTCAATTGCAGGGCCTCGCTCGGTTTAGTACGGTATAGTTAGGCCAGGCTCACTTTATGCTGCGTTTCCATTACAGTTTAGTAGCTGGGGCAGTAACTATAGTAACGCAGTGTAGGCGGAGCCGTGACGTCATCTTCAATGCGAACCACAGAAAAACAACACAGCCGTTAGCTCTTAGCACTCAGAGCTCACAGCTCCTCATATCTGTTCAGAAACTAGACAACAGTTAAACAAGTACAAACCACAGACTGCCTGTGTCATGGCGAATACAGTCGCTGGTTTATTTATGTCTGTATAGGCCGTTGTTGTGTGTGTGGACGGTCGGAGCATATACTGCGTTAGCTTAGCCGATCTCCATTTAGAAAACATGCATTTAAAAAAGTTTTTCGCCTGCCGTCTGTCTGCAGACTTGTCAAAGCATTCATTCATGGTTTTTACTAACCGGTATCAGTATGTTGTTACTTCGGCATCATTTTGAAACGTGTATTACAATTAAATCACGGTCAAATATGTTCATCTTGTTGTAGTTGTAGCCCCCTTGCCAGCGATTCTCTCTCTAGTTTAGCATACTCAGCCCGACTCAGCCTGGTTGTTGGCCCGCTAAGAACCTCGATTTTATGGGGCCAGAAAAACTGTGAAATAGTACCTGCTAGCCGGTACTACGCCTAGTGGAAACGCAACCAAAAACGGCACGCTTAAACCGCGCTGTAGTGGAAATGCGCTATTATTAGTACAAAATCCCTTATTGATTCTTGATTGATTTGGGATTTGTCAGAATAGCCAGGAACGGAAATAAATTGTTATGTATTTTTCTTTTAAGGACCCTGATGGTGAACACGCTCGGCGTGTGCTGCAGCGCATAGGTGGAGTTCTACAGGGAGGGCATGGGCAGGAGATGGGGCCCGGGGGGGTCAACATCCCTCACTCCATTGCCAACAACCCTAACATCCCACCTGAGATCATCCATGCACTGCAGGCTGGACGACTGGGCACCACTGTGTTTGTGGCCAATGTGAGAACATAGAAATAGACAACCACCAAATCCAGATAGTGATGACTAATCATGATGAGTACTAATATCCGTATCTGATGTTTTGCAGCTGGATTTCAAAGTGGGCTGGAAGAAGTTGAAGGAGGTGTTTGGCATGGCTGGTGTGGTGAAACGAGCTGATGTAAAGGAAGATAAAGACGGCAAGAGCCGCGGGATGGGAACCGTTACTTTTGAGCAGTCTCTGGAGGCTGTGCAGGCCATATGTATCCTTCACAAGGGCACACTAGTAAATTGAAGTAATGTTTTACATTTTTTAGCGCTATCCCTCCTTGACTCTGGCCTCAGCCATGTTCAATGGACAGATGCTGTTTGACAGACAGATGCATGTGAAAATGGTATGATTCTTTCAATTCTTGTGAAAATGAATTCTCACATCCTCTGTACAAATGAAGTTACACCTGTGTTGTGTGGTTTTACAGGATGAGAAATCTGTCCCCCCAGATGATTTCCGCCCGGTTGAAAAAACTCCTCAGTTACCACGTGAGTACTTCATTGTCTCCCTTTCGGTTGTTGATATTAAAGACATTCACAGTAATATATGCTCAGTGAATTGTGTATAGTAGAAACATTGTCAGTGTAAGAGGTATAATATCCTCTGGGAACAAATACGATGCAAGTAAAATTGCATATATATTGCACAGTAATGTGAGAAAGAAGTATGATGGCTTTTAGCCCCCCTTATTTTTTTCCTCATTTGCTCGTGTTGAGCCTTAATCCTCTTTTCCCTTATTTAAGGAGTTTTTCATTTTCGACTTTTTTTTTTTACTAACCGAAGTGAAGGTCAAAATGCATAAAGGGTTTCGAATGCTGTACAGATTGTTATGCCCCCAGAGGCTGATTTGGGATATTGTGCTATATAAATAAAATTGACACAGGTGAATAAATAACATCTATTCTACCTTACAGCAATGTCTGTGTACCTTTTTTTACATCTGTGCACAATTAACTTAACAAATGTTGTATTAAGAACACCACATTCTCAATGTGTTTTGTCCCTAGCATCATTGATTAATTATTTAGTTTTTATTCATTCCTATACTAAGCAAGGTACCATTGTTACTAGTGATTTACTTAGTTCAAACGTTCCTCTTTTTCTTGTATATTTTGTCTGTAGGGGGGCCTAGGTGGAATTGGCATGGGACTGGGACCAGGAGGCCATCCTATTAATGCCAACCGTCCGAGTGGTGGAGGAGGAATGGGCTCCATGGGGCCAGGAGGTCAGTCATCTCTCAGATGTTGTACTTATATTTTGGCATGCACATGACATAGTGTGTTGCAAACTGGTCTGTTTATTAAGACGATGCTTATCATAGACAGACGCATCTCCACTACCTGTCCAACACATAAACGCCATAAGGCAGCATTTTGAACACCATTCTGTCAAATAAATCCCGGCAATCCGACATACACCTTTTCACCGTTCAAGTCTTGGTTGACATTTTCATGGCTCATCTTTTGACCCTGCAGCAACCTCAATGTGGGTTAAAGCGATAAGACGAGCAAAGCTCCTACCAGCTGACTTTAACACTACTACAGGGTACACACAGTACCTTTTTACGTGGATGTATACCCTTTGGATATAAATGGATACAGTATGTGCTTTGGCATAGCCTGACTGATATCATCTTTTTCCATAGGCATGGATGCTCAAGGTTATGGTGGAATGAACAGACTTGGAGGAGGTACGGTTCTGCTGAAAGACTAATGTCATCTTTTTGTAGATGAAAGGAGAGACCAATGCTGAAACTTGGTTTTACTTTCAACAGGAATGGGTGGTGGCGGCGGCGGCGGCGGCTTTGGGGGCATGGAGAGCATGGGCAACACAGGGGGCTTTGGAGGGAGGGACATGGCGCCAGGTGGCAGGATGGGAGGTAAGTGAGCATATTCACTCCTACTGAGCAGAGATGAGATCTGCCAGGATGTTGTTCTACAAACATTGCTTTGTACATTTGTGTTATTGGTCATTATGTCTAATGTTACATTTCTCTCTGTGTTGAGATATGTACCGGTCAGGAATGGGTGGCATGGATCGAGACTTTGGCCACAGTGACATGCCGATGAGTCGAGGATTTGGTGATTCGTTTGGAGCAATGGGTAGGCAATACAAAAGTTATTCTGTTAAGTTTGGTTTTGAGTGGATGTGGTTTAGTTAGCTTTTTGTGTTTTTGTTCTTCATATAGGGTGATTGTTTCTGTGTTTGCTTTGAAAATGTTGTCATGATCTAAACTAATCAGCACTCACTTGCATTCTCTTCTTTAGGTGGAGGTTTTGGAGGAGGCATGGGCAGTGGTGGCATGGGGCATATGGGGACTGGAGGCATGGGGCATATGGGGACTGGATTAGGTACATGAGATATTCCATCCACATCTTTTTCTAAATCTGTTAGATTCCTCCCCTAAAACTATACATACACACTGGCCTAGAGCTACTTGTAAGCTACAGTTATGACCTGGAGAAACTGATGAACTCAGTACAGGGATTGACTCTCCTCATGTGTTGTTCTTAAACTGAACCTAAAGTTCCTGAACACAGGTGTACGGCGCATAGTGAAGTAAGATCAATGGTCTTCTGCATCACACACTGTATACCTTCACACTGAAAGCCTTAACATTCATGCTTGTGGGCAGCCAACCAGACAGGCAGATTGATGCATGCATACAACAGACTTTAACATATTTTTAAATCATCATTGTACAAATAAAAAAAGAAATCCTGATTTCTATCACAACAGGCATGAGAGATAATACAATGTGCATGTTGTGAGTACAGAGTGAAGACATACTTTTGGCACTGCATTTCTACAAGCATGAGACAGATCTAATTTAGCCGTGTATGCAGATGATGGCAACACATCAATCAAACTGTCTTTTGTGTAAGAACTCTCATGGTTTGTTCTGGAATAATGCTGTTTCACATTATGATATAATGTGACCATTTATGGTGTGAATTCAATTGGATTCAAACGGAATAGTATTCAATTGATGCATGCAAACAACAGGATTTAAATAAGAAACATTTATTTTTGTATCATCATTGTACACAAAAAAAAAATCCAGAATTCTGTTATGATTCAGCCAGCAGGCCAGCAGCCAGGTCCTTTGCACTGCTTCACACGCAGAACCCAAAGCAGCAAGTGTGCCTGGGGAGGCTCAAAAGGGGCATGAACCCCAAACAAGCAGCTTTGCATTTGTTGTAGCATGATTTAAAATCAGCCCCTGCAGTTGTACACATAATACAAAATAACCGGTGTTAGAGAAACCTCTTATGGTGCATTCACAAGATCATTTAAATAATTTCTCATCGGACCCTTTTTTAAGGCGTTGTCTGGTGACTATTAATAGGTATGGGTCCAAAGTCAGATTTTCTTGTGCAAACTGACATTGGACTCTGTGACAACTAATGTTTTCAAGTGATCAAATACCAATTCCGTTTATATTGTTTATACACACTTCAGTGAAATGTCTTTCAATGTGAGGTGGATGAAAGGCATCATGATGAGTGTATGTCAGTTACAATATGCAGGTATGAAAGTATACAACTACATGAAATGGCTCCCTTCATTTCTCAGAACGTGTGTCCCTGTGTGTGTTTGATAACTTCAGGTGGTGGAATGGGAAACATGTCGATGGACCGGATGGGTTCTGGCTTTGACCGCATGGGCATGTCAGGGATGGACATGAATCGTGCCTTTGGTGGCTATGGAGGTGGGGGGCCGGGCCACATGGGTGGAGGAATGTCTGACAGGGGCTCTGGGTCTAAAGGAGGCTGTCAGATCTTTGCTAGAAATGTAAGTGTGTGTCAGATTATTGAGAACTTTGCTAGAAGAGAATTAGACTTCCGTTAAATAGGATTGGATTACAGAGATCTCCTAACCTCACCCCTTATTTAATGAAACTTTCATTGATGTACATAATACATTTTCTTTATGCAGTGATGCTGCAGTAATGACTAATGCTCTAATGGCAAACTGCCCATGCTTGCCGGGCATTAATATAAATGGTAATGATGCTGTAAGAGTTGTTCATGATTGGTGTGTTGATGAATTGACTGGTGCTGCCCTTCAAAGGAAGGTTTTGAAGGATTCTCCAAAGCTGAAATATGTTATTTAATAACTTAAGTCTTTTTGTTTATTTGTGTGTTGCAGCTTTCCTATGATCTGACATGGCAAAAGCTTAAGGAGAAGTTTAGTCACTGCGGTACGTATTTTGTTTAGAAGGAATTGAATCTCTTTTGCATTATTTACATAATACTCAAAGACTCTTTTTGACATTTCATTATGAATGCGAAAATCACAGGATAAACATCAACACTTTGTCAAACATGGATTTCATAATAACTTGTATTTTTACTGCAGGCCAGGTAATGTTCGCAGAGATCAAGATGGAGAATGGAAAGTCAAAGGGCTGTGGGACGGTGAGGTTCGACTCTCCAGAGAGCGCCGAGAAGGCCTGCAGGTTGATGAACGGAACCAAGATCAACGGCCGAGAGGTGGACGTCCGTATCGACCGCAACGCATAAAGCTTTTGTAGAAGTCCGCTAACACACTTCCACATTCAGCCCCCTTGCCAATGATCTTTTTGTTTTGTTTTAAAAACACAATTACTTTATATCTCCATGTGGCCACTTTTGTTTTGTTTATATATACTACATAGCTCTAGTATTTGTTTTGTAAACCCTTTTTAATTTCAGGCAGTTACTTGAACAAATAAACTTTTTAATTTTTAAACCTGGTGGTTGTAAAATCTCCTGAGATCAAAGTCTCTAAATTCTTTACAGCTGTAAAATGAACCTGAATCTGCTCAACACTGCCATGCAGTGGGGAAATGCCACAGTAATCACAAAGGCAGCTACTGGAATAAGGTGAGAACAGAATGGGCATGGATTATATCAGGCGTGAATACCAACACTAATCACAGGAAGCTATTCCAATTCCCAGATATCCATGATAGGTGCTTCAGTAGAATAGAAGTCACTTTTGATTATATTGCAATTGTTACACAGTTTAAATCAGTGTCTAAAGTACATGTGGGCTTTGTAGGTTAGCTGGAAACACAACTGATAAAAACTTAGATAATGGTAGTTTTCTTTTTTAGTTAATCTAAGGCAAGTGGAAGGTTTGTTGATAATAAAGGCTTGCTCATAAAAGCTTATCAGAGTTGTGTAGATGTTGCCTCTTTGTTTATCTCGCCCACTTAAAAAAGAAGGACAGGGCTAAATGAGTTTAGTTAATACTTTTATTTCTTGACTGTGGTCAGTTGTGGATTCTTTTGAACTCAGCTGTCACTCCTGTGCAGCCTCTTTTCTGTTTATGGGCTTTGAGTAAGAGAAGACTTCTCAGAACGTGACAACAGGTCCTTGTATGATAAGGCAGGTCTGGATCGGACAGGCTCACACAACAGAATGATCTTTGGCACACATCCACCTTTAGCTAAAAATACATTATATTATTACTGGAGATCATCCTCTTCTTGAGATGTGACCAGCACACGTCTTCCATGTCACAATATCTTTGAAAGTATGTGACCATGCTTCAAATTAGTTTTGTTTCTGGAATGTTTGAGTCTGTAATTAAATATGGCTTCAGTTTTGGGGAGATCAGATCTCAGTCACCACACAGTTTGATGGGATTATTCCCAATAATCCCCAGCTCGTACAGGATGGCCAGAGTGGCAAACAGGATATAGCAGAAAAGACAAACGATTCCCAACTTCCAGTCCAGCTTCCATCCGTTAATGTGAACAGCTACAAAGAGGAAGATGATGGAAAGTAGCAGCGTGAAGGAAATGAAGAGCAGTCCGCTGCTGTTGACCTCTACAGGGTTGTTGGTATCCACAAAGGCAGTCTTGATGAACCAGGGCAGGCCCAGGCACAACATATCAAAAACATTAGAGCCCACAATGTTGGACATGGCCATGTCAGCTTTCCCTAAAACACAGAAAACAATTTCAAGTCTCTTTTCATACAGAATGTATTTACATGTTCTTCTTCAGTTTTAAAATGCCTGATTGTTCAAAGTTAATGCCTAAACCATACTTTCATTTACATGTGTAGAATTGTTTAAGAAATGAAATGTTTACCTTCTCTGGCTACCATTACACTGGCTATGGTGTCAGGTATACTGGTCCCAGCAGCAAGCAGAGTGAGTCCCATAACTGTATCAGGAATGCCAAGGGTCTCTCCTGTTAAAAAAAGAACACAGTAAGAATGAGCCCCCCTCCAACAACATAAAGCTAAAGAGAGAACATCAGCTGATCTTAACTGTTGCTATAGGGTTATTCAATAATCTAGAGCCAGGGTCATAGCAGGATTTTAGAAATACTGAGGTCACAAAACCAAATTCCCCAAGCATAACCTGAGAACGAGTGCATCCCCTCCAAATTTAGACAATTCAAATTAGCCACTAACTTAACTTGTTTTGAGCTTTTAAAAACATATAATTGTATCTCCAAAGGCAGCTTTAAATGATTCGAAGCCATTGTGGGTCATGTTTTTTTAGTTACTCCTATGCTCCAGTAATACCCAAATATTAACCACATTTTGACATCTAACTGCAGACATGGAAGTGTTCCCAATATTATCAATAACGTACTGCATGGTCGAGTTGTACTTTGGCCTCATGCCTGCATTCATAAAACTGAATTCTCCTTGAAGGAGCCTATCTGACAACTACAGGATAATAATCTCTTTATACTTAAGTAGACCTACCACCATCACATGATGGAGCTGTCCTTTCAGCCTGACTCTAGGTCAGTTACATAGACTTGTGCCTGTGGGTTGTTCTGTGTATACCCATGGCTCACATGACTGTTTCCTTAGGGGTGAAGCAGGCAGTAATCCCGGTTTACGCACATGCCTCACTGGAGCTACAATAACCCCCCTCTTAACTTTCTAGGATAATGGCATCTCAGGAATTAGCCAGCAGACCAACATGTGATTCTACTCTGCGAATCAGACGGTTTTTTCTCACAAGTTTCAAACACTTGTGATCCACAAAGGCCTGGTGCGTGACCGGATGATTTATACCTACAACTAAAGGGAAAACACTGGGGGAAGGTACAGATTTTTGACAAGCTCATCATAGAATAAAAAAGTGAAAACAATGATCTTACCGACAATAGTGACCATCCAGACCAGAATGTATGTGAAACCTGAGATCCAGACAGCTGACATGAGGAAGGTTATCATAAACCATCCCTTCCAGAACCTCCTCCTGCAGTCAGGGATGGTCAGGAAGAGCAGAGTGATGAGGGGCAAAGACAAAACCCAGAAAATCCGCTTCAGGTCGCTCTCCGGCACAGCAAACACGCTTTTATGCTCTGCTGGAACCCAAGCAGACAAGCAATGTTATGAGTCGTATTATGTCAGATCATCAGGGGTCATAAAGGTCAAACCGACAGGTGGATGACTCCAAGTAGACATGCTAAAAACAGTGAAAAACATTGCACTAAGCAGTGTTTTTTACCTTCTGGAATCTCATTGAGGCCATGCAGACTGAGGGACAAGTTGGAGTATCCCGAGTCGTCATGGAAGATCCCGCTGTCAGTTCTGGAGCGATTGTGGACATGCAGAGTGGTGTCTTTACTCCAGCCCAGCAGAGTATGTGTCTCAGTCTTCTCAGCTGATCCGTGGCCCAGACAGGTGCAGCAGGGGCTCAGCTTCCTCAGGACAAACTCGCTGATGCGCAGGTCAAAGCACAGAACCACGATGTAGACACCATAGACCAACAGCAGGCAGGCAGCGTCGTACCTGTAAACAGAATGTACACTCAGCTTTGACTTTCAATCTTGACCTTGGGGACAGCTATAGGAGGTAAACAAAAACCCATGACCTTCTTCAGAGAGTGTAACTTGGTCATGTGACTTAAACATCTGAGCAAGTCCCACCAGCTGAAGAGGGCTGTGGAATGTGGTTTAAAGCTCTGGCAATAACCAATAAAGCAGGTGATTAAAAAATATACATCTTAAATAACAAGAATAACATAATTAAAGGGATCAAATTCGAAGTTGTTACAGAATGTCTCTATTTTAAAAGTTGTTAGCTTGTCGTTTACTGGGTCTACTACTTGTTTGATCTACTTTTGTGGTTATGTCTATTGCAGTTTAGTATATATATTTTTTTTTTACAGCTATTATATCATGAGTTGTGTGCTTTTTGTAAGCTAACACTGTCTTTGTGTGCTACACCAATTAAGTAATTCCAGTACTTGTGGAAATGTTTCATAAACACTCAAGATACTGCGTCGAGTCATAGTACTTCACTATACTTGTTTTGTGATCTGTTTTGATATGGGTTGTTTTAGTGACACAAGAAGCAATACACATCTGTCTTGTACAACCACCTGACATGTAGGGTTAAGGTCTGAAGATCATGTAACCAGATCGTAGAGCACACTCACCAGTACACCTTGTTATCAGAAATGATGGCAATAACAGCAGAAACACTGATGGCATATGCCAGGCAGTCTCTGAACAGTGGCCAACAGGTGAGGCGTCCGGCCTGATAACGGAAACAAAAATAAATGGTTAACAGCTTATACAACACACATTTTCACATTGACTCTTTCGCTTTGACCCAGTAAAGGTGCCGCTGTTATGTACAAGTGGTAATAGCAGAGCTAATCTCTGTCTGAATATTGCGAGTGTGTGATTGTGTCAGAATGTACCATAGAGGCCAAGAGTCCACATGCCGCACAAATTCCTAGCAGGTTGTAGACCGCTGATCCCACGATGGTGCTGACCCCGATGTCTCCCTTTGTCACAAACACACCTAACACACATAAAGAGCACAACTTAGGTCTGAGGACAGGAACAATGTGGAGCATTGATTAAAAGAAGAAGAAGTGTCAAATAAGCTGCTGAAAGTAAAACAAATAATGAAAAGGTCACTGCCTCTTTGTGTTCACATATGGTGGTGGAGTCACAGTTCATTGGATGAGGAAATTACATCGTGACAGTGAAGATGATGCTGGTTGTAATGATTGTTATATTACTGCACGATTACCCAGAAAGGCTGTGACCAGTTCAGGTGCAGAACTCCCAGCTGCCATAAAGGTGGCTCCTGCTACATCCTGAGACAGTCCCAGACCTGAGGGACGCAGATTGATTGAAAAATAATCTACATATTAATCAATGATGAAAACATACATACAAATCTAAAACACTGTCCAAACATTTAAACTAGTGCTGTCAAACGATTAACATTGTTAATCAGATTAATCACAGCTTAAAAATTAATTAATCATGATTAATCACCATTCGAACTATGTCCAAAATATGCCATTTATTTATGTATATTGTTGTGGGAATGGAAAGATAAATGAAAGAAGGCGGATATATCCATTTAACATACAGTATCTATGTTTATTATAACATTGTTCTGTGTGTCAAAATGAAAGACAGCCCACACACCTATCAATCATCAAACCGTGGGGTCTTAATTCATTACGTGTTGATTTATATCAACGGGGGAGTACTTCAGGAAAGTCGACGGGGGGGGGGCTAGTGGAGTACTTTGTGACCACAGAGTGTGAACGTTGTGATCAGCTGTTTTAGCGCAGTTCTCCAGTGAAGGGGGGGAGTCTCCCTCCGCAGCCGGTTGGCGTAGTTTTGGCACAATTCCGTTGTACAGACCGACGTTAACAGCAGCCCTATCTGTGCACACGGAGACCGACTCTGTCGTCCGGTGATCTAACCGCCTTCTGGAAAAGCTTCACAAGTACGTCGGTACGCAAATGCGCTTTGTGACACAAGTGACGGTACGCATTTCAGATTACGCACATAACCTGCGTACCAGTTATGTGCACCCCTGTACTACAGCAAAAGTATTCTCCGTCGGGACTTCCTGCAACAACACCACGCCCCGTTATCTTGATTCTGATTGGTCAGAAGACATTATCAAAGATGTTCTATTGAGAAGACGATCACTACGTGACAAAAGTTTTCAAAACCGTTTCTGGTCTTCGGTATTTCCAGACAAGTGGCTACTGAAATCAATCTTACTAACTGCTGTCTGTGCAATTCTCGGCGCGAGTTGGCAGACTTTATTTCGCTTACTTTAACATCATTTTTCATGGTGGGGCTAAGCCATACCCTGGCGCTGCCACTGGTGGGATGTATGGGGTTGGGCCATTCTGCACATGCGTTAAATGCGTTAAATATTTTAACGCAATTAATTCAAAAAATTAATTACCGCCGTTAACGCGATAATTTTGACAGCATTAATTTAAACATATGCATATAACATGAATGGACTTTTACAAACTCTCTCCACGTATTTAGAGTATTCTGAGCAACCTAATCCTGTGAAGTTTGCCTAGTAATCATTTATAATCCTTATTACTCCCATAATTACAGTTCATGTTATGATGAAATTATTTTAATGTCACTTACGTTCACTGATCACTTCTAAGGAAGGCAAGAAGTAATCGTCGCAGATTATTGCTACAGCCAGAAACATGTAGAAAATAATCATGAAATATATAACTAGCCCTCCATCCTTCCTCTCCTGCACCGTGAAAAAGCCCTCAGGAAACTCAGAGGACTGTGGTGAGACACATTCTGTCTCGTTCTCTAAAAAAAAGAGCAAGAAACACACATATAACTGACAAAATCTGTTACCCAAAACAACTAGCTTGTTGCTGGAGTACAGCACCCAGATTGTTTGAACTCTTAATGGCAGTTACATGGTAGGCTACTTAGTGCCAACAACACAAAAGGACTAGAGAGAAAAACACTCTCACATTTGCCTGGCACAAATTGATTACTCACACTTTTTAAATGTGAAAATGAGCCGTGACATTCGTGAGTACACACAGATTAGAAAAATAAAACAAAGATATACCGGAGTATGAGGGTCATTCAAAATACAAAAAAGTATGCTAAACAAATATAAATATATATATAAATACATAGATTTTCTTACCAAGAGCCCGACGAACCCTGGTAGAGTGGGTTTCCTGAGCAGTTTGAGCTGTAAATGATACAAGATGGACGGTGCAATATAAAAATATTACAAATCCTAGAAAGTAAGGTATAAAATCTTTTCTTTTCTTTTTTTGCAGAGCTGAAACCTTATTCATTTTGAATTTTGTTAAAAAAAAAAAGAAAGTTAAATTAGCAATTATTCCAAGGACTCATGTGTTTCTTTACTCTAAAACTGTATGCCTGCAAAATAGTGAATATGGGCTGAAGCTGCAGCTAACACTACACTACACTACAAGCTGCTGAGAGAGAGAGAGGGATTATTGGGGGGAAAGCATCTTTTAAGGCCTGGCGCTGCTGAGAATGGGGGATCACGAGTTGCGATTCATTCCAGTCGACTGGAACACGCTACAGCCTGAGGCGCGTCAGGGGTGTAGCCTCATTCTACACCACCTTAACACACATTATACTGTTAACATTTATTTTCTTTTTGGTAACAGACATTTTACACCAATTTACATCCCTCTGAATAATTACAAAAAATTAAAGGCCTGAAGGCTGAAGCTCTACATCAGAGGTGCCCAACCTTTTTTGAACCGAGAGCTACTTTTAAAGTTGCCAGTCTGCCGAGATCTACCAGTTCAAATAGAGAGGCATAGCCATTACTGACAGCCTAGCCTACTACCAGGTAAATACACACTTCTACTTGTATAAAACTGACCTTTGTACGATGAATACTTCATAAATACTGCAGATCCTTTATCTTACCTCTTTCTAATCTACACACATACAAGTATTTAACTGAAGTTACACAATTGTTGTTGATACAGAGTTGGAGTTTAATCAAACGTCACATACTACAGTGGGTAATGTTTTCAAGAAACATTGAACAGTGCTGCCACATATGACACAGGGAAAAAAGAAAAGACTCTGAACCCTTTCTTTGCCATTATATAAAAATAGTGTTGCTACAAAAGTATAAATTAGGCTTACTAATAAGACAACTCAGATCTGAAGCTACACAGGAATCTGCTGCCAAAGTGCAATAAAAAAGACAACATTAATAGAATCAAACCCTTTTTTAGTTGCATTTTAGTAGAGTATAAAAATAAATGCCTTGCAAGCAACACTAGTTTCTTAACCTGAATTGATAGACTATAATCAATTTAAACAGAACAGATCTGAATGTTTGCATTCTTATACCATTGTGTACAATAATTATAATGAATAAGTTCAAACAAACTAAAACTTACAGCTGATTAATAACGGTATCTAACTTGAGTTTTTATTATATCAAAAACCTGTTGAAATGCTACTGTTATTTTTACTGTCCCCCAAAAGCGCGTCGGCAGCCTCCAGGAAAGCTTCTTTCACAACTTCGCCGTCTTTGAAAGACTTCATGTGTTTCGCAAGAACGTGACTGACACGATAAGGTGCTATGGTAGCAGCCTTGCTCTTGTTGTTGGGCCTGGTGAAAATGGACTGCTGTGCATTTAGCTGTGCTCTCAGGCCCCTCCCCTTTTGGAGCGTAGGGCAGAATCAGGAGGGAATTCCGTCTCGTAGCGTTTGTGCACTGTTTTGAAATGCCGCTCCTAAATTACCCTTCTTCGATAAAGCCACGCTCGCATTGCAGATGAGACAGATGGACTTTGAATTGGAATAGATACAAAAATAATTATCCTCCCACTCGGAGTGAAAATGATATAGGCCTATGTTGGGCTTTTTTGCTTCTGCCATAATTGCGGTCTTGTGTGTGTGCGGACTGTCACTCCTGTTGACACGGGCCCGTTCTCATTTCTCTAACTCCCCTCCTCGACTCCTATCCTCGACTCCTATCCTCGAGACTTAGTCCCGCCCACAGGAGATGCGAACGGAGGAGTCGAGGAGGGGAACCGAGGAGAGAGGAGGGGAAGCAGCAGGCGGTTAGAGAAATGAGAACTCCTCTCCTCTGAGCGGTCATTTTAAAGAGACGTCCATTAATGATGACAGGAGGCACAGCAGCCCTCTGTCTGATGGACAGATGTGGTCATGACGACTTATATATTTACTTTTAATTCATTCACCGTGCGGTATAATGAGACAGTAACAGGCCACACACACACACACACACACACACACACACACACACACACACACACACACACACACACACACACACACACACACACACACACACACACACACACACACACACACACACACACACACACACACACACACACACACACACACACACACACACACACACACACACACACACACACACACACACACACACACACACACACACACACACACACACACACACACACACACACACACACACACACACACACACACACACACACACACACACACACACACACACACACACACACACACACACACACACACACACACACACACACACACACACACACACACACACACACACACACACACACAGCTCCTAAAGCATATAATCAGGCTACAGCCGTTGTGTATTTTATTATGTGAAGCACTAAATGGTTTTAGAAAAATATCGACTCTTTGTTTGTAGTTATCTACTAAACTAGAGCAAATAAAGAGAGTAGGCCCGTTATACTGAGTGATATATATTTTACACACTGCTCTCACGGACCTCACAGCTGTTCTCTCTGTAAACATCGCGTTGCGATGAGAGCAGTTAATAAAATAATATCCAGGGGATGCATGCAGAGCTGTCATTGGCTGAGATAAGTCCGGCCGTGCGTCACGACGCTTTGAAACATCTCTGTTCCCGGAAATGCATCCACGAAGGAGCCGTGGAAGACCCATCAGTGTATCCTCGGTTATAGCTCCTCCCAGGGGCGGATCTACCGGGGTGGCATGGGGTGGCAACTGCCACCCTAAACAATAGCCTTGCCACCCCAGCTGCCACCCCAGTTGGCATCTTTGTTTTGAAAGAAAAGTTGTGGCTCATCGGACATTTATGAGAGAAAGTCTCTAATGTCCGAGTGCAAGTGAATGCAGCACAAGATGCACGTCATGTAACCCCTCCCCCGGTCCTAGCGCGAGAGTGGAAATACGATTGGTGGCGAATTCACTTGAACGGGGGGACGGCGCAAAACGAGAAGCCTTTCGGACCCAAGCACTGAAGGAATGAAAGAGAAGAGAATGTCAAGTTTGGCTGTACTTAGCATGGAATCAAAACGCACTACAGCTGTTGATCTTAATAAGTTTGTGAGGCGTTTTGCTGAACAAAATAGTAATCGCCGCATTCAGCTGTAATATACATGCCAACTTGATGCTCTGCTCACGGATGAGTCGATGAGAATAACAAATTGTTAAGATGATGACCTTGTATGCGTGTATATATTTTTTTCTTTGAGGGGGTCTGCCCCCAAAAAACAGTTCTATTTCATACCTACTGACCGCCAGAGGCGGTGCTTTAGCACTGGATATCTTCTGTCTCGCGCATGCGTAGGTCGAATATTTATATCAACAAAGTCACGTGTGACCTCGTACGACCCGGAGGGCATAAGTTCCGGTGCCGTCGACGAGTTCAGTCCTTTTCATCTTCTCGCAGCGTAGGTTACTACTTTATGAGTAGAAGCCAAAGCTAGCTTACTGAACAATTAAGATCCTAGCTCATCGCTATCTGTAGCCTTGTGATCGTTAGATCGGAGCTGCGGGCTAGAAAGACGCTCGCCCTCCAAAGGCTGCGACGAGCTAGCTGTCCGTCCTCCCAAGGGAGGGGACCGCGGTGTTCACCGCTCGGATCTTAGGAGCTCCGGATCGGTAAAGAGCGGACGCTCCTGCACGTCAGCCGGCGCTACCGGTTTTGCTATATATTCTCAAACTAATGAGATAATTGTATACAATTAGCCGAGGGCTCTCGCTAATTGTCACTGCGCAGTTAGCTGAGCGCTTTCGTTCAAGCTAAACTGTTACTACACTAGTGAAAAGAGTGTCTCCGCACCTCTTTTCACTACAAACATTTGGTTACTTAACCGATTCTATCGTCCAGTTAGCTGAGTGCTAGCCGTTCAAGCTAACTGTTACTGCACTGGTGAAGAGAGCGTCTACCGCCCTCATCTCACTACAAACATTTGGTTACTTAACCGATTCTATCGTCCAGTTAGCTGAGTGCTAGCCGTTCAAGCGAACTGTTACTGCACTAGTGAAGAGAGCGTTTCCGCCCTCTTCTCACTACAAACATTTGATTCTATCGTACCTGATTCTATCGTCCAGTTAGCTGAGCGCTTTCGTTCAAGCTAGACTGTTACTGCACTAGTGAAAGGAGCGTCTCCGCACCTCCTCTCACTACATACATTGGTTTCTTATCTGATTCTATCGTCCATTTAGCTGAGTGCTAGCCCGTTCAAGCTAACTGTTACTACACTAAGTGAAGAGGGCGTCTCCGCCCTCCTCTCACTACAGACATTTAATTCCTTACCTGTATATCGTCCAGTTAGTTTGAGTGCTCCCGTTCAAGCTAACTGTTACGGCGCTAGTGAAAGAGTGTCTTCGCCCTTCCACGGCGCACAATTGGTTCCTGTGCCATCCTCCAGTTAGCCGAGTGCTCTGGCTCATAGCTAACTTACTACAGCGTTAGTGAAGAGAGTGTTTCCGCTCCCCTCTCCTTGCACACAGTTGGTTTCTGTGTCAGTCAGCTGAGTGCTTCCCCTAAGAGTGGTGCTATGTTTAACGGCTGTAACACCTGTATGGCTTCTCTGCAACCAGAGGATGGCCATGACCTTTGCCCCTCTTGTCTTGGCCTCGAGCATCTGAGGGAGGGCCTTTCGGAGGACTCGTGCATGAATTGTACCATCATGCCTCGTGCGGTAAGAGCTGCTAGACTAGCCAGGGTTGAACTACTGACTGAGGGTGGCCTTCCCCCTGCACAGTCGACTACATCCCAACCTACCCGTCCTAGGCGTCGGGCAGCAGAGGCTGCAGGTGCCCCGCCCAAGAAAAGGACTAAGCCTGATAGGCTGTCCTCTAGGGTGGACCGACTCACTACTGAGGTTGCCCAGATGAAGTCAATCCTCTTGGCTTTCCATTCTGGTGTCCGTACAGAGCACGCCGCTGCACCCAGTCCACCCAGCCCACCCATGCCTGAACTGATTCCAGAGGACGATGTGTTCTCATTGGCAGCTTCAGCCACTCAATTTAATGAGTATGAAGGAGAGGGCCCGTCCCAGGCTTCTGGGCCTGGCTCCTGTACCTCAGATCATGCATCCTCGGGGGGGGGCGGATGTCGGCTCCATGAGTACCGTCATCCGCATGGCACTGGCTCGCCAGCAGTTGGATGTACAGCAGCCCGAAACAGTGCCTAGCAGTGCGTTCTTCAGGCGCACTTTGGCACCCGCCACCCTTGCAGTTCCTCCCTCTTGTGAGTATCTGAGGGAGTTACATGCATGCTGGAGGAACACTAAGACTTTTTCCCGTCTTACGTCCGATGGCCGAGCCCTAGCAGCCATGCAAGATGCGGCAAAGGTCGGCCTTGATCACATGCCGGCTGTGGAGCCTACCATTGCTTCCCTCATAGTTTCCCCTGATGAAGCTCTGAGGTCGGAGGCCAGGTGCCCTCGACCCCAATGTCGGGTCACTGATGACCTGCTCACTAAGGCTTACGATACAGCGGCACGCATGGGCCGTATAGGCAATTCCCTCTCTCACCTCATGCTCGCCTTTTCAGCTTCCCTGCAGCAGGAGGCTTTTAGCGCTTCTGCTACCAGCCTCAGTGAAGCCTCATTACAGGCGTTTGCTCTGATGTCAAGAGAGCTTGGGCGCCTGATGTCCACTCTCGTCCAGACTCGTCGCCAGGTTTGGCTGGCACAGTCACCTTTATCAGAGGCATGTAGGAGGACTCTCCTTGCTGTCCCAGTGGAGCCCGGGGAACTGTTCGGTTCAGCTGCCATACAGGTGCTTGAACGGACTGTCCAAGCTAGTCAGACCAGGCAACAGTTCTCAGCTCTTCGCAGAGACATGCCCCCCCCCGGTAGGCCGAGAGGCTCCGCATCTGCCTTCCGAGGCCGCTCCCGTCCACCAGCTCACCCCGGTACCCGCCAGGGACCTCGGTATCCCACGAGGGGGCCGGCCCGCTACGGTCCTGTTAACTCGCCACCAAGGCAGCGTCGGTATCCGGTGCCTAACCATCGCCCCCCCCAGAGCCTCCAGAGGCCGGGGGCAAGGCGCTGAGGGTCTGGGGCCGGCTGTCGGTTATTTCTCCCAGCAGCAGCTCAACTACTGGGTAGCTCAAGCTTCAGACCCCTGGGTGGTTTCCACCTTAACCCAAGGGTACAAGCTTCAGTTCCGACGCCGACCCCCAGCCTTCAGCCGGGTCAAAATGACCACCATAAGCGACCCGGCAAAAGAAATCGCCCTAAACCAGGAGCTGTCAGTCCTCCTTGCCAAAGGAGCAATCGAGCCTGTAGACCCCATCTCAAAGCCCCATCTAGAAGCCCCCGGGCTTCTACTCGACCTACTTCCTGGTAAGGAAGAAAGGCGGTGGACTTCGCCCAATCCTAGATCTAAGGGGACTCAACAAGTTCCTAAAGATCTTACCTTTCCATATGCTGAGCACAGCGGACGTTCTTCGTACCGTTGCCAGGGGGGAATGGTTCACGTCCATCGATTTAAATTACGCTTATTTTCATGTGCCTATTGTACCTCATCACAGGCAGTTTCTTCGCTTTGCCTTCAGAGGCCGTCATTTTCAGTTCAGGGTGCTCCCATTCGGACTCTCCCTCTCCCCAAGGGTGTTCACCAGGTGTGTCGCGGCAGCCCTATCACCCCTGCAGTCTCAGGGTATGAAGATTCTGCCATACTTAGACGACTGGCTAATCTGTGCACCGTCCCGGTTGCAGTCAACCCAGGACACGGCTCTCCTTCTCTCTCATGTCACCCGGCTAGGCCTCAAGGTGAACATGGAGAAGAGTTATCTGAACCCCTCTCAGAGCCTAACCTTCATTGGGGTGGCTCTGGACACAGTCACATCTGCTCAGCGCCTGGACAACATTCTCCAGCTTCTTCCCCTCTTCAAAAGGGGCAGGTCTCTGGCATTTATCCGGTTTCTCCGCCTCTTGGGCATGCTGACAGCTGCCTCAACTGTCATTCCCTTGGGCTTGTTATCACTGCGCCCCCTGCAGAGATGGCTGAACGGCCTCCACTTAGACCTCAAGTTGCACAGGCACAAAAGAATCAGGGTGTCACAACAGTGCCTCTCCACTCTATCCCCATGGAGGGAGAGGTCATATATGTCGAGGGGCGTGGCCATGGGCTCCGTCCCTTTCCTCAGAGAGACCGTTACGACGGATGCCAGCCTCTCGGGATGGGGTGCGGTGTGGCAAAACAGGACAGCCCGGGGGCAGTGGTCTGTTCTAGACGGCACGGAACACATCAATGTGCTAGAGCAGGGGTGGCCAACCCGCGGCTCTCGAGCCGCATGCGGCTCTTTGCCTAGTTTCATGCGGCTCTTCAGTTCATATCGAATTGTATATGTGTGAGTTTGGGGGAGAGACACTGACTCCTGACTAGTGTTGCACGGTGTACCGATACTTGAAAGGTATACCGCGATACCCTGTCGTTAAAAACGTTACGATTCCTCCGTTTCATTAGTATCGGTACTTTAAGAATGACGGGGGAAAGTACTCCGGTGAGAAAGCGCCGTTTTAATAAGAGCCGTGTGTGTTCAGCGCTCTGCTTCCACTCCCTGCACTGCAGCCGTGCCTGCAGTCCCGCCCCTCTCAAGCACGCTCTAAGTCCCTCCCCTCTCTCGTGCACGCGCTAGCTGCCAGAACATGTGAGAAAGCGAGAAGCATGGCTGCAAGTGGGAGTGCAGCTGCCGCTGCGCCTCGGCTTGTTGACAAAAAAGACGCCAGAAGCGAAATTTGGAAGTATTTGAGCGATATCTCTGACAGTGAGGGCAAGCCTACGGACACCACGAGGCCTGTCTGTAAGAAATGTATTAATTGTATTTAATAGGAAATCTTGTCATTTATTTAATTTATTGTTCTCATTGTTTAAAAGTTTGTGTTATGGTTATGGTTCTGGTGTGAAATAAAGCACAATAATTACATTTAAGACTGTTTTTTAAGAAAAGTATCGAAAAATAATCTGAATCGCAATTCTTGACTTGGTATCGAAACCAAAATGTTGGTATCGTGACAACACTAGCTACTCCTGACAGTTAAACCTGATATTTAGTAGGTCTGTTAAGTATTAACGTAATTTGGCCGGTCAAAGTTGTTTGGGCTCGGATAAAATCGCTCCGTTACTTTCGTCCCGGCTCTCCCTACGTGTGTATGTGTGGTGTCAGGTGTCAGTATGAGAGGATGACAGCAAGTCTAATTTTGATGTGGCCCAAGAGCCAATCACAATAATACCTGCGATGCAGTGAACCAATCACCTTTGAGGGGGGGAAACCTATCGTTGATTAAACACTATCCAGTGTTTCCCCTACCATTGTTTTGGAGGGGCGCTGCGCCCCGCCAACGGAGCCCCGCCCCCCCCCTGAAATTCAAGGTGTTTAAAAAATATATATAATTTTTTTTTTTTTAATATATATAGCACCAAATTGCAAATAATCTATAACTACTGTCACTTTTCACATTGAACATGTGCTCTTTTATTAAATAAACTAAACGCTTTCATTTTAAGTTGTGAATTTAGTGTTTTTGACCCTAAGAAACACTGATGCATTAATCAATAACAATAATCCACAGCTCCTCTCTCTGCTCCAGAGGATTTAAAAAATATATATCCCAATGCCACAAAAATGCATCAGTGACGTGGTTGAAATCTTGTCTCCAGAAAACAAAAAAACGGAAACAAGCGGTATCAGTGCCTGTGTGTTTGATGTGGCTCTTTGCAGTAACATAGAAAAAATGTGGCTCTTAACCTCTGACTGGTTGGCCACCCCTGTGCTAGAGCTACGAGCTGTGCACCTAGCACTCAGGCACTTCCTGCCATACCTAAGGGGGAGGCATGTGCTTGTCCGCTCGGACAACACTACAGCGGTGTACCATATAAACCACCAAGGGGGCACCAAATCTGCACGCTTGCTAGAGGTGTCCCAGACTCTCCTGACCTGGGCAGCTCCTTGCCTGGCCAGCCTACGGGCAATGTATCTGTCCGGAGAGCAGAACAAAGTCGCAGACTTCCTCTCCCGTCACAAGCCCCCACCAGGGGAGTGGCGGCTTCATCCAGAGGTGGTGGCCAACATCTGGGGTCTCTTCGGCAGGGCAGAGGTAGATCTCTTTGCCTCGAAGATGTCGACCCACTGCCTCCTGTGGTTCTCCTTGAGCGAGAAAACCAGCCCCTTGGGTCAGGACGCCCTGGCTCATTCATGGCCAGGGTGTCTTCTCTATGCCTATCCACCCCTCCTTCTGATCCTACCAACACTCCTCAGAGTGCTTCATCAGGGCCACAGGCTTCTTTTGGTGGCCCCCTTCTGGCCAGCCAGGACTTGGTTCTCCCTGCTGCACAGACTCTGTTGCGGGACACCTTGGCGTCTCCCCAACAAGAAGGACCTCTTGTCTCAGCTGGGGGGTCAAATATGGCACCCCGACCCCTGCCGCCTCCAGCTGTGGGTCTGGCCACTGGAGGGCCCGACCCACTGCTGAGCGACTGCATAGAGCCTGTCAGGAGGACTATTCTTAATGCGAGGGCACCATCTACTCGTAGACAGTACGAAAACAGGTGGAAACTGTTCTCTGACTGGTGCCAAGGGCGAAATGAGGACCCAGTACATTGCTCGGTGCCTACTATCCTTGAGTTCCTACAGTCCCTCCTGGATGACGGCCGGTGTCCCGCTACCGTCAGGGTGTATGTGGCTGCTATATCAGCCCAACATGCAAAGGTTGACAACAGTACAGTGGGGAGCCATAGACTGGTATCCCTCTTTTTAAGGGGAGCACTGAGACTTCGCCCCCCGAACATCCCAAGGGCCCCTTCATGGGATCTGCCCTTGGTGCTGGATGCCCTATGTTCGCCTCCCTTTGAACCCTTGTTAGAGGCAGAACTGAGGTGGCTCTCAGCCAAGACTGCTTTTCTTCTTGCCATCACCTCAGCAAAGCGTGTAAGCGAGCTTCATGCCTTGTCTGTAAACAGCTCGTGTCTGAGGTGGAACTCAGATGGCTCAGGTGTCACCTTATGGCCGAACATAGCGTTCCTCCCTAAGGTGCTGACACGCTCTCACTTTAATCGGCCTATCCAGCTGGCAGGGTTTGACCCCCCATCAGGAGAAGGGGAAGAGAGGTCAAGACTCCTATGCCCGGTGAGGGCCCTTAGAGCTTATGTCCAGACTACCGCAGGCATGCGTCAGTCTGACCAGCTCTTTTTATGTTACGGTGGTCCTAGAAAGGGCCATGCGCTCTCAAAACAGCGCTTGTCCCACTGGATCGTGGACGTCATTGCCCAGGCATACAGGGCGAATGACCGTCCCTTGCCACCCAGAGTAAAGTGCCACTCTACCAGGAGTGTCTCCACGTCATGGGCGACCTTGAGAGGTGTGCCCCTGGAGGACATATGTGCTGCGGCCACATGGGCATCTCCGAGCACATTCGCCAGATTCTACAGGGTGAATGTTGCCGCCCCTCACCCGCTGGGTGTGGTCCTCCTGCAGAGTCCGCCTAGACCATCCTTATAAGGTGAGTATTCAGACTTCCTCGTGACTCTGTTGGTATAGGTCATCCAGTGCTAAAGCACCGCCTCTGGCGGTCAGTAGGTATGAAATAGAACGATAGTTACGTATGTAACTACGGTTCTATGAATACTGGATGACCGCCAGAGTTCTTGGTCACTCGGAATTTCGTGTTTCTGCAAGAAGATTCCATAGGACTGAACTCGTCGACGGCACCGGAACTTATGCCTTCCGGGTCGTACGAGGTCACACGTGACTTTGTTGATATAAATATTCGACCTACGCATGCGCGAGACAGAAGATATCCAGTGCTAAAGCACCGCCTCTGGCGGTCATCCAGTATTCATAGAACCGTAGTTACATACGTAACTATCGTTTTAAGTCCTGAGAAAGTAAAATAAGACGGTGTGTAAAACTACACTGCCCAGCCAACAGAAAGTAACCACTTTGATTTAACTAGGCCAGTAGGTAAGGACCTTCCACTGGATAATAACTGCAGCGATGTTTTAGCTGAATACACGTTTTTTAACCCTAACTGATGCAGTTAGTCACTTCTTTAATGTTTGTTCTTTCTGATGTAAAGTCAAGGTTGTAACTGTATATCAATAATGATATAATTACTTGTTTTTCAAATTTGAAGGAGGGTGAGCAAGCATCTTGATGAACATTCATCATTAACTCCTCCAAAAAATATAGTTTATTCAATAATAAATGAATATGTGAATCATAACAGTTCTTCACTATATCTGTAAAGCGTCTTTGAACACCTGTAAAAACGCTAACAAATTAAATCTATTATTATTATTATTTATTAACAGTGATTGACAGCTGATAGGAATAATATGATTGTTAATAGTATCATATTCATTCAGACAAACATCGATGAGACAGTTAATTAATGTACTTATTGCAGCAGTCTGCATAGATTTGGTACCCCTGCTGGTCTAAGAGTGAGACAAACTCATTCAGTTATTGTTCAGTTAAAATTCATTAAATTACGTCTGCCACCTTATATGCAAGGCTTTACTGATGTGGCACAATAATATCACCTATGTGATTGAGTTAAAATATTAATATTGTGGCTTTCCAAGTTAACATTGATTGTAGGGGTGTAACGGTTCACAAACATTTCGGTTCGGTACGTACCTCGTTTTTATGTCACGGTTCGGTTCGTTACGTTTTCGGTACAGCAGAAAAAATTATCACAAAACATTACTTTTTAAAAAAAAAATTATTATTAAGCTGTGACTAATGTATTCAAATAAATACAAAATATAGTAAAATAAACATTAAGGTGCAGCATTTCGATGAACTGAAATAATCTATATTTGAACTGTACTAGTACCTAAGCAGCCAGCTTGACATTAGGACTTGCTTGTCATTGTATTTTCATGTTGTTTATTGTTTTCATTGCTTGCTGAAATGGCAGATCTGCTGGCACCCTCTCGCTAGGGACAGAGGTAGCAGGTACAGACAGGTAGCGCTTTGCTAACATGGCAACATAAGGATATTTGGCGTTTGTAATAGCTTTGGCTTGGTCTGAACTTTCTGCGAGTGGTGGAGGCTTAAATGCTAGTGGGAGTTGGGTTTGCACTTCAGTCTTTTGGTACCGGTGATATTCACATTCGGGAGATGCCTTTTCAAATGAGTGTGATGTATTGCCAGCCGCGTAACCAATGTTAGTTGAACAATGCCGACAAACAGCTTTGGTTCGGTCCACCTGTCTTTGTCCGTCATCATTGTACGTAACTGCAAAACCAAAATGTTCCCAAACCGGAGACTTCAATGATGCTGGAGGATTTTCAGCTCAACTTTATCTGCGTTCGCCATTTTGACAGTTCCTCAAATTACTGACTACATTTGAACGCATCCCTGTGACCAGCTCTCATAGTATGCCTCTCGTCCAATGAAATGACTTGGTCGCTCTATGATATATACCTGAGATTACTTCCAGAAAGTTGTTCATGTTCTAAATTTTTTAGGTTTAACGCTATATTCGTTCAGTACACACGTGTACCGAACCGAACCGAAGGGCCCGTACCGAATAATTTCAGTACGGGTACGTGTACCGTTACACCCCTAATTGATTGATATGATTGCGATTTAAATCAGCATATACTTCTGTCAGGGTATGCCACCCCTCAAAATCTCCTGCCACCCTCTTGCCACCCCATGAATATTTGTCTAGATCCGCCCCTGGCTCCTCCAGAGAGCCTCCTCGATTCTCAGTCCTCGAAGTGCATTGAGAGAAATTAGATGTCCTTCAACATGGCGCGCTAAAATTAATTTCCGGGTCAATACCGGAGGACCGAGGAGTCGAGGAGGGGGATTTGATGAAATGAGAAAGGGCCACGGACAACGTCAGCGAAATACTGCCCAATGCCCACCAGCCACGCCCCGACACATGGGGTCACGCCGGCCAATCACAAAGCTTTGATGCATTCAAGTGCATTATTCTGGACAGGAAGATTATGTTTCAGGACATTAACATACAACAGAATGTTGTTGTTCTATTTTTAGACACATCTAAAAATCGCGATCGACCGGTTGGGCACCCCTGCTCTACATGTTCAAAAGCTTACAATAATACATTGATGCTTGATCTTATCACTCTAGAGCAGTGGCGAGCCGTGACTTTTATACCTAGGCCCTCTGACCCCCCCCCCCCGCCCCCTTCCCTCGAAAAAAAAGAAGAGATATTATGTCACAGCGTATACTTCAGCGGAATATCAAAACAGCAGTCCAGGGTGCAAAACACATCAATGACAGTGACCCTCTACCACACAAAACAACACCATTTATATAAACACCTATCATGACAGGGCACCCACAGCCAAGTAACAATTACAAATGAATTAAGTCGGCATGGCGGCCCACATTGAAAATGACTTAGGCCTACCTTTGATGATAAATCACTGAAACACAAAGTCCATCCTCCTGTCCTTTTGGATGAAGCACTTGATGGCGGGTCATGCAGCTGATCCTTTACCACTCCAGTTTATCATTGTATCATTGAAAATGACTCGGTTAATAATTTCGCAACGATGTCATCACTATCACTGAAGTGAGCCATCATTAACGAACTTATGCTAATCATAAATCTATCGACCGTAAATCTATCGATTAGATTTATGATTCGAAAATAATAAAAGTAGGGTAGACATGTGGATATTATCCGGCTGAACAAAACGTGCATTTATCTAACAGGTTTGTTTTCCACAGACCTTATTTCGAGCTATTTTCCAAAATCCTCTGGAGAAATCTCACTGCTTTCTGTCGAGGGAATCCGAGCGCAGCTTACTTCCGGGTTTTAGGACGCGTCACTGCACCACTTGCATAGACCTCACAGCGGGCGGAACTTGTCATAAAGTCCGCGAAAATAAAGCCCGCCCATTTAGAGGAAAGATATGATTGGTCAATTGTACTGTCATTTGACATTACTCTCTCGTTGAGTTACTATAGCGGGCCCTCTGTGACTGTAGAGAGGGACCAACAAGCCCTCTCGTCTTCACATAACTCGCAGAGACGGCATTTAACCCTTCACATTCCAACAGAAACTGAACAGGCAGATTCGAAGGATTTATTTCTTTGGAAATATTATTTTAAATACAATTAAATCAAGTTATTTTTGGTAAAACTAATGAAAAATGTAACAACAAAAAAATATAAAAAATAATATTTAAAAAAAAACGTTTTTTTTTTTTAATGTTTTCAAATATTATTTTTTAGAATATCTTAGGCCCTCACAGAGGGCCTAGAGGGCCCTGATGGCTCGCCATTGCTCTAGAGATAACTCAAAATATATTTTCTTGGATTTGTGGCTACAAATTAACTGTCAGGATTAGTAAACAAACGAAACGTGTTGATGTTTTATTACTGCCTCTTAAAATATTTTTTGACTCTGCTATATGAAACGATTGAAAAAAGTTTGGTGTGTTTGTGTGTGTCCGACACCGGCATTTGTTTTCAAATGACCATGAACCGTAATTTACACATCTGGCCAACTCCATAGGCTATATGTGTGTGTTCCCAAATCTGAAATAAATGTGTTTAATCTTAATCTCGATGTAGTGCTCAGTGCTGTCGGAGTGCACCGGAACACTGCAGTCAAGTCAGCCGTTTATAAAAATATGTTTTACCATATGTTCTTAATAAAACTGACACTGTTGGACTCAGTACTAGTTTGACTGCTACCAACAATAAAATGAAGTAGGCCTACTTCTACTGTGTACTTTTTCAGTTATTCTCTGTCAAACTCCCCTCCTGAGAACAAATTCAAGCCACTTCTGCTATATCTGTTGAGGGATAAAATGATTTTTTGCATGTCCAGATTATAATGTGGATCGTTATTGGTAACAATCAACTGATTCTCATGCATTACACTTTCAAATATCATTTATGCCCACACTGTAAAAACTGTTGCTTTGGTAAGACTTAGATAATATGTGTCAAGTGATTCCAAGCAATTTTAAGAGTTTAGTCAACTTTTGCATTTTTCGAGTTGGTGAAATGTCCTTTTTTTTTGTTTTCCTCTACTCAAGAATGTGTTATTTTGCTAACTAAGAGTTACTAAGTGTAACCATGTCAGTGCACTGACATGGTTTGAAATCAATATATTATCCAATTTAGGTACGGGCCTGGGGCCTCATTTATAAAGCCTTGCACAGGATTCACGTGGGAAAGTTGCTTACGAAGGACAAAGCAAATAAATACGCACAGACATTTTCCGATTTAAAAAACACTGCGTACCGGCGTAGGACTTGCGTGCGGCCCGTCCTACGCCGGTTTCCCTTTATAAATCACAATCAACTCGATTGGCGCAGCTTTTGCGGGCTTCACGTAACGCGCATATTTGCCGTGGCGAAGTCACGCCCATCTACTTCCGGTCCATGGAACCTTATTTGGGAAAAATAATGTATTGAAGTCAATGAAGAGAGAAAACGTATCTTTCGATCCCGTTTGAATTGTGCCATGAATTACACATATGATGTTTGTCAATCTTAAAAAATAATTTCCATGTCAAAAAAGTCACAGTTTGTTGTAAAACTGTTGAAATATAAGACTATGAAAAATACGCAACTAGAAAGACTACAAATCCCAGAGTCGCGTAAGTGATGTAATTTCCTCCACCAAATAAGAGATAGCTAAGATAAGATAACTTTAACAAGATGCCTGTGTGTTTGAGGGTGGACTCGTGGTTAGACGAAAAGTACCTGAGAAAACCCAAAACTGTTTCAGAGGAAACACTGTTTTTAGAGGACACAATGGTTTCAGAGGAAACATTGGGACACTTCCCCCGAGGGAAAAGGATCAATGTGAGTCCTGAAAACTATTCACATGAGGATGATGACCTTCCAACTATTTACCTGTAAGTTGTAACTTGCGTATAGGTTTTCTCCGGGTTTTGTCCCGCATCACTATATAGTGCAAAGAAACTAAACAACTGTCAGACTGAGTAGATCTGAACTTCAACCCACTCCTCAAAACATTAGAGAACAACCTTCAATCGTTGGATGAACTTTTGGAGCAGGAGTTCAAACAAAGCACAAATATAATTTTGTTTAAAAGGATGTACAGAAACACTTTTTTGGAAAACTATGAGAATGAAGAAAGGTGATTGAAGATGAGAAATTATTGTAAATGTATGTATAAATGTAAAGATGTGAGTAGGAATAACTTGCAGAAATGATTGAAAGGATAATCATTGATTAGCAGTAAATAAGGGGTGGGAATTAATAAGCATTTGCTTCCTCCTGCTCCCTTTCGGACACATATGATTTATTATTATTATTATTATGAATATTTTTGTTGAGTTAGTATATAAATATTATTATGAATATTGATAAATACTGTATTCTAACAATACGGTATTCTGTTTTTCACATTTATTATTTTGTATTCGTTTTTAAAAAAAAAATCTGTTCGAAATAAAGATGTAAATTAAATTAAATTAAACTTCACAATATCGACCATAGGTTAGGAGTGCTGTGTGTGTAAGGCGTTTCTCCGGAGGGAGTCGTTTGCGTATTTATATTCTGCACAAACTGTTAAGTTCCCTGAGACAAATTTCTCAAAAATGTGTGATTTTGGGCTTTAAATACACTTTGATTAATTGAGAGACTTTGTTCCAGCGATTGATTTGTGTAAGGGACCAAGGAGAAACAGTAAAGTGTGTGAGTATGGGTTGCTGCTAACATGTCAAGATGAATTTGTTTTATAGTTCATGATTTAGTTGAATAAATACCTAAAAATTGCCTGAAAACTTTGAGCCTTTTCTCATAATTCTGTATTGGTAACCATCATTATCTAAAGGGACGTATTTTGCTTTGAAATACAAAAAATACAATACATATATCACTGGACAGCTAATGATCTCCTCTTTCCAATGCTGTGTATAACTGAAAAGTGTTTCACATTGAAGAGCAGGTCACATACAACGTGTTAGTTTAGATAAAAGTCATGCATGGCTTATAAAGCAGTAGAAATGCAAATGGCAAAAAGCTCAAATAAAATCGTAGAAACAAAAAATGCTTAATTTAACTTTAATAGCTCACTCCCACCGATGTATATGGCTGGATAAAAAAAAGAAGAAATCAACTAAAAACATAAATTCAATTCAGAAAGGCGTATAGATTAAAACCTAATGTATGAACCTAAAGAATATGGCAAACAAAGAAATAGCAGAAATAAAATCAATGTTTTATTTTAAAATGTATTGTAACATTGTAATCTGCTAGTAAACCACATAAAAAAATGTACCAGTAATCTTATTACGCCTTCTTTATGTACAGTAAAGGTAGGGGAATATAGTTACTTTTTTGTAATCTAAATAGGCAATTAGGTTACATATATGGACGGAGTGGTACCGGAATTAGTCCAATGAGTCAGCATTTTTCTACTTTCGGTTCCCTCGTCTCCGAGATGCTTCTGCTGTGTTTATTCGTGTATCTGTGGATGCTGCAAACATGGATGAATATTAATATTTTTAACTTCATTTGAATAATTCTTACTTAGTTGGTTGTATTTTCCATCGTATGTTATTCATTTATCTCATTTGTTATCTTATTTTACCATAATATTCAAGTGTGTTTGACCTCTTATTTTCCATTCATTATGGCATTCTTTATCCCTTTATTATAGTCTCATTCTGTCTATTACTACTTAGGTCTCCCTTGAAAAAGAGATCGTTGATCTCAATGGGATTTTCACCTGGTTAAATAAAGGCTACAAACAAACAAACAAGGGCACTTGGTGCAGCATTTCTTATATGGATGTTGCTTCACAAAAGTTTTTTTACATTTATTTGTATTCCTTGGCAGCTTCTTGCTCCATAGGGTATATTGTTGTCTAAACGCATTGACTGTATGATTTATAAAGCCCTCTGCGTCTTCATACTTTTCTTGACATTTCAAATTCAGAGTTTGAGCACAAAAGTGTATTACCTTTCAAAATAAAAGACGTATCATCAGGTAAATGTAACACCGACGTGACCATTTTGATAATTATTTTGCTCTCACAGTGATAAATTAATTCCAAACTAAATAAAAATGTTTTTTCCACACTTGCGATATAATATCTGTCAATAAGCAATAGCGTTGTGTTGGGAGTATTTATATCCTTTTTTTTTTTTTTTAAAGTAACTACCAATACAAAAAGTAAAATTCCTGTTTAAAATAATATTTAAGTAGCCTACTTATTCTGGAGAGAAATGCCTACTATAACTGATAAATGAATATAGTTTACATTATAACTTAAATAGGATAATTAGTCTATTGTACTTTATTAACAGTTAAGTAGTTCAGTGTTTCCCATCATAAGGATCCTAAAATAGACATATGGTGATTAATTGAAGAAGAAAAAAAGATCAAATGGACAATACCTTTTTAATTTTTTAGGATTCCTTTGTGAATACTGGTCTGTTTACCTCTTTGGTCCTCACGCAGTTATTCAAATGAACTACCTGAGAAGTTTAAAGGGGAATCTCTTTTGGTGAAACTAACTAAGCTAACAACTTGCCGACGAGATACTAATTGTCTGTCAAGACTAGAGTCATTGAACAATGTATTTTCTCTGGGAGCTTATCACATTTTTCACCTTAATTGACTTGCAAAAAACTTTATTTGTCAGATAAATGCAGTGGACAACTAGCATTAAAAAGTAGTTAAGTACACGTGCCTAACAATGTTGACTGCAGTGTATAACTGATGCTGACTGTTTTGGCTCTGCAGACTTGACTTGAGCAGATTATTTATGTAAATAAACATTTTCTGATTTGGTCCAGAAGTACGGCATCAGGGAGCATCAATATTTAGAATATTTACAACTCAAATCATCCATTCAAACCAAAGTTAACAGCAAAACGTTGAACTCTTATCCCCCCCTCAGAAATAATCAAAATCAAATCGAGAAAAAAACAGTGTTTTCAAAAATATATAAATTAATTCATACTGCAGACTTAACAATGTCCATCCCTTCAAATAAATAGGAAAAAGATCTACAGATCACCCCCAACGCCGACTTCTGGTCCCAAATCTGCAGAAACATCTTCTGCATATCAACCAACACCAACATGCACCTCATACAATCACAGAGTGCACTACACGGGGGAGAGGATGTTTAAAATGGGTTTTGCAGATTCTGACATCTGTCCTCATTGCTCACTTAACACCACAGACACCTACATGCATGCCACATGGGAATGCATATTCACTGACAACCTCTCTCTTTTGCTGGACTGCCACATCCCCCTTCTTCCATCCCTTTGTTTACTAGGAGACATTTCCAATGTGAACATCAACATTACATTAAGTAGAATTCTGTCCATAGCCCTAATCATTGCAATAAAAACTAACCTCGTGAATTGGAAATCACGACAAAAAAGCAATATTACAATTTGGAAAAACCTGCTTATGGATACATTTGAATGGAAAAATTATCTGCCGGCATAAAAAAACAAACCATTGATATTGATGCAATCTGGAACCCATTCATTGTTACATTTAATTCATAATCCTCAATCCGATTTCAGCCACCTCCCTACTTCTTGAAGGTCATGCTACTATTTACATGCCGACCCCTTGGATAGTCTTTAGAGACTGGCCTGGATAGCTGGTAAAAACTATGCTTCAGCAAAGTGACACACCCTATAGACTATTCTGCACTGTTCTATTATATTCTGTTCTATTATATTCTATTTTATTTACTTGTACTATTTTATCTGTGTTATTGTGTTGCACTGTTGGAGGAGCCTGTGACCTAAGATTGTCATTGTCATAACTACACTGTTGCTATGCACACATGACAATAAAAAAGCCTTGAAGCTTTGCCTTGTCACTCTTGTTGGCCTCTTATGATGCTGCTGTCTTTTAATATATGATTATTGCCTCTGCCGCTAATTCGTACCTTGCATATTCTTCAGTCTCATCAGTCCCAGTCAACGCCTCCAGCACACTTCCAGTGATGAACGCAGCGTCCACACGGCCGTAAGGGTCCACACGGCCGTAAGGGTGATGCCCCATGATCACAAAATGATCCCTCTCTAGAGTCTGATTGCCAAGGACCTCATATTATGTCTGTCATTAATGTTACATCACCCATTATAACAATGTTCTTTCCTTTTTTCTCTTCTCTTAACTGAATAGTCCTGTCTTTAAGTAATACAATGTAAAGTCCTTTTCCTGCACCATTTGAAGGCTTCAAAACCAGGCATTTTGTATGTGTTTGGAGAAATAACAATCAATGGCCAAGAATTGTACTTTATAAACTCTGAATCTTGTAGTGCTTGAAAAAATACACTGGCTAAGCCGGCCAGGTTATTCCTTTTTTGGAGCCCTTTTTTGCAATATTTATTAAAATATCAGCTTACGTTCCATTTCAACTATTTTAGACAGGAAACCTTTATTGACTAAACATTTTTAAATAATTTACTATAATTTAGAAATTTTAGAAAGGTTTTTGTGACAAATAATTTCCAAAGTAAACTTTTTTCTCATTTTATATTTAAATTTGAAATATTACACACATTACTAATTTATAAATTGTTATCTAATGTTCAATTTTTTTTTATTATGAATCAATTTTTTTAAATTGCATTTCCTTAAGGCTGGGAAATATATCCAGCATATAGCCTATATTTTAACATGCAAATGTTGTAATACAAGTAAGTATATTATTATTATAACAGGGAAAAGTAAAATCATTTAGTAGGAGGATGTGGATTTATTTTCTCTCACCTTGTAATTACACTATCAAACAATCTATAATTTAGCTCTGGCCTTCACTCACAAAAAAACATTTAGTTGAATTGGACACATTGACTGGGACTGATGGAAGAATCTGCGAGGAATGAACTGTGAACAAACAACAAACACAAACTGTGAAGACCACTGAGACAAATGTAACATTTGTGATATTGGGCTATATAAATTGATTGATTGATTGAACTGTGCGTGCATTTTCCAAGTAGCGGTTACATTCCGACACCACATGCAGCACTCATGTATGTATCCCCCTCTTGATTCGCATCAGCACCAACATTGTATTAGCCCGTGCTCCACCCTTTCACCAAGTTTCATACCAGTAGTTGACCGTAAACCTGCTGCTAGTCAACCAAAGACACCGAGACAAAACAATAACCTTCATCGGGGTAATAAACATCGTGTTCCGCAACCGAACCGTGACTAGCAGTTTGGGAAAATGTGTGCTCACCTTAATCAAGCCGTGACTTAATTCAAACCGCTGTCAAAAGGTTAATGCCCAAATGAAACACACCTCGGGGAATCGACAGGTGGCCTGGCTAACATGCTAAATGCTAACATGCGGGGATAGCCACGTTAACTCAAGCGGCCTAACTTCTGCCTTCAGTGAGATGTGTGAGGAGGACTTTCTGCTGTGTTGGGACGAGAGATGCCGAGAGGCCTGGTTATACTTCGCACTTTGAATGAATGAACGAGCAGAGAAGTTGGACCGGAGGCAAATTGAGGAGGATTTAGCAAGGCACAACACGAGACTTGCAGTCACGCGCGCACGCACACACACACACACACACACACACACACACACACACACACACACACACACACACACACACACACACACACACACACACACACACACACACACACACACACACACACACACACACACACACACACACACACACACACACACAACACACACACACCACACACACACACACACACACACACACACACACACACACACACACACACACACACAACACACACACACACAGGTGAGTACAACAACACGCACACATTCATGGGAGGGGACGTCAGAATCGCTAGGCAACGTAGCGTTGTGTCTGTGCAAAACATGTGCCACATTGTTTATTACTTATGTCTGACAATGGTTTAATTTGCTGTTGATTCTAAGAGTTGACAATTCGTGTAATGTATGTGGTTTAATATTGCTTGTTGCATCCGGAAGTGTGCTGTTGTTATTATGTCTCATTGTGCAATGATGTGTAGACCTTTCAGTTGTATTTGTTTGCTTTCTTTTGCCTTATAGGGTTCCATTCCCCCTTGCAATTGTGTTTTTGTTTTGCCTACTTTCATTGTTAATTGTGATTCATCACAACTACATTGCACATGCATGGAAGCGGCTGTTTTCGATATGATTGCAGGGTTTGAGCTCCATTTAAAGATGAACATTAAAACATACTGGTTCTCCTTGGCATTACTAATCCAATGTTCCCAGTGTACATTTCTCCTTAAAACTGCTAAAATGAATATTTCTACAACATTTCAGAATCAATTGACTGGATGTATATCATGTAAAATAATTATATACTATATTCTCACCTCCCTTTTACTCACAGTAGCCTACATTTTAACCAACCTATTTTTTTACTTTCATAAATAAAAGTAAAAACATATTGTATTTTAGTTCATCTTTTTAATATTCTAGTACTCTTCCAACCCTGCTTAGTTTATATTGATATATCATATGACAATATAGGCTTACAGTAGATTTCGAGGTGACTTTACAGCGACATTGTTTTGAAAGCCTATTCCAACTAAATTACTTATATTAAGGCTCTTATTATAATCTTTAAAAGAGGCATTTTGTGAATGAAATGGGGACAGGGGTGTGTGTGGAATGACGAGGTCGGGCTTGTTTGGACATGCCCCAAGTTTCCCCTAAATCCACAGACCAGGGGACATGTGTGTGCTCAGGGGAGACTCAACAGATGGATATATACTCTGTGTTCACTGCAGAAATGGACCTGCGAAACAGTGGTATGTTGTTTGCTTATTTTATTTTTTTCAATGACCTGGCACTGAATTGTGAATATTACATTTGCTGAAATCGACAAGTTGTAGCCCATGAATGCCCTTAAGTGTATTTTACATTTTGACTGCATTACACCAGTACCTCAACACATAAGGTTGAACATGCTTCTCTTGTTGTCATTGGTGGCTTTGGCAATAGCAAATATTGAGTCAAAACATTGTTGTATACTTTCAAATAATATATAATAGTGAGTAAATGGCGCCCCTATGTGGTATAACAAGATTTGTTTTGAGGCTTTGTAAAACATTTGTCTTACTACGTTTTGGCATTAAAGGTCCCATATCATGCTTTTCCGGTTATTACCCGTCCCCTTGTGTGTTATGTAGCTTTTCCTGCATGTAAACGGTCTGCAAAGTCACAAACCCTCAAAGTACACCCTGTAGCGAGTAAAACTCTAACACAGAAAATACCTGTCTATGCTGCCCATGGAAGTATAATAAGACATGGATACAGGGTCTCATTCTTTCCTATGAGAGCTGCTCATTGGTGCATGAGCCCAACTTTTGAGAGAGCGAAACGTCAGATTACCCGCCGTCATGCCTGGCTGTCAGAGCAGAAGAACCCTTATGTGCAGTCATAGAGCATGCGCCCCTAAAGCCCCGCCCCCTGAGCTCCCACTCTCGGCTCACTAGATGGAGAGAGAAAATAAATCTAGATTTGGCTTTTAGTGCATTTTACAACTTTAAGGACCTAATGATTTTAATAAGGGCTATAAAAAAGTTCACACTGGGTAGTTTATTTAGTTTAAAAAAAATTATCCGCTGATTTACATAAGTCTCGATTATCGGCCTCGGTGGGCGTCAGGTTCGACGATGAGCATCGATACGCCCTACTCAGATTGGTGTGTCCCGCACCGTCTGGTCTTTTTAGCCGTGGCGTCGGTAGTCGGCAAAATAAATCACTCTGATTGGCTGTTCAGCTAGCGAATCAGTGCATGAGAAGCGAAACGGAAGTGATGGACCCAAACAAACTATTAAGAAGGCAAATCTGAGATTTCATTTAAATCCAGCTCTCGACACAGGTTCGGGAAAGCCCCATGAGCTTCTCGTTGTAGAGTGAAAATGGAACGCACACACTATTTATTGTTTGTTTATATCATGCAGTCTGTTCTTCTTCTCTCAGTTATCACGCAGTCTGTCTTCCGGTTGTTGCCTCTTTTGAATGACGAATACACACTACCACCACCTACTGGTAAGGAGAGTTATTGCCACTCACGCATGCGCAGTTCGTACATGCTTCTTGGCCGTCGGCTGAAGTCTTTGCGGTGTGTTCCAGTGCGACACATGGCCAAAACGCAGAGACGCGAGGCAACGCAACAGTCGGGGGCCGTCTGTGTCAGTTCTTTGTTGTCAGATTGGTGTGTCCGGGCCTTTAGTCAATGGGAAAAAGTCTTTCTGACGTCACGGACTGATACGGAAATTGTAGTACCGCCGTTTGACCACTATGAATATTTTCCTCAGAGTCCGGCGCACTTCCTGGGGGATTGATGTTGCTGCCCCAGAACGCCTCGTTGGAGATTTTTATTTTTCCATTTTTTTCTTCCTGAGTATGGTGACGTAACCATGCCCAGGTCCAAATGGACCAATTCGTGGAGCCACACACACACACACACACACACACACACACACACACACACACACACACACACACACACACACACACACACACACACCACACACACACACACACACACACACACACACACACACACACACACACACACACACACACACACACACACACACACCACACACACACACACACACACACACACACACACACACACACACACACACACACACACACACCACACACACACACACACACACACACACACACACACACACACACACACACACACACACACACACACACACACACACACACACACACCCTTATTTTTTCTCAGCCGCGGCAGTACTCCGGAGTTTCGCCGGCACACACACTCAAGTCCAATTCCAAACCACACCCTATGCTGTGGTGTTTTTGAAATGCTGTGGCGTTTTCTGAAATGCTGTTGTGTTTTGTGAAATGCTGTGGTGTCTTGCACTTCAGGGCCACCGTATTGTAGGGGGTGGTTTGGAATTGAGCCATACTCAGCCTTATCTTTTCTCAGCCGCGGCTCCGTGGATCTCCACTCACAGTTCGCCGCAGTGTCTCGCTGTCTCGCAGACCCCACGCAGCAACTAGGAAACGACACCAGTAATCCAGCTCACACTGTCCGCTCCTTGAGCCTCAAAGGGCGGGGCAGCGAGCCCCGCAACGTCCCGCCAACACGGCACCCAGACCCTACGCAGAATTCTCATCTGTTTGTCATTACTGGTGTTCTGTTCTGGTTGCTAACAAATGCCGTTGTAACACATAAACACATCAGAGCACAGTGGGCTCATAGGGAGGGGGGGGCAGGAGCTCCAACAAGGCGTGTAGGACAGAGAGTGAATACACATACTATACAGAGCAGCGTTTCCGCCAGGGGGGCGCCTTGTCCTCATTTGACGCCCTTATCCAGCTCAGAACGCCCTGAACTCGAGCCGAGGGCATCCAAAAAAAATTATAATTCGAGAGAAGATCAAGTTTTTATCGCTTGAAATGACGAAAAGGAAAAAGGACAAGGACATCCCTCTGTTAGAGGGGCAAAGGAGTCTGGTGGGATTATTTTCGCCGCCAGCAAAGCATGTTCCTGTGCCCGGAAAGTGTACTGCCGGCGAGCCTTGACGGGGTGCTAGGAGCACGCGTGTCAACTGCGAGCACCGGAGCCTCGCAGCGGCAAAACTAACCCCTAGTTTCCACTGGGTCCGTCTGCGGCGCATTACGGCTGCGCCGCCGTTTTGGTCCGGCCTCCTCCGGCGTCATACCCTACCGGGCGCGTTTCACAAGCGTTTCAGAAGTATTACGGAAGCGGAGCGTCGTGCATGCCGGCTCGCAGTTCTTGTTGATTTGGGCATATTTCCTGGACATTTGTACTTCTACAAGAAACTAAGTAGCCTAGTAGTTAAATGGTTTATTTTTGTGTCTGTTTAAATCGTGTTTATTGTTGTTATTTCCTATTTTGTTGTGTTGTAGACTACAGACATAATTCATAATAATTGTAATAGTCCAGTTAAAAACAACATGAATCAAAGATGGGTTCCTCTATTTTAGTGGTAAAAAAAAAATTCATTCATCATCATAATTATTCTATATAATTTACACACAGTGCCTGTAAACCGAAGGAGAACGCTGGCCTTTATTCTCCTGGAAAGACTAGAGGAGGGATGGGGGAAGGAGAAGGAACCGGTTTTGGGGGGTGGGCCAGATGCTGCCGTTCCACTTCCTGCCCGACATTACCTTACGGCCCGTCTACACTACAGGCGTCAAAAAATGCTTTCAACGCTTCGCCCATTCATTTGAATGGGGTGACGTAGGATATTTTCAAACTTCGCCAAACTGCATTGTGGGTAGCATGGCAAGGCGTTGCAAGCATCGCGAGCGTCTATCGGCGTGGCTCGATGCTTGCTCGAAGCTGGCGTCAGCCAATCAAATCCCGTTTTTGCAATTCCTGCCAGTACAAGCGCTAGCCAATCAAACCGCGTGCAAGCTGGGAGAGCCAGACCGCAGTTCATTTCCTCATATTCCAAACGAGAAATGACGGTAGCAAATCACCCGGTTCTTTACGACCAGAACTATTTACCGGGATACAAACCGGAGGAACCAGGCATGGAGGGAGGTGGCAGAGACAGTGGGTGAAACTGGTAGGTTTTCGCCTGTTTGGGGAGTTTATATCCAGTTTACTTCGTTTTAACATTGCTATTGCTTTGTATGTCGGGGGCGGGAGATTCATGTGATTGGTTGTTGGTGGCGTTGCTCGCAAAAAATCGCCAAGCTTCAGACACGCCCAGCTTCAAGATTGTTTTATGCCTGTAGTGTAGACGGGCCGTTACGGCTGCGTTGCGTCGAAAAATAGACTTCAATCCTATTTCGAGCGGAGCCCAGCGGCGAGACGCTTCTGGGACGCTTCTGAGCCGTAATGCGGCGCGTCTGGTGGAATAGCACCCATTGACTAGAGTGGCCGCAACGCGCCCGTAACGCGCCGCAGACGGACCCAGTGGAAACTAGCGGTGAGGCTCCGTCGTAAACTGTGGTAACATGAAGAGCCGTTTTCCGAGCCAAATGATCCGGCTCACTAAAAAGCAATATGGTCTAGCTGCGGCCGCGGACAGTACACGACGGTACACGACACTACGGTGGCTGAGAGCGGCATGGCAGATGAAAAGCGAATTGACGACACTACACGACACGCCCCCTACGGTGGCTGAGAGACCCGACATGGCATGTTATTGTAGCATTTTAAGCAACTATTAGGCAAATAACGACGGTACACGACACGCCCACCTGACACGACACTACGGTGGCTGAGAGGCATGGCATAGAAAAGCGAATTGACGACACTACACGACACGCCCCCTACTACGCCGCCTACGGTGGCTGAGAGACCGTACATGGCATGTTATTGTAGCATTTTAAGCAACTATTAGGCAAATAAATTAATAACCTATCCGTTTGAGAACCCCTTATCCCATTTTGATGGTTGACATCTCATTTGAACAGTGAAAGCCAGAATGACAGCAGGGGTGAATTTCATTTTATAATTTTGCAATAAGTCAAAGATATGTTTACTGTATATTATAAATATGCTTGTCATGTAGGCATACTGGAGGTACCGTTCCAATGATGTATTAATAAGATATATATATATATAGCACCTTTCATGAGACCCAAGGTCGCTTTAAAAAGAACAAAACAACAAATAGATTTGGGGCCAAAGGCCTTGGCAGACAGATGGGACTTGAGGGCCCTTTTGAAGGCGTCAAGCGTGGGGATGTTGCAGATCTCCGCAGGGAGGGCGTTCCAGAGTGGGGGCTGCCATACTGAAGGCTCTGTCCCCGAAGGATCGCAGGTTGGTGCGGGGGGCCAGAGTCTGAAGACCGCAGGTTCCGGGGTAGGGCATGTGGGAATTGTATTGATTTGATACAAGCAAGCCAGTATTTCATTGTGTACTTTCAACTACAGTATATGGTCCGGCAAGTTCAGCATTCACTGTGATGTATATAAAATAAGACACTGATACCGTTTTCCTCAATGAACAGAACATCATATGGAAAATCAGAGTTGGTCAACTTAAAAAAATATTGACCTGCAGGAGTTTAAAGCCTATTTAAAAACTCCTCGGAATCTTTCACAAGTCCTTCAGCCTTTGGTGCGCTTCCTCACTCATGTTCTTGGCGAGGTCATGAGAACAAAGTTCCATCTCACTGATAAGACAAGATGGTATAAAGAAGTCATATGTAATATTATAAAATCACATGCATCAGGGGTTGTACACTTGAATGTGTCCATTCACTAACCGACTCTTTAGGAAGGAAGCTGTAAGGCCTCTTGTTATAGGAGTGGTCCTCATCAGTGTCCAGGGGCATCAGACAGTCAACCATTATTTTGACAGTGCTTTACATGCACGGTTTAACTCCTCCAAAAATGATCCAGGCTCGATTCAGAATGACACAATACCACACAAAACAAATGTTGTATGTACCATAAGTTCTATGTAGTATGTGTTTTAGGAGTAGTAACCCATTCTGAAACAGGCACACAGGGTCATAGATACGTTGAGCAATACACTGACCATGGTGCTGCTTGCATGCGTCCTTTTACGACTGATCCTGAATGTAGGTGGGACATTGTCGCTAAGGGTCGCCCTGCCTTCCTCACTATAGTGAGGAAGGCAGGGCGACCCTATATATTCTTTCCATACCTGCAATTAAGACACATTTTCTTGACCAGAAGGTTGAATTTTAGAGCCAGGTGTTCCCCCCCAAATCTTCTTGATAATACAATTACAAATTCAAATGTTTTTGTAGCACTGCAGCATACCCTTCCAGTCCAAAGTTTTCCACCAGGATAACACACCACCACCTTCTCAGGAGAGACATGTCATGCTAAAGAAAGAGCATCAATTTTCATTAAGTTTGTTATAGCATTTTAATGTGACTTCTTTCCTTAATACTTACAATGCTGAAGTCAAAGCTGGCCTCCATGGCAAAATACCAGGCATACTGTAATGAGAATTGTATTAGCACATGCAAGACATAATGTACACGTGATGGCTTATAACTCAGTGAGAAAGTAGTCACACACCTCCAATAAAATGTGGAGGTGATAACGCCACAAGAAAGATGCACGAGAGGCCTACCTATACGTGAACATTCCTTAAATCCTTTTATTATTGCACACCTGTTTATTTGCAAGTGCATAATGTGAGAAAACATTGGGATTCAAACAGAACGTTTGTCAGGTCTAAGTGGTGGTGAATCACTATTGCATGTATTTACAAATGAAAGGAGTTAAGGAGCAATCAATTGTGCCATATCACGGCCTTATCCTTACTCACCATTATCATGAAGACACCACAGTCATTCCCATGGGTCTGCTTCGGAAGCCCCTGTATGAAGAAAAGTTAGTAAGAGCATAATAGCCAATTGTGACAATATGATAGTGACATTGCAAACACCTCAAAATCCAGAGCAGTCTTCTCTGTCCAGGATCCTGCAATGATTTGCTGTGCAACACCCCTGGGAAAGCAAGAGCAAAACTAGGTCAAACATCAGAAATTAGAGTGAAAGAAGAAAAAAAAAGAGGGGGAACAAAACGTTGTTGCTTCAGATTCAGAACATGAACCGCCAACTGTAGTCCACAGAACAGGGAACACAGTTGTAGAAAAATAACATCCAATAACACGTTCAGACCATGCAAATAAAGTAAATCATGTTATTGGAAAAAGTTAAACGAGGAAGATTTATCTCGGTCTCCCTTTTGATTGCGTTTGACACTTGGCTATTTCATTCAACTTCAGCTTTAAAGATCAAATGCAAAGCTTTTTGTATAATTGCCAGTACAATCGAAATCATATAGCTACAACACTATCTAAGATATTGCAGTATTACAATCGGAGATAATATGAGTCTGGCAATGCGCAATATTAATTTTGTTCAACCCCCAACACCAAGTCCGACGATTTATTTTCTCCGCCGCAAGATGGCGGCGCGTGACGTCAGATGTGCCAAACATATTTCCACCTGGCTTATCAATCACAGCGGCTTCCGCCGATAGTACAACTAGTTCCGTCTATCATGTCTGATTCTGAGTAGACTATAGACTAAAAGCTTTAGGAATCCAAACTATAACATATAATAAGTACCCTGTATCAAGATTGATGCAAAACAAGTGAAATTTGACCTTTTTAGAGAGGTTTAGAAAAATAAAGTCCAGGCGCTCTGAGTGAGCCTCTGAATTAGCCCTGAGCGAAAAATGCTCGCAGCGGCTCACAGCGGCTTCCGCCGATAGTACAACTTAGTTTCGTCTATCATGTCTGATTCTGAGTCGGAGGCCACCCAATATCTGGAGTATGTTGTCGACATCCAACCATATCTATACGAGCCTCTGATGTCGAAGAGGAAATACAAGGAAACGTCACCTGATATCACCGATGAAAGTGCTGATGGCGATGATTCAAGTTCGCCATCTGAGGAAGAGGCCGAGGGTGCTGAGAATTGGTGTAGATGTGGAAACTGCCAAACCATGCCTACAAGCCCAGAAAACAAGTGCTGCCACAACTATGGGAAAGTGAAGGAAGAGATGGGAGAAGAAGTCTGCATCACCGACTGTAGGACGTTCGACATTTTCCGTTATGAGTGGAGGAGCAATGAATGAGCTGCAGATAAACTACAATGCTAACAGTGAATTAGCCCCGAGCGAAAAATGATAACCTATCACTCCTAGCGCCCTTATTACTTATCCTAGCTCCACATCCAACACATTGTTTATGATCGTAAAGACACAGAATCTAACGGTGCCCACCTCTATAAGCAATAAAACTGCAATTCCGTTATCTGCGTTATCTGCTGTGCTCCGTGCGCTTTGAAATCTAATCAAAAGTTGTTTACCTCAATTCTTTGGCGTTTCTGCATCGCCCGGCTCTTTAGTTCTTTCAGTGGTTTCTTGTGCTGAAATATGGAGGGGACGGCTCCGGGTTTCAGCCTCCGACGTGCTATTAATGCTTCTCCACCAACAGACTTCATGATAGCAGGATCAACGTCGTATGCATCACACGCGAAGTGGTCAGAACACAACTTGCTCCATTTTGTCGGTTGCCATCCAACACGATTCACCTAAAAAAATCCATTTTTTGCGGATGATTTGGTCTTTGGGAAATGCATGTAAAACTCTCCCAGATCCCGCACCGTTCGTACAACAAAAAGCTCAACAATAACCCATGTTAATTCAGTTTTCTTTTCGAAAAACATGTGAGTCGGAATATTTGGTCCAGAGACTGTTTGGCCACTATTACGTCGGAGGCTGCTGGGAATTACATGTCAGAAATTCAGACGGCTTTGGGTCGAGTTTTGGATCAATAAAAAGCTTTTTTTTGGGTGTATTATCTCGATTTAAATAAAATAAAAAATACAGGCAGTCTTAAAAACAACATTTCTATAAAAATGTAGCATATTTGGAAACTTTGCATTTGATCTTTAAGCAGGGTCGGCTCTAGAACAAATCGAATGGGGGGGCAATCATTTACCAAGGGGGGGCACACACTGCCGTCAACAACCAACACACAAACACCAACGCAACTTCAATTTCAAAAAACATGCTGTAAAGTCTGTTGTCTTTCACACACATTGCAGGGTGTAGTGCTATTGTATAGCGCACCTATGACTTCTGCATACATGCACGGTTGTGGCACGACCACCAAAACAGAAACATATAAGGACAGAGGGTGTCGTTTTCTCATACTGATATTCTGCATAAACTGTGCCGTTGTATTTGCTGTAAAGTGTCTTTACTGTAGGTTATTTATTATTATATGTACAGCACTTTGGCTCGACCAAAAATCGTTGAAAAATGTGCTATATAAATAAAACTTGATTTGATTTGATATGGACATAGGCCAACATATAAAAAGTGTGCAAATGTATTTAGTATCCTGTCCATGTGAACATGTTTTAGGTGGGGGTGGACCTAACCTCCTCTAGGAGGGTCTGGGGGCATGCTCCCCCAGGAAGATTATTTTTAAAATATTGAAGTTAAAAGCATCAATCTGGTGCACTTTGAGAGCAAAGTGAAGAGATCTATGGATAGTCTACATCTCTCAGCATCCATAGGAAACAGAACTGTACAGATTTACTTTTTCTTTATGGATATTTTACTAATCACTCCCCTTTAAACTGTATTCTTGTGTTACTGTCCTATAGTATTTCATACCCGTTTTTCATTTATTCTCTCTTTAATAACTATAATGATCATATAAACTTAAGGTATTCCTCGAAAATACTTACATAAATGGTGACCAAACCGTTTGAGACCCACTGAGATAAGATAACTTACACTAAAGTGAACTATCTAAACACTGAGAGAGTCCTTACCTCACTGAGCTGACGTTATAAGATCCTCTCAGTCTGACCGGAGAGGACTCTCCTCCACCTTGGTGTAGAAACAGCCCTTTATATCCGTTAGCATAGCTAGCTAACCAGATGCTAACAACAACATTCCACGTTACCGCTCGCGCACTCACAAAATGCGCTCGTGCCATACACACACAGAGCTTGAATGAAACACAGAGACCCATGTACTTGTACTGTACTGTATATCATATTATTTTTGATGGCTTTACTGTATAATCAGTGTAACAGATGAACAGATCGCCACTGGGCTTTCATCTAAACACTCAGCCACGTAATGATAACAAAAAAAAGGTCGGGGGTCATTGGTCAAGCAACACACCAATCAGAGAGCAGCAGTGAGCACACCTCAGGCTGTGTTTTATATTTGTATTCTTTATTTCTGATGTATTTCACACAAAAAACCTTTAGTGGAAACGTTTTCACTTATATGATTAGAAAAAGAACAAAACGGCAAAGTGGCAAGGCTTGCCCACCCTGCGTTGGGGGGGCACAGTGACTCATTTGGGGGGGCATGGCCCGCGAATGACCCCCCATGACGCCGACCCTGTCTTTAAGGAAGCCGATCTTTTCTGACTATAACAATCCTTCCGTACTTAAAGGAGCAGTAGGTAAGTTTGAGAAACCGGCTCGAGATACACTTTGTTATATTCCATGGAATGCTCTTAACATGTTCAGTTAGCATATATGCTAACTGAACGTCGAGCATGTCAAGCTAAGATATATATATATAGCAAAATAAACACAATTACACTGCGCTAAACAGCCACATCGACAAACAAACGAGAACCTAAATAGTATGTAATTATATCTAAAACCACAATACGTTAATTACCTGTACTCGGTGCGCCATATTGTTTGTTGTCTGTAAACCTCCATGTCTCCTTAAATATCCTTGCGTCAGCGTCTCACGTGTTGGGCGTGCTCTCTTCTGACCATATTTGGAAGTACAACTTTCGCGGCCGCAGCTAGACCCTTCTCAGCCACCGTAGTGTCGTGACAGGTGGGCGTGTCGTGTACCATCGTGTACCGTCGTGTGCAACACACTCTCACTCCCTAAGCGTCCAATAACGTTTGGTCAGTGTCCGTGGCGTCCAGTTGTGACGCTCCTAGGCTCCTTCAGCATCATAAAGTGACGCAAATAGCTTTCAACTGATTGCAATGTATTCCCATCTGCGGCGGGATTTGACGCTCATGGAAGCACGGCATTCGTTTGTGTCGGCTGCCCTTAAAGGCAATGTGAGCGTCCATTCCCATTGGATAACGGAGAATTGTACACCCGGAAGTAAGTATTCCCCTTACTGTCGATTGATTTTAAAGTGATATCTGCACTACTCATCGACTAAAAAACACCAGATTATCCTTGTTAATTACACAACATTGATTGGTTTAAATTGTGTGCAATGCTTTTGTATTTTTCCCCTTCGATTCGGAGAAACAAATATTTTTTCGGAGTAAAGGATGGCAGAAGACACTACACTACCCAGAATCCCCAGCTATCGTTTGGACTACACCATGTGCTCTGTTTGACAAACCCGTTTTTTTTCACCATTCATTCCAATGGCTGGCGTCTATGTCACGTGATCTTCAAATTTCTCCCTGCAGAAAAATAAAACATGGCCGAACTTCGTTTTATTCTCGGTAGAAAATGCCTATTTTAAAGTTAGTTTGGCCATTAAAATGCGTTTTGATGTAATTTGATGCGAGAAATATGAGTTGTTATTTCAGATTATGTGTGCAGTGGATGTACATGATCTTTAGTTTGCTAATTATTACGAAGATTACTTCAGGAAATCGCGACGTTTTCATTGTTACCAAGGTGGTTGCTAGGGACGCTGCTATCGATATTATTTCTGTTATGTTGTGTAACTGTTTAATGGTGTTATCTTTATTGCTACCCCCTTCCCCGTCAATGTATAGTGTTGATCCACAGCGCAAACATATTAGTTTAACAAAATCCGCATCTAAAGATACGTTATTTTCCCCTGTGCAATTCCAGTCTCACATCTCACAGCACATCGTCATTAACAAATACCGGAAACAGACCGAAAACATTTAAAAAAAATAAAATAATACTTTATTCCGAGTGTGCTTGATTTTCTCTTTGAAAGTCATCACATAACGGCATTGTAATACACGGTTCGGCTGCATTAAATATTACATATCTGCCGTAGTTCTCTATTTATAGAGCCCTGATGAGAAGACTTCTAGACAAACATGAGGAACTGAAAACGTGACGTGGGTCATAAATATATCAGAAATTAAACAACATCTTACATTTCTTTTCACACAATACGTCTCCTTGCAGTATCAACACTAATTCGGCTGACTTTTATATTTGATCCAATTGGTAGATAGGCTGTATTTACACAATAAAGGTATATAAGGGGACACCTAGTGGTTAAAGCATGTTATTGAATTTCATTATTTTTATTATTAGATATTAATAGGATCCCTATAAAGTATATTCATTACTCGTTATTCTCTACTAATAGTTCACTAAAGACTGTATATAATTACTATTTTGCACATCCCTTTCAAGATTTCAAGATTTTCTAAGGTTTATTGACATATCATATAGGCCTACACAACTATGGTGTAGTTCTGCATTGAATGAAAAACTTGGGTCGCAGGTTCCTCAATAGCGCATTACAAGACATCTATCAATATTTGTGCATACCTCCAGCAATGTTAACTATGTTGAAGCACTTATTTTAACTGATATTATACGTCATGTATTATACTCTTATAAGATGTATGTAGATATTTCATCTCCGGCCTTGTCAGGTATTGAACAATCAATACATAAAGAACACAGAATTGTTAAATATAAAACACAGAATTTGTGTGATTATACTAAATGATTTACAAATAAACACCACTGCATAATGTACAACTGTAACACATGCTGATGTAACGCAAATGTTTCCAACCTGGGATCAATACATGATATCTTATCTTAAGCTGATCGATGGCTACTGCCATATTTGCAAAATTTGCCTCTGAACCTTGACAAGTGCATGTTTCAGGCTTATCAATTAATGTAATGTAATGTAATGTTATCTATTAACAACAGGAGGGGTCAAAAACATAAGACCAGCTGTTAAATAAAGCTCTTCTGACCTTAGCTGGCATGTGTAATATATATTAATGCTGCCCATTATGGGCACAAGCAATTTTCACCCATTTATTAATTATATGTTTTACATTTGAGTGTTTCCCCTAAACCTCCAGGGATGTACACAGTTTAATACTGGCAACTTCTTATTATGGGAAATACGAAAACGTCTTTTAAAACTACAACTCCCAGTAGAGACGTGCCATAGATAGAGAACATGTTGCGAAACAGAATAGCCAGCATGTGTAGTTCTGGGGACGGGGTGGGGGAGGGGGGGGGGGCGCGGTGGACCCGTTCAAATCCAGTTTTGGACAGTCTGACGTGGTTCCATCCCATTTCAAGTGCTGTTCGAGAATCGGCGTAACCCTCGGAGCACACTCACCAATCACAGAGCTTGAGGACTATCACGGGGTTTGTCAAACAGAGCACATGGTGTAGTCCAAACGATAGCTGGGGATTCTGGGTAGTGTAGTGTTTTCTGCCATCCTTTACTCAGAACAAATATTTGTTTCTCCGAATCGAAGGGGAAAAATACAAAAGCATTGCACACAATTTAAACCAATCAATGTTGTGTAATTAACAAGGATAATCTGGTGTTTTTTAGTAGATGAGTAGTGCAGATATCACTGTAAAATCAATCGACAGTAAGAGGAATACTTACTTCCGGGTGTACAATTCTCCGTTATCCAATGGGAATGGACGCTCACATTGCCTTTAAGGGCAGCCGACACAAACGAATGCCGTGCTTCCCTGAGCGTCAAATACCGCCGCAGATGGGAATACATTGCAATCAGTTGAACGCTATTTGCGTCCCTTTATGACGCTGAAGGAGCCTAGGAGCGTCACAACTGGACGCCACGGACACTGACCAAACGTCGTTATTGGACGCTTAGGGAGTGAGAGTGTGTTGTCGTGTACTGTCCGCGGCCGCAGCTAGACCCTTCTCCTAAAAAGAGCCGGAATTCCAATCACAACGTAAAGAGATAGTATGATATCTATAAAGGGACAGCTCAATTCAAAATTGAGAAAACCAATGTGATTTTGGAACATTGAACAATGTAAATCTATAGTAGACCTCAACAATGGAATTATGATCATAGAAATGGCCATGACATGGGACCTTTAAAGAAATGTGTAGCTGTTTGTGACCATTCTGGATGTCATGCTGAGGTTTTTTCAAATCGATAACAATATTAAGTAGGCTATAAAATAAATGATCACTATATACATTCAAGGCAAGGCAAGGCAAGTTTATTTAGATAGCACTTTTCAACACAAGGCAATTCAAAGTGCTTTACAAAAAATGAAAGACATTAAGAAAAACGCATTTAAAATCAGTCATTAAAAAGAAAAGCTAATAAAATAAACATTAAAAGAAAAAATACATGGATAAAAGTTTCAGTGCAGTCTAAGATATGAATAGTTCAATTAAACATTAAAAGAAAAAGTACATGGATAAAAGTTACAGTGCAGTCTAAGATATGAATAGTTCAATTAAAAGCAGCGACAAAAAGAAAAGTCTTCAGCCTGGATTTAAAAGTAGTCAGAGTTGCAGCGGACCTGCAGGTTTCTGGGAGTTTGTTCCAGATATTTGGAGCATAATAACTGAACGCTGCTTTACCATGTTTAGTTCTGACTCTGGGGACAGAAAGCTGACCAGTCCCTGAAGACCTGAGAGATCTGGATGGTTCATAATTTAGCAGGAGGTCAGAAATGTATTTTGGGCCTAAACCATTCAGTGCTTTATAAACCAGCAGCAGTATTTTGAAATCTATTCTTTGACACACAGGAAGCCAGTGTAAAGACTTCAGAACAGGAGTGATGTGATCCACTTTCTCAGTGTTAGTGAGGACTCGAGCAGCGGCATTCTGAATCAGCTGCAGCTTCCTAATAGATTTTTTAGTGAGACCTGCAGACACCATTGCAGTAGTCGAGTCTACTGAAGATAAAAGCATGGACAAGTTTTTCCAAATCCTGCTGTGACATTAGTCTTTTAATCCTAGATATATTCTTTAGGTGATAGTAGGCTGATTTAGTAACTGTTTTAATGTGACTGTTGAAACTCAGGTCAGAGTCCACACCTAGATTTCTGGCTTTATCTGTTGTTTTGAACATTGCAGACTGAAGCTCAGCGCTAACTTTTATACGTTCTGACTTGGCTCCAAAAACCATTACCTCAGTTTTATCTTTGTTTAATTAATTAATTCAGACAACATATGTAACATAACCAGTGTTTCCCCTACCATTGTCTTGGCGGGGCGCTGCGCCCTGCCAACGGAGCCCCGCGCCCGGCCTGAAATTCAAGGTGTTTTTTTATTTATTTTTTATTTTAAAAAATAAAATATATAGCACCAAATTGCAACTGAAGTATTCTATCTACGGTCACTTTTCACATTGAACATGTGCTCTTTTATTAAATAAACTAAACGCCTATGTTATTTATCCAATGTAGCCTATGTGCATGTTTCAGTGTCCACTACTTTGCGTATTCATGCACATTCTCCCTCCGCTCCCCCCCCCCCCCCACACACGAATACAACAAAGTGTAAAAAAGTCAAACAAATCTGCATTATTGCCCCAAGCTTTGCTGTCTGCCCGTTTGTGCCCCCCCAAATTGTTTTCATTGCATTTACAGACCTGTGCAACTCTCTGATACCACCCAATGAATGCATTGACTTACTTGTAGAACCACCCTACACAAAACAGATAGCAACACCTATAACAACTATTTAAAAACTAATAAAAAGGGGGCTACTGTATCGACCTATATAAAGTATATAAATATAGTTTTCTTTTCAAAATACCAAAAAGATCCTGCATTTTAGCCATGCCTCATTTCGCTCTATTTGCTCTTTCCAGCGCTGTTTTTGCAGTGGGCTGATTCTGTGAGCTGCAGCTGACCACGCCCCCCTGCAGGAGAGGGGAGCGTGCTTTGAGGTCAGCTGCTGGGCTGTCAGAACAGGGGGAGAAAAAGAGATCTCCGTCCTCTGTGTTTTATTCTTATAGAAGTAAGAAGATAAGTAATGGGGCAGAAACCCTCCTTTTTACGCAGCGGTCCAGACATAGACATCAAACGGCGACACATATTCAGTTGCCAGTTACTTTGGCATTAGGGCAGGGATATCTAGATACTTTCCAAGGTTTGACATAATTAATTGTGCTACTTTTAAAGCAAGCAACGATGTTTTCAAATTTGTAATAAAAAAGCTCCTCAAAAACACTATCGAAGCAGTTCCTGCCGTTGCTACGTTAGTTCAAACTGTAACAACGGACTACTTTTCTTAGCGGATGCATGTCAATTTAAATCAATACATAAAACTATTTTTTAAATCAATAAAATCATTTTCTAAATCCATAAAAGCATTTCAATTAATATTGGGAGTCATGTCGTTACTTTGTTGAGAATGTGGCCATGTGTAATAAGCGGGATAATGTGCACATTGCACATTGCATAATGTGCCTTCAAGCCGATCTAGATCCCTCCGCAAAAAAAAAAAAAACCCCGGCTCGTTCGCGGGCGAGAGCCGGCTCCCGTCGTTCACTTAAAAGAGCCGGCTCTTTGAGCCGGCTCGTTCACGACCGACACATCACTACTTCACGCTGGGCTAATGCTAATAATGCTAATGCGAGGATAATAAAATGGCGGCTTCACAAACTTTTTGGGAGTTTTACGGGGCGTGGTTTGCAATCCGCCCAGCCAATCAGAAATATAGCTCTTTTCTCACAAGAGAGCCGTACGAAAGTCCCTGCTCTCTGGCAGCTCTCTGCTCTCTAGCAGGGACTTTCGTGGGGGTAAAAAGGTTCTCATGAACTAATTTTAGTACCGGCTCTTTTTGGTGTGAACGCGATAAAAGAGGCTCCACGCTAGCTTCCACGCTAGCTGCTATATGTTTTGCATTGAGGTGATACTTGAGGCTTGATGTGCTGCGGTGATATGCGAATTCCTTTTTGCATAATTTGCACACAACCGTGCTCTTATCGACGCTTCCATCCGTCCGTTTTTTAAAACAACATTTCCCACTGTTGTTCACTGTGGTTTGTTGTTGTCTGAAGTCATGAACGTTAGTTGGTGCTCCAGTATAATCGGTACGCCTGAAACTCATCCAGTGAGAAACGTTCCGCGGTGCATAAATAAGTGCGATTAAAATGCGTTAATTTTTTTAACGCGTTAATTGTTGTGTAATTAATTAATCTTAATTAACGCGTTAAAGTCCCGGCCCTAGTCTTTACACATCATAACAATTGAACTGTTTTAAAGTTTCTCTTTCTTTCCCTCTTATATTGCAGTCCCTCACTCACTTTTTTTAAATTCAGTGCGAGAATTGAGCTCGAGCTTGTCCTGCCAGGAGTTTGTAAATCTGGGCTGAAATTGTGTCAGGGCCATTCTCACACACATGCAGGTGCTCATCGGTTACAGTGATGCAAACACAGGTATGGTGAAAAAAGAGAGAACTATTCGAAGCAGAAAAAAACTGTGTAATATACCATCTGCCTGTGCTATAATGCTTCAATTAACTGGCTATTTTTTTTTATAATATACTCAGATCAATAGGAGACAGAGATGTTAAGTTATAAATCAAGGGTTTTTATTATTATTTACAGCAGGGGTGGGGAACCTTTTTTCCTTTCAATTTTTACAACATCCTCCGAGGGCCGTACAAATGATTGAACTCAACCTCTGCTTAAAAAAACTAAAATCACAGCCCATTCATTTCGCCTTTCTTTCATGCTGTGCAAAGAAAAAGCAACCTCTTAATCCAGATATCTCACCATGACTCGCGCATGCATGCATGCATGTGCACGGTGGTGGCATGACCACCAAAACAGAAAGATATGGACACAAGATGTGTGCAAATATATTTAGTATCCTATCCATGACCATGTGAACATGATTTAAGTGTGGGGGGGGGGGGACCTAACCTCCTCTAGGGGGGTCCGGGGGCATGCTCCCTCAGGAATATTAAATATTGAAGTTAAAAGCATCAATCTGGTGCACTTTGAGAGCAACATGAAGAGATATATGGATGCATCTTTCAACACACATATGAAACATAACTGTAAGCAGATTTTTTTGTTTTGGGATATTTTACAAATCACTCCCCTTTTAAACTCTATTCTTGTTATTTTTAACAACTTTTTTGTTACTGTCATAGTATTTTTTACCTGTTTTTCATCTAGTCTCATTAATAACTATAATGATCATATCAAGGTGTGCCTTAACCTCACTGAGCTGAAGTTATTTGAGCCTCTCAGGAGATAGCTCTCTTCCACCTGGTTGTAGAAAAGCTTTTTTAATTCGTTAGCATAGCTAACTAACCAGATGCTAATAACAACAGATCGCCACTGTGCTTACAACTAAAGACACAGCCACGCAAACACTGTGGCATGTGTAGGCATATTGATTGATTGATTGATTGATTGATTGATAAGTTTATTAACAGCTTGTATATTGGGTACAGTACAGTACAGCTCAAAACATACAATTGTTAAAGGGATGCAGACCAGAGAAAGACTTTCGTCTTGTTTACATCAGGGTCCCCCATTTCCAATTCATCATGTCATTTAAGACATATAAGACATATTTGACATACAGATGGCTTATTTACAATTTACATACAGGTGGTTTTTTTACATACAGATTGCTTGTTTACAATTTTCATTTTAGATTTCGTTCTAATACATCCTAACCAGACATTTAAGACATACCAAGTCTACAGATATACAGTTAGTAACAGAGTCTAAAATGCGAGTATATACATAGATGGGGGGGGGGGGGGGGGGAAGCTGTCCATTGAACGACAGGTTGAGATTTGTACCATTACCGGGGCCAGTTTTGCAATGCTCTCCCCCGAAGGTGCTCTTTAAGAGAGGTTTTGAAGGTAAGTATAGTTTTACTTTCCTTTACAGTTGTGGGAAGAGCGTTCCACCTTGATGTGGCATAATTGCGAAACGTGTATTCCCCCTTTTTTGTGCCAAATCTGGGTTTCACATGATTCGCATACGGCTCCTTATGGGTACTGCAATATTTGAAGGGCTAGAGCGGCACTCCTTTCAGATGAGACATACCACGTGAAGACACGTTACGCTTGTGTTGTGTTCAAGGAACCTGTCCTTGGCCAGGAAAAACAGGTACTCGCTTGTTTAATTATTTTTGCGGTCTAGATTTCTTCTTCTTTTTTGAAGTGAGAAGTTGTCCGTCAGTCGGACTGACGGACGGACTCCCCACCCCCCACCCCCACCTCCAAAACGAAAACTCTTCGGTTCTCCACGAATTACACAAGTCACCCAAATCAGCATTAAAAAAGCGGGAGGCGCCGAAAAATCCCTTACTATTGTATTGATTATAGCTCCGGGTCCGTATAGGTCGGCGTCTGGGTCTGGATCCGGACCGCGGTCCGCCTGTTGCCGACCCCTGGATGTGAGGCTAATGCAGGATTTGCTAGCTTGATGCTAGCAAATCGGCATTTAGCGGCAGTGACTTAACAAATTGCCACTTAAAATGTATCGTCAGCAATGTATGACAAGCAGACTGCTTGTTTAATGTTAGACTCACACCAATAGCTCAATATGATCATAACACGATTGCTTTCATATCAGAGATCAGATGAGGTGGAGCTGCCTCCAGCAATAGAGGGTGAGGCAGAGAGAAGCAGCAGCACAGGGTTGCAGGCTTGCAGCAGGTATGTTATGCTGTAGTCAGGTGATTTAAATGTATCAATGAAAGGAAGAAGTGTAGGCTACATGATAAGAAGGGCATACAGTTAGAACAAAAATAATACTTATTAAAAATTATTACTTTTTAATGTACAAATACTTTGTTACTGTACGATATCAATAACAATAATCCACAGCTCCTCTCTCTGCTCCAGAGGATAAACAAAACAAAACAAATATATATATATTTCAAAAACTCAACCACAAATGTCCTGCTTCTTTTCACAATATCAGTTAATTATAGATCATTTTTATTTCACAGTAGGCCTATAGTTTTTCTCAAGTTTGTTTTATTCAACAACGCCATTTCCCCCTCAATTACTGTTAGATTTTCAATTACAAAATATTTGGAGATACCATCTGCATTTATTGCATGCACATATTATATCAGCTCTCATGATTGTCAGTTTTCTGGCTTTTATTTCTGAGTGAGAGTAGCAGTTTGTTATTGTCATTGACCAGACTCTTATCCAACCAGTAGATGCCAGTATTGAAGCAAAAAGTCTTAGAGAATATATTTGAGAGGATATCTTATAGTGTGATTCCTAAATTCACACCAACTTGGTACACAAATAAAATGCTTTTCTCTGCAGTTAATACGGTATTAAGGGGTTAACAGTGTGCTCAACTTACTGCTGTGTGTACGTTTGTGTGTGTGTATGTTTTGGAGAACAAAGGTGAAAAACAAGTTTGGCAAAAAAACACCTCCATGCCATTTGTCATTGGAAGCCTCTGTGTGTGTGTGCTTTCACTTGTGTGTAAGAAGATACAATGGAAACTCAATTATGCACTGTTCCATCTCAGTTGTCACTGGTATGTAGCTGTGTAGAATAAAACTGAAGTGCCTCTACGTTTCTAAAAACATGGGACATCTTTATTATACTGTATGATGTGCACAAATGTAAACTGACTCACACTTTCATGTGACTTTTCATGTGCCTTTGTTAAAATGAATTGTCGCAGGCAGCAGACTGTCTGTCTTTATAAATAAATAACCATGAGGTAGAGTAGTTATTCTTGTCAGTTTGCTTTTCACAACGGTGATCTCAGCCACAGAAGGGGAAGGAAACGAGTCAAGCTTGAAAAACTGGTCGCTTTGCTCCTGCTCATCATTACACAAGGGAAAGTCGGAGCTTTTATGAGTCTCACAAGATTGCTCTGTTTATTGACCTATGCCCATGGAATTATCCTTATCGTTATGCTTATCGGACCTTGACTTCTCGGATTTTGTTCCTTGGCTCTCGAAAAACAGCACAGGTCTGTGTGTTTTGTGTAACCTAACTTGTTGAATACCAGCACCCTGCCCTCTGAAGGGAGTGCTCAGTGTTCAAGGTTCAGGAAGATAACGATAGGTGAGTGGCTGACGCATAGCTGGTGTTGTGTTACTAAAGGCTATCAGATTACAGTAGACCGCAGCCTAGGTGAAACTGTAGCTGTATTCAGACCGCTGTTGCTCGGACAAACCAGGAACTGGGACTAACAAAGGAGTTTTAAAGAAGCTAAAGAAGCTAACGGAGGCTTCCTGTTGTTTTAAGAAGAGCGTTACCATGGGGTAAGAAGACACAACACTGCTTGCTGCTTTTGCTGTGTTTGTCAGGACTTTTTCACTACTCTGCTGCCTTCTCGTTTTGGACAGCCAAAGTGGAAATAAGCTATGTTAACAGCAACAATGTGACTGTGGATAAAATCTGCGAGTGTGGGGTGTTTGGTCGTAACTCTCCCCTGGAGCAAGCCTCAGGCATTGTTACGCTTCCCAAGGGAGACCCCAAAGGCTGTGGCTCAGATCCTGTCTACAATCCAAACAACAGCTCCCTGCCCTGGATAGCCCTGGTAAAAAGAGGCAACTGCACCTTCAGTGAAAAGATCAATGCTGCCTATCGTCAAGGAGCCTCTGGTGTGGTGGTGTATAATGTGGATGGCACTGGCAACAACACCATGCACATGTCACACCCAGAAGGAGATGGCATAGTGGCTATTATGATTGGCAATTCTCAGGGAATGGAAGTTGTTAATTTGGTGAAGAATGGGACAGTTGTGCAGATGATAATTGATATAGGCAGAGATCATGGACCCTGGATGGACACATACTGGCTTTACTTCCTGTCCATCTCCTTCTTCATTGTGACAGCAGCCTCCATCGCCTACTTTGTATTCATCTCTGCAAATCGTCTCTACAATTTGAATATGCACCGGCGCTCTGAAAGGAAGCTAAAGTCTGAAGCTAAAAGGGCAATCGGGCGTCTACAAGTCCGCAAACTCAAGTCAGGGGATGAGGAAACTAACTCTGAGTCCAACATGTGTGCCGTGTGTCTTGAATCCTACAAGGCAGGGGAAGTGGTGACAGTGCTTACGTGCGACCACATCTTCCACAAACCCTGCATCGAGCCCTGGCTGCTGGAGAGGAGGACCTGTCCCATGTGTAAGTGCGACATCCTGAAGGCCCTGGGAGTTGAGGAGGAAACAAAAGAGAGCCTTACTCCCAATGCCCCACCAGAGGTCACTGTGATCACAGTGATGGGAGGAGAGCCCATGTACGAAGTCCCACTGACTGACCCAACGAGCTCTGACCCAGAGAGACTTCAGCATCGCTATGACAACAGTGCCTTCGAGGGAGACTCGGAGGCTGGAAGAAGATGAACAACAACAACGGAAACAGAGCAGCAACCTACCGGGACACAGTCAAATTCCCTGCTTGAAATGTCTTCTGGGATAAACTGAACCATCACTATGGAATCAAACACCAATTTTCCTACAGCAGAAACAATGTTCATCTTCTAATGCAGGTTTAATATATTTTCAAAAGAAATTCGCAAGGATTTAAAATGGTAATGGACCTCGTGTAATTAGTTTGGCGCTGCATTCTCTTGGGGTCTGTCTTGGTGTTTCACAAAGTGACCTTGAGATAGTTAGAATTGATTCTCGAAAACTAAGCAGTTGTGGAGTGATACCGGTGTCAAATGACTGCTTTGCATAGTAAACAAACCAGCTCCTCACTGACCAGGGAGGAAGTGCAGTTGAGGATTTGAATATCCTATTTACATCAGAGCCAAATAACAAAACACTTGTTGGCTCACATTGCTTACACTCCCTCACAATTGACCAGTGTCTTTTAAATTCCCAGCATGATTTATTTCATTTTATTCAAATAATTTGAATTATGTTCTATTCTATTTTAAATTGCAGTATGTTTTCATTTTTTTTCATTTTCAATGTTGGAATGTCAGGCTGGATTTAAAACACACTCATATGAACACACCCATAACAGGAAATACAGTATGACACACATTGCACTGCGATGAGTCAAAAACATCACCTGATGACTGTCCTTTAGTTTCTTGGCCTCTAGCTACTTTTTTGTTAATGTTGCAATGCAGTAAAGGTCTAACAACTTAAGATGATATTACTACAAAAAATGACTGTCGGATAGGGGCAATTGTGTTATGGGTTTTGAAATTATGTAGGTTGAAATGTATATATCAATCATGTCAACTTCTATCTGTTAGTATACATGTAGGTTTATACATAATTTATGTAGAGGCATTTTCTTCTGAAAACAGCTGATTCGAATGTGCAAGCACACATGGTTGTTCTTGAAGAGGTCTTCCATGTTTTTCCTTTGAAATATCTGGAATGTTGTTTATTCATGTCCTCTGGTCTACCTCTGAACTACCACATGTGTACATTATGGAACACGTCTTTTAGATTCTTGCAATTCCATGATTAAGTGTGTCCATCTGTCAATTATAAAGCAAAAGGATTGTTTAATTTTTGTGTTTACTCATGGGGATATGCTGGTTGCTGGCACGTGATATATTTTTCTATATTGAATCATTATTACTACTGTTTGAGAGATTCCAGGAGTCTTAAATTGTTCTGTAAAAATGAATAGTTCTTGCTGTATTAAATCACATTGATGCTTATAAGAATACAATAAATCCCTCAAAATGAGGCCCACTTCATGAGCATATGTGCTTGTTAGAATGGTGTTTCTTCAGCCTGTGTGAAAGCGGAATATGTTGAGTGTGAAAGAATGTGAATGTGCAGGTTTGTTTCACTACACACTAGTACACAGGTCTATGTGTAGTTAAGTAGTGTCTCACTTTAGGAGTTATGCTCTTGTTCCCCATGACTCTGAGAGACGAGTAATTACTTCTGCACAGGTGGGAGCCGATCTGCACACACCTTAAGCTCGAGCTGGATAATCATCATATCACATAAGTAGAAGGGCATGACCGAGCAAGCAGAGATATGCAGCTGGATGGCAATCGAATGGAAATATTATTTTTCATTATCCTTCCATTGTGTCTTAGAAGTACACCCACAGTAACGACTGTAATGAAATTTGAAAGACTTCTTTCGAATTTGTGTGAGGCTGTTAGTCACTAAGTACTTTGGGCATGTGTGTTTATAATGACCTGCCTGTGATGTCTGTCATGTGTGATTGTTCAGCATAGATAATGTCTAAACTGTGGACATGAGTTAACCATTTCAACAAAAGAGTCATTTTTAGGACTGATCCATTTTAAAGAGGGCTGAAGAGTTCGTAGTATCCAATATTGTCAAGACCAAGGTC